>NC_090753.1:84841481-84953981 GCF_036898095.1 Palaemon carinicauda
GGCGGGTCGCATCGGGATCATGGGCGGCTCCCTCGAATACACAGGCGCCCCCTTCTTCTCTGCCATGACCGCCCTACGCATCGGTGCCGACCTGACCCACATCTTCTGCCACCGGGATGCCGCCGTTCCGCTCAAGTCGTACTCTCCTGAACTCATCGTCCATCCCTTACTTGACGCCAATGATCCCATGTCGGAAATTGAAGAATGGCTGCCCCGCCTGCACGCGCTCATACTGGGACCCGGTCTCGGCAGGCGACCCCAGACATTTGCCACTCTGGGACACGTGATCGAAGCCGCAAAGGACCGTCAGCTGTTGCTCATCATCGATGCAGATGCGCTCTTCTACCTTAATGAAAACTACGATACTTTACAGGGCTACACAAATGCCATTTTAACCCCAAACAAGGTCGAGTTCGCCCGACTCTACCGTGCAGTCATGAAAGCCGATATGAAAGCTGACCAAGTTAACTCGGAAAATGTTCAGCAAGTTGCAAAGAAGCTTGGCGTTACAATTTGCTGCAAAGGAAACGTAGACATCATTGCCTCTGGAGACACAGTCGTTACCTGCGAAGTACCTGGCTCCCCAAGACGCTGTGGAGGACAGGGAGACATTCTCAGTGGTGCTGCGGCCATCCTACTTTACTGGGCATTCGGAACTGCAACCGCTTCCCAGGAAAAACTCCCATTCCCTGCCACAGTCATAGCTGCGTGGGGAGCATGCGCCGTGACCAGAAGAGCTTCCGGTCTGGCCTTCACTCAGCGTGGTCGTAGCGTCATTACCTCCGATATCATTAACTTCATTAACCAGGCTTTCAGCTCCCTCTTCCAGAGCAAACCCAAATGAACACTTCATTGATTCTTTTTCCTCCGTCCACATCCTACCTTAGTCTGCAACAGATATACATGCATTCAGGTACATGATCCCTTATGAGGTCCCCCAATGCTGTAGTTTTAGCCCTGCTGCTACCACTCCTTATTCATTCCCTGTATCTATAATTTGTTTCTATTTCTTTTTAAAAATTGAACCTATCCTTATTGTTTATATCTTTGGTGCAGGTACTACAAAATTTCATGTGTAACCTACACAGTATCTTTTAAGCTCAAGTTGTCATCTCACTCTCTGGTTAGTGATGTTTCTGGCTGCTTCCAGCCTTTCTAGCTATGTAATAACTTTGTTTTGTCACACTTGAAAACTATACTATTCTTTTTTCATTCTGTATATCTTAAAGGGTTCCATATCAGTGTTTTGTTTGAAAGTAAGTTTGCTGGAGAAAACCTCAATCTTTTTTTTTCTATTTCTGTAAATTTTTCTCAGGAATATTGAAGGTTTTAAAAACTTTCAGTGGAAAGCTTTAGTTAGTGTTTAAAACCAAGAACAGAATTACTACAAAAGTATTACTGTAATCTATTGAAACCAGGAAATAGTTTCAAGGAGCATATCTTTTTATTGGCCTTAAATTTGATTTATAATTTCATTTGAATTACAGAATATAAATGCCATGCAAAATGATATTGCCTAGATTTCTCAGCAGCCAACAGCTTATGTCAGTGGTTCAGTCATGCCTTTACTGTGGCATTGGTCAGAAAGAAGCTATATTGAAGTTTTTCAGGTCTTGTGATGAAATAAAGAAAATTAGATTCTACTTTAAAAATGATAAGTAATAGGTAAGGTAAATTTTGTAGCTTTTGCAATACAGTAGATGGAATATTTTTACCTTTTAAGAGAGGATTGTTTAAAACCCCTTTGTATTTCAAAGAAAAGATTATATTCATATTCATTCCTTTGCCCTCAGTAGATTCATATCTTCCTCTCTGTAATATTTTGGGAAGTTGGGGTCACCACTCCATTTGCATATATATATATGATTTTTGTCGTCATAACTTGTATCCTATTTTTAGGAAGTTGGGAGTGAATGCTTATTCATGTTGCATGTCAGGTTTGTGGATGATATCTTTGCCTTTTACCATTTTCCTCTTTTTTTTTCTGAAGCTTTTTATCAAATTTATATCTCCATTCCCTTTAGTCTTAATGTGCCAAGTACAGCGAACAGATTAGAAGTCGAAAAGATGCTTCCTTGAAAGTTCTCTGATTTGAGGGCTTTTGAAACCATTGCCTTGTGAATCAACTGTCTCAATAAACAGAAAATGTATGTAACTGCCATTGTGAAGTAAAGAGAGTTGGTATATGCAAAGAAACTGTATACTGTACATTAAATATTTTAATGTTCTTTGCTTCACTTTCATGTGTGCTGTTTCAAAGCTTAACACGCCATTTCCAAGTTTTGATAATTAATAATTAAGATTTAAGTACAGTAACATTGTTTATGGCTTATTAAATTAGTGTGTATTTTGAAGCACATGATTATAGTATAGATTGTTATTTTACCGATGTTTTGGGACATTGCACAAAAAAAATTTACTTAAAACCATTGTTTTAGATAAATTTTGTAAATCACTTTTATTTAACTTGACTACTTCATAATTTCATAGGCATACTGTATCTTTTTGTATGTGTAAGGGTACTTAAATGTCAGAAGTTCTTTGCCATGCAATACTTTTGAGAACTTGTGGCTTCACTCACTGTTAACTGCGAGTACTGTGTACCAGAAATGGTGAAGTAAAATGTGTCATTTTGCACGCAAAAAATGTCATTAGATCTCAGCTATTTCTGTGTGGTTTGGGTCAGATGATTTTTAAGGTAGTTTCTATACAAATGACAAATAAATGTTTGGTTTATTATAATTCTTTTATTCCATATTCATGTTTTGTACTATGATTCTGGAATTTCATCTTCATGTGATAGCCTGGATTTTTTCCAGAAAGAGATTCCATAGTAAGTTACTTTATGATGGCAAAATATTATACGTACTATTATACATACGGTACTGTAATAATTTAAGCTTCTAGTCCCTCAAAAAAGTACATTACCTTGATACCAAAAATACTCTGAAATTCAGGAGCATAAGTAAAACTACATGTTAAATAGCATATCTTTACTATCAACCATAAAACTATCAAAAAGATAAAATTTATATACAGTTTACTATAGTACTAATAAAATATAAAATATATCATAAAAAAGATAACAATCTGTTAATATATTCATTTACCATGCTGTCAATTTCTTACTTTCGTGGTGATCGTACTCATAAAAATTTGGTACAGTAAGGGTGAAAGGTTCATGTTATATTCATGCTCAAAAGTATTATCTATTCCCAGAGACATAAGGATACCATACATGTCTTACGTACGAGTGGGATCTAGAGATTACATGGTGTGACATAATATCCAAATAATAATAAATTCACAGTTGATAAGACTCAAATGAAGGAAAAATCCTTCACACAAATCAAAATAATTTTGTCATCGGAAAAACAGCATTGGCTGTTCTAGAGGACACGTGGAGTAACTCTGTACATTACATTGATGTGATAAGGAGAATGTAGTATTGACATGCCAAGTACAGAATCAATAATCCTTTCCTTGCTCTTTTGTTTTACCTTAAAATTAGAAGAATTAGGTGCCTCCCTTTCACTACATATCACTCCATTGTACAAAATTTTACCAATAGGAAAAGCTGCTGCTAACCCAGTAATGGTATCTTACTAACTCGAACAAGGCAAATCACTTTCATAAATGGTAATTTTCAAGTTATTTTACCAGATCACTGCACCACAACTAATACCTTTAGCTTATATTTATACAAGAGTTATCGCTAGTACCAGTCACAACTACTGTAGAATAAAGGACATGGGGCCCAGTGCTAAGGCCCTAAACATCGTACATCAACCCAAGGTATAATTACTATTAACCCAATAATACAATTATTGAAAGAAATTCTCTAAAGTGACAAATAAATAAAAGTTCCTATAACAGGCACTTAATTTTTTTTGATGGATACAGGACACACAAGAAAAACTGATTAATTAAGAGGCTTTTCTTTTATGGTGATAAGTCTCGCATGTTAAAATACGTACAGTTGGACACAGGAAGTACTGGTGCACCTCATTCCTGTGTGTAGCCCCACCCACCACCTCAGCCATCTCTCTCTCTCTACAGTATCTGTTTGGTTACTCACCGTGCAGTAAGGGTGTGACGGTACATTTCCTCAGTGAGGTGTGCCAGGAAATCCTTTGTCCAACTGTACACTGAATGATTCTTGGATGAAAGAGGCAAACAGAAAATTTCTAATTCTAGACCAGATTCAAAATTGGCGTTTCTCTGAATTCTAGAGCTTAAGGTATTACCAAATGCTTCCACTTCTTTACAAACAAAAAGCTAAAACATGCATCATATTTACTTCATTAGTTTCCTTCTCAATATATCTGTGCTGGTACAAGCCAAGGTAAATGTCCTACCATGCCAATTAAAGTACCTATAAAATGCAGTCACTTGGAAATATATACACATCGGCACATTGATGCTTTTACCATTAGTGAAGCAAAGGACTGTTCAGGGTTAAAAGTGACATCACCTGACCACTCAAACAACCGTAACGATTATGGTCATCCGCTGGCTCCTCAGGACTCTACCCATTCCAATGTTGCTTCCACCAATTCCCAGTCTTGAAAAACTAAAACATTCAAATTTCTATGACCTATTGAATGATTTTAACCATACATTTTTGAGCTGAGGATCCTAACTTGATATCTAAGTTTTGAACTCGGCCAAGACAGAATTGATCTACAAAAGTGAAAATAAGAAGTATTATTTAACATTTACCTCTCAAAAAGTGGCTATAAAAACATTCACCTTCAAATAGCAGCCGGTGTAGTGAAACCCTAAAGATTGAACTTGATTTGTTTCAGAAGAATATTTGAACTCTTTGAATCAATTTTCCAATTAAGCAATAATTCAAAAGGGATTAATCCACTCTACCCCACAAAGATCTTTCATTTTAGAGCACTTATACACAGTATAATACTTAAATGCATAAAATGATAAAAAAACAAGAAACAATAAAGATGAAATAAATTAAAGTTGAAGCTACTTTACTTGAGGTAAGGCAAGTTGATGGACTAAGTGGAAGACTGCCAGACCTGAACAGACTAGTACATCACACTCATTTTGTTATTGAATCTTTTTCTTATTTCTAATGTAGTTTTCTCAAACTTTTTTGGCTTGTCATTACAACTAATATCCTTTGGCCCCATTTTGTATGAATATACTCTAAACCAAAAATCCCAAAACCAATAAAACTTACCCCAAACATGTTAACTAATTCTTTGCAAGCATATACTGTAAGAGGGCTACATAAAACTGAGTGACACGTACTGTAAATCCTTTCTCTTGGCGTGCATGATGCTTGTCTCAGCCACACTTGTTATGGCAAGTTGCAACTACTCAAAATACTAAAAAATATAGTTTGAATATCAATTTGAGTTCAATTGTGTTTGATCTCAAAGCTTCTACAAAAGTGTATTTTTGTTTAGTTCAAGGTGATGTCTGCTTTACAATTGGTCCAATTCCATTATATTTTTGTGCATACCAGTGCCTTCTAACTACAGTACAATATGTTTAAGTTCACTGACAAAGCATTACATAATTTCTTTTAAATCCTCTTAAGACAAATAAGAGCAACTGTGCTATGAAATACAGTGAAGTTTCTAAAATGTAGTGTGGCTTTCATGAACCAAAAATTATAAATTCCCACCACGTCTTCTAATGCATCATAAACACGGAGCTTAACACTGCCTTATACAATAGTAGCAACATTCAGGCATACGCTTCAGATGTGCTCATAAGCATGTCATGAAAATGTTCTTAAATCTGTCATGCAAATGTTTCTTTGTGTTTAAAACATCCATAGTGCACACTATTATCTAAAAAATGGGCTTATCCTCAAGAGTTCCTGCTTAGTTTGAACATCTAAACAAGGTACTTCAAACAATTTTGTAAACATTGCCGAAGTATGTTCCAGGCATGAATTAAAGATTATTTTCCTTTGTACAGGGCTTGAGGCATGCATTAACAATTTTGTATGTAACAGTTATATAAAATTTTAATAATATAACTGATGTCCTTAATAAAACATGCTATTTCTACATCGTAATATAATAATACTTTCCCTCTCCCTTCTCTCACACTGTGAGAAACTAGCAAAGCAATTCTATAAAAGATATACCATAATAAATGCATCTAATGAACTAAGAAACAAAGAGTACAATACCCTTACTTCTTGGATAACAGAATGGAAAGAAATGTACTTTCATGAACGAAAATGGTTGTCCCCTATGACGACAGAGCAAAATGTCTAAAACATAGTTATCACGCTATCGTAGCAAAGAATAAATAAACTACACAACAGTGCTCAAGTGCATAGAATCTACAACTAAAACTACTGCATACATATAGTTCATAAAGAACATCTAAACTTTCTAATACAAAAGAACACTAAGCAATAAATAACACAAAGGACTAACTACCCTACTCAAAATATCTCTCTTGTATGAATACATTATTCTGTACCAACAAAAACATCTTTAAAATATAATGAACTGATTCCACACCCATAATTTAAGTGCAATTCCTTCAATGAAGGAAATATTTGACAATTTAAAAATTACAAGAATTTTCTCTAATTAGTACGATGTAAAGGGACTTCATCCTGCCTAAACCCTTCACAGCTTAATAGAATGAACTTACAAATAAACCCCTAATAGTTGAAAGAGGCCGTGTATGGCCGTAAAGGCCAGGAAATCTACAACATATGATCCCTTAATAAGGTGGAGGGAACATCTGACTCTCGGGTTAAGATAAAAACAATCCACCCTGGATCCTTATACCAGCCATTCTTATGGAAGGAAATGTCTGACTTTCATACTAATTAGAGAAGAATTTTTGTATTTTCAAAGTGATTGTTGAATCTCTTCCTTCTTTGAAGGAAAAGCACATGAATCTCAGGTAACATTAATGGAAATATTATACAAGTACCTTCACAAATTAAAAATCAAGTACATTATAAATAAATGAAAGAGGTATGAAAAATCCCTTCATTTCTACTCTCTCTAAACAAACTTTTGAATATATAAATTGATGCAATGCATTCTGAAGTACAGTAATGCAAATAAAATGGTCAAAACAAGTACAGTACCTGTATGTCTGTAAAACAGTATCATACAAAAAATTACTCGGTGTAACCTAAAACAAAAGATGACTAATGTGACTGACAGCAGGCCACTTCTGAATACCAAACAATACATAGGAAAGACCCTATAACAGCAAAATGATAATATTAACCCTTTTACCCCCACGCTATTTGGAACTTTCCAACCCATAACCCCCAGGGGTTATTTTTTTTCAAGCACATTTTGCAGTATATTTTTTTTAAATTGCTCTAACAGCCTTAATTTTCGTCATAGAGAGGTCAGGTTGGTCTCATTCTCTTGGAAAATGCCTGAAGTTATCAAAAATATGCAAAAAAAAAATGTAAATAGCAGTTTTTTCCAAGGACGTACCGGTACGTCCATGGGGGTAAAGGGATGAGTTTTGTGAAACGTACCGGTACGTCCTTTGGGGGCAAAAGGGTTAATGAATAATAAATAATGAAATTAATACAGTATGAGGAATTTACCATACAAGCACTGTATGCATCAATTATTAGAAAGTTGTAAAAATTCAAAGTCTGGTGCATATTGATGAGCTATATTTTACCATCACCTTTACAACACCAATTATCTCAACAGACAAAGGAAAATTCATTTGTATGTAACATACGAGACATATACAGTAGCATTTCATAAAAACACCTACTTATTTATGGTTAGCCATTCAATCCCTTTTAAGACCATTTGCTATTTGTCGAACGGCACTCAAAGTTGGTAGACCCTTTCTCAGATGCATGATGTAGACTTAATTTATTCTAGCTGATTTCCAAGCAAATTTTATTATCTCAATCAAGGGTTAATGGCTGGTCTTCTACCTTGTAATGAGTGTTCATTACTGGAGTTTTGAAAAGTATAAATGAAGTAAATCAATTACCGAAAATGTTAAGTACTCCGCTGCGCAGGATACCCTATACATTGATGAACTACATAATTGAGTTTCTATTTGCATTTGCAAAGTGATTTGCTTTTGTTTTAACGGACATTTAAAGTGATACAGTAACAGTAATAGCATAATTCTCAGAGAGTAGAATTCTATCTGTATGTAATTTTGTTAGCAAATACCACAGCAATACAATTACAGAACCCTCTGTATCATCACACAGCAAGCTGCACCTTCTAATGCAATGGCTATGAGATTTCCATCTTTTAGCCTAAAAATGCAACAAATATTTTCCATTTTTTTCCTTTAATCACTTTCAAGAAAAATAAAAGGCAAACACATAAGTCAAATTGAATAAGACTTGACTGGTGTTATACCAGTATTGTGTAGCAATAATTATAATGATAACCTTATAATGAACAAGCGTTCTGCTACATATACAAAAATATCTTTGATATTTACATTTCTGTCATTACTTGGGATCATACTCAAAAAAAGAACAATGATAAAACATGATCACATTCAAGATATCTACTGAATTTAAAATTTGTTTTACAAAATTAAATAACATTACCAACAAATCTAACAAAAGAACAGATGAAATTGTTAATAAACCTATAATACTTCTATACTTACTTTTCCTTCTTGTTATGAATTTTGAAGTAAAAAATACAGTGAAACAAGGCCCAACAAACGACTAGTTTCAAGTGACCAAAAAC
The DNA here is from genome assembly GCF_036898095.1 of Palaemon carinicauda. Taxonomy (NCBI): domain Eukaryota; kingdom Metazoa; phylum Arthropoda; class Malacostraca; order Decapoda; family Palaemonidae; genus Palaemon; species Palaemon carinicauda. The sequence goes on from NC_090753.1 coordinate 84,850,187, forward strand.
TTGTAGTTCTTGGACCGTCCTCAATGAGATATCATCTGCCTTTCTACTAGTTTCCTAAAAATACCACTAGGTTGCGCCATGAGCTCTTGATATGAACCCAACTCGGCAATTCTGCCCTCCTGAAGAACAGCAATCTGATTTGCATTCCTGAAATTTAAAAAAAAAACTCAGAAGGAAATAGTGGAAATTTTAAATTCGGTCAGGTGCCAGTGAGCCCTTGGGCTTATAACATCCTGCTTTTCCAACTAGGGTTGTAGCTTAGCTAGTAGTAGTGGCAGTAATAAGAATATATATATATATACAAACATATCATTGCTACTGACCGGCCAATATATATACAGGTCTCTATCATGCTGTAGCGTAGACATGGAAGTTACATTATAACAAAGCAATAAAATATCTTTAAAATTTTCATTCTAAGTAATGTGGTAATATGCCTTGGAAGATCACATGTAATTTTCTAAGTTTATAAAAAAACTTATGATGTATTCTGCTTGAGAAAAATCAACAAAATTTAAATGCTTACTTAATAGTCGAGAGTCTGTGTGCGATTGTTAGGACAGTACGATCATGCATTATTCTTTCCAGAGCCTCTTGAACTAAGCTTTCACTCTCAGAATCCAGAGCACTGAAAAATAGTTGAATGACAGTAACAACTTTTAAGTAACAGATAATTAAAATATTTTAGTTGATAATAACACAGACAATCTTTAAGCAAATTAATGGTGAAAATTTTTATTTAACAATAATAGTAATAGCTTTTAGGACAAAACAGGACTAAAAATTTTTAGTAAATAAAAAAATAAATTGGAATAACAATAGTTTTTAGGATAACAATAATACAGTAAAATGCTATCAAATAACTTTTGGCTGATAATCATAACAGTTTATGGGTATAGGTAATAGTCAACATTTATTGAGTGTGCCTTGCACTATATACAGTATAAATTATGCTTTGCACTATGCTTATGGGCTTTAAGATCGACAGGCCATAGACAAAAGTAATAGACAAGAGTAATTGCATAAAAATTCACTATTCTACCTATTTTAAAAGGCAAAATGGTAAAAGTTAAGTATTTCTTTAAACATGAGAATGAATATGCAAAAATGTATCTATATTCTACCTAACTAAACTTTGGTAAAAACTAAAACTGTAAAGCATCTTTTATGAAGTGAGAAATTGAAATGCACACATCTATATTCTAGAAAAATGCAAATACCAAGAATTTCTTTTTTTTTTACGATAATCTATACATATGCTGACTTGATGCAAGACAAGAAACACTGTACTTACCTCGTAGCCTCGTCGAGTAACAATATTCTTGGATTGCTTATCAATGCTCGAGCAATAGCAATCCTCTGCTTCTGTCCCCCGGAGAGCATAATGCCCCTCTCTCCCACTAGGGTGTCGAGGCCATCAGGAAAGGATTTAACGAATTCCAAGGCATTGGCCTCCCTCAGAGATGCTTCTATTTGTTCTTCTGTTATAGTGTTTGGTTCCGGAGCTCCGTATAGCAAGTTTTCTCTTATGGACGTTGAGAAGAGAACAGGTTCCTGAGAGATTATGCATTACGATCTTTTAATCTATGATTGCTTGCTACTTGTAATTAAAAGGAAGATAAACATCATACACATATGTACTTGGTGTTATATCAAATTATAAAAAAACATCTATAAAAATTTATTTCACATTCTTACAGCATTTGAAAAAAAATCAGTTGAAGTATAGTCATTAATAATTATAAAAACATGAATATTATCAAGAAACTGATCTACCAAACAAACTGAAATATTTACTATGATAAACACACAAATAAAAGGAAAACTCACTACTGAACACATCAAGAAAATCCACAACAAAGTAAACCGTATGGAATAATCTGACTTGAAAATTTAATTATTCAACATAAAGTGCCATCAACCTTTCACAATCAACCCAATTATATATAAATTCATTAAGAGAAATAACAGCAACAATAATGTTCATTCCGAAGATTTCTCTGTGATATTCAGAAGGTCCTTAACTTACAAACTTAATATGTTCCAAGAAGCTGTTTGTAAGTGGAATTTTGTTAAATTTTGGCCTAGGGTAGACCTAGCCTGAATCCCATGACTATGATTTCCGACTAAAAAGTTAACAAATAGTCGTGTTTCATATTATTATTATTATTATTATTATTTCTGGGTTGACCTGTGACGGCCGGTGAAAAAGTCCTTCTTTACACTTTTTCTGATATAAATCTTCCAAATATACCAGAGAAAGATAAAAGCATGGAATGCAGAGGTTACTACCCTCGCGCGAGCACCTCGTGAGTGTCGTGTATACATCAGGGGCATGTGAAAACCACTATTCACAGGCTGTCTTCCATTTAGATAACTCCTTCATCAAAGGGAAGGGCCGTAACAAAGACCCCAGAAACCACACTTGGACCACGCCACCGTCACCCACACGAGCGCCCTCTAGGTCATCCTTCTGTTTTGGACTTGCCCGCAAAGTCGTAATTTTTTTGTGCTCGGTGTTTTTATTATTATTATTATTATTATTATTATTATTATTATCAAATGCTAAGCTACAACCCTAGTTGGAAAAGCACGATGCTATAAGCCCAGGGGTCCCAACACGGAAAATAACCCAGTGAGGAAAGGAAATAAGGAAAAATAAAATATTTTAAGAATAGTAACAATATTAAAATAAATATTTCCTATTTAAACTATAAAAACTTCAACAAAACAAGAGGAAGAGAAACTAGATATAAAAGTGTGCCCGAGTGTCCCCTCAAGCAAGAGAACTCTAACCCAAGGCAGTCTAAGACCATGGTACAGAGGCTATGGCACTACCCAAGAATAGAGAACAATGGTTTGATTTTGGAGAGTCCTTCTCCTAGAAGAGCTGCTTACCATACAGAATAGATATAAGGTTATTAGAAATGTCAGCTTTGCTTACTATATTAACCCTTTTACCCCCAAAGGACGTACTAGTACGTTTCACAAAAGCCATCCCTTTACCCCCATGGACGTACCGGTACGTCCTTGCAAAAAAATCCTATAAATTTTTTTTTTTTCATATTTTTGATAATTTTTTGAAAAAATTCAGGCATTTTCCAAGAGAATGAGACCAACCTGACCTCTCTATAACAAAAATTAAGGCTGTTAGAGCAATTTAAAAAAAATGTTATTTTCATTAGTAAAATAAATTTTTGAATATACTTACCCGGTGATCATATAGCTGTCAGCTCTGCTGCCCGACAGAAAAACCTAAGGACAAAATACGCCAGCGATCGCTATACAGGTGGGGGTGTACATCAACAGCGCCATCTGTCGAGCAGGTACTCAAGTACTCCATGTCAACACAGAACCAATTTTCTCCTCTGCCCACTGGGTCTCTATTGGGGAGGAAGGGAGGGTCCTTTAATTTATGATCACCGGGTAAGTATATTCAAAAATTTATTTTACTAATGAAAATAACATTTTTCAATATTAAACTTAGCCGGTGATCATATAGCTGATTCACACCCAGGGGGGTGGGTAGAGACCAGCATTACATGTTGACATTATTATGAGCTAAGTATTTTGTATTTCATTTTAGCAGTTATTCAAAATAACAAACATAAAATAAATAAGTACCTGGTAAGGAAGTCGACTTGAACAATTACTCTGCCTTTTTAAGTACGTCTTCCTTACTGAGCCTCGCGATCCTCATAGGATGCTGAGCGACTCCTAGGAGCTGAAGTATGAAGGGTTGCAACCCATACTAAAGGACCTCATCAAAACCTCTAATCTAGGCGCTTCTCAAGAAATGACTTTGACCACCCGCCAAATCAAGTAGGATGCGAAAGGCTTCTTAGCCTTCCGGACAACCCAAAAACAATAATAAAACATTTCAAGAGAAAGATTAAAAAAGGTTATGGAATTAGGGAATTGTAGTGGTTGAGCCCTCACCCACTACTGCACTCGTTGCTACGAATGGTCCCAGAGTGTAGCAGTTCTCATAAAGAGACTGGACATTCTTAAGATAAAAAGACGCGAACACTGATTTGCTTTTCCAATAGGTTGCGTCGAATATACTTTGCAGAGATCTAATTTGTTTAAAGGCCACGGAAGTTGCGACAGCTCTAACTTCGTGTGTCCTTACCTTCAGCAAAGCTTGGTCTTCCTCATTCAGATGGGAATGAGCTTCTCGTATTAACAGTCTGATAAAATAGGATAAAGCATTCTTTGACATAGGCAAAGATGGATTCTTAACTGAACACCATAAAGCTTCAGACGGGCCTCGTAAAGGTTTTAAACAGAACTTAAGAGCTCTTACAGGACATAAGACTCTTTCTAGTTCATTTCCAACCATACGATAAGTTTGGAATATCGAACGATATTGGTCAAGGCCGAGAAGGCAGCTCGTGTTTGGCTAGAAAACCAAGTTGTAGAACATGTAGCCGTTTCGGATGAGAATCCGATGTTCTTGCTGAAGGTATGAATCTCACTGACTCTTTTAGTTGTGGCTAAGCATATCAGGAAAAGAGTCTTAAAGGTGAGATCTTTCAGGGAGGCTGATTGTAGCGGTTCGAACCTGTCTGACATAAGGAATCTTAGTACCACGTCTAAATTCCAACCAGGTGTAACCAAACGACGCTCCTTCGTGGTCTCAAAAGACTTAAGGAGGTCCTGTAGATCTTTATTGTTGGAAAGATCTAAGCCTCTGTGACGGAAGACTGATGCCAACATGCTTCTGTAACCCTTGATATGGGAGCTGAAAGAGATCTTTCTTTCCTCAGATACACTATAAGAGAAAGTCAGCTATTTGAGTTACAGAGGTACTGGTCGAGGATACGGATACTGACTTGCACCAGTTTCGGAAGATTTCCCACTTCGATTGGTAGACTCTAAGGGTGGATGTTCTCCTTGCTCTAGCAATCGCTCTGGTTGCCTCCTTCGAAAAGCCTCTAGCTCTCGAGAGTCTTTCGATAGTCTGAAGGCAGTCAGACGAAGAGCGTGGAGGCCTTGGTGTACCTTCTTTACGCGTGGCTGACGTAGAAGGTCCACCCTTAGGGGAAGCGTTCTGGGAACGTCTACTAGCCATCGAAGTACCTCGGTGAGCCATTCTCTCGCGGGCCAGAGGGAAGCAACTAGCGTCAACCTCGTCCCTTCGTGAGAGGCGAACTTCTGCAGTACCTTGTTGACAATCTTGAACGGAGGGAATGCATATAGATCTAGATGTGACCAATCTAGTAGAAAGGCATCTATATGAACTGCTGCTGGGTCCGGGATTGGTGAGCAAAATATTGGGAGCCTCTTGGTCATCGAGGTTGCGAAGAGATCTATGGTTGGCTGGCCCCAGGTGGCCCAAAGTCTCTTGCATACATCCTTGTGGAGGGTCCATTCTGTTGGAATTATTTGTCCCTTCCGACTGAGACAATCTGCCATGACATTCAAGTTGCCTTGGATGAACCTCGTTACTAGTGAAATGTCTAGACCTTTTGACCAGGTGAGGAGGTCCCTTGCGATCTCGTACCATGTCAGAGAGTAGGTCCCTCCTTGCTTGGAGATGTACGCCAAAGCCGTGGTGTTGTCCGAGTTCACCTCCACCACTTTGCCTTGAAGGAGAGACCTGAAGCTTTTCCAGGTCAGACGTACTGCCAGTAGCTTCTTGCAGTGAAATGCATTGTCCTTTGACTCGAGTTCCATAATCCCGAGCATTCCCTACCGTCTAATGTCGCACCCCAGCCTACGTCCGATGCGTCCGAGAAGAGAACGTGGTTGGGAGTCTGAACAGTCAGGGGAAGACCCTCTCTAATGTTGATATAGTCCTTTCACCAAGTCAGACCAGACTTTATCTTTCCGGAAACCGGGATCGAGACCGCTTCTAGCGTCTTGTCCTTTTTCCAGTGAAAAGCTAGATGGTATAGAAGAGGACGGAGGTGTAGTCTTCCTAGTGACACAAATTGATCCACGGATGACAGGGTCCCTACCAGACTCATCCACAGCCTGACTGGGCAGCGTTCCTTCTTCAGCATCTTCTGGATGGATAGCAGGGCTGGGGGTTGATCGTCTTGTTCAGCAACGTCCTCATCAGAGGGTTCCTCATCCGAAACTGATGAGGAAACGGCAACGGAGTGGGCAACGTCTGACTCGCTGAATCCGGTCGCACTGGTGGATGCGTGACGGAGCCGGACGCAATATCATGGTACTGCTGCACAGTCTGTGAACTGTCAACAACCATGGGTGCGCGAGGAAGTACAGCATCAACCCGAAACTGTCTAGACTGTCTGGGTTGTGCAGTCAACACCCTACCGGGTTGCTGAGGTTGACGCACTGCGTCACAACAAGTCACCTCTGCTGGTTGTTGAACGTCTTCCTAGTGACACTGAACGTCAACAACCACCTCCGAGCGTCGCTTAACGTCAACGTGCGACTGGCAACCCACACTGGGTCGCATCGGTGGAGGAACCACCTCAACTGGCAGACGCGAGTAGGATACCTCAGCGTCAACAGGGCGCACAACCCACCGGTTGGAAGGTTGTTGGCCAGAAGGTTCTTCTCCGTATTAAAGTCCTCTATCAAGGACACAAGCTTGGACTGCATGTCTTGCAGCAAAGCCTATTTAGGGTCTACGGGAGCAGGTGTGGCAACAGACGGGGTTAGCGACTGAGGCGGAACCATTTACCATCCCTGGAAGCCTTGTTATGTGTGACATAATAGTACAGCAAAACTTCAAAGGCTCGCAAAAGTTGAGAAGTTGACCTGTAAACAACTTGGAGCGTCTCCTGGCTAGGCGCCAGGGCGAGTCTACCAGAATTGAGAAGTCTATCTGGGCAGAGGCATGAACTCCCAAGCCGAGAACTTCTCTCTTGTCCTATCAGACTCTCGCTCTATAAGCCAGTTTAAAAGAAGGGAAAGCAAAGGCTGTATCCCTAAAACTCCTCCTGGTGCAAAAACCAGTCGCCTAGCCAACGTAACGCTCTCTAGGAGAGCGAGAGAGCACTAGCTTAACAACAACGGCTTCGAAGTAGCTAGGCCTAGTGTAAGTTCTGACGTTAGGCGAACGAGGAGCAGCAGTTACAAGATCCGGACGAAGATCCTTAAAAAATCATCATGATTTAATTAAAGTCCATAGGAGGCTAAGCAGCTTAAGGCTCCTCTCCAAATGACGAGTCCTCAAAGGAATATCAGTAGGAGGGAGAACAGCACTTTCTCATCTACAGGAACCTTGTCCGAGAAAAGCTAGGTTATCTCAGTGAGGGTCTCACTGGTGCATTAGCAGCAGACCAGAAGGCAACGTTATGTAACTGCTTGACAGTCTGTGAACTGTCAAAAACTGAACTGTCAACCACAACAGGTGCGTGAGGACATACAGCACTGGTGCATTAGTAGCAGACCAGAAGGCAACGTCATGTAACTGCTTGACAGTCTGTGAACTGTCAAAAACTGAACTGTCAACCACAACAGGTGCGTGAGGACATACAGCACTGGTGCATTAGTAGCAGACCAGAAGGCAACGTCATGTAACTGCTTGAAAGACTGTGAACTGTCAACAACTGAACTGTCAACCACAACGGGAGCGTGAGGACATACAGTGTTCACTCGAGACTACTTTGACTGTCTATACTGAGCAGTTAAAACAACTCTAGAATGCGGAGGTTGACGCACCGCGTCAAAACACGGCAGCTTAACTCCACCCTCCTGTTGTTGTGGTAGCACACGAACATCAACGGAGGGTTCCGTGCGTCTGTGAACGTCAGCATGCGTCTGGCAGGGTCGACTGCGCATGGGTGGAGGAGCTCTCACAGCTGGAGTGTGGGAGCAGGCAGCCTCAGCGTCAGCTGGGCGCACAACCGTGGTAGGTTGTAGGCTAACGGGTGCAGCGTCAACCTTCTCCGCACGATACTCCTGCAGGACAGCAGCTAACTGAGTCTGCATAGACTGCAGCAAAGACCACTCAGGGTCTACAACAGCTGGTGCGGCAACAGACGGAGTTACTGCCTGTTGCGGTACCGCTTTGCCTCTCTAAGGAGGTGAGCAGTCGTCGGAAGACTGCAGCGAGTCCGAACTGACCCAGTGGCTACAACTGGGCCGTTGGACTTGCGCGGAAGGGACCGACTTGCACTTAATAAGCTGCGAGACCTTGGTCCATGGTTTCTTACGAGAAACCTCTTCCGCAGACGAGAAGTAAATGGGCTCTCTCGTCTTTGTGTGGGTGGGGCGATCTTGGGTAGATACGCCCGAAACCACGGAGGGAAACGTCTGTTCGTTGAACAAGGCCTGACGAACCCATAAGTCGTTCGACATTACTTCTCCCCTGGGCTTGGGAGCTTGCAAGAGGTCCCGGACTAGGTGAACGACAGGCACGAACAGACGAACCCTCGGACGCAACACTGTAACACTTTGCGCATATCACTTTATCACTTCGATTTTCTGTTTTGCACTTATTTCACTGAAATCGAAACTTTTACTGATTTCTACCTGAAACACGCAATTCTACCCTTCATTAAAAGGTAGTAATTGCGAAAACAGTCGTATAATGCAGCTCATTAATACTAGCAAAAACAGAAAACATATAAGGATAAAGAATTCAGTGGCTGGGAAAGAGACTAAACACTAGTTCAATTAAACTACGTTTACAATCTCTCACCGCACATAGCCTAGGGACAAGAATAAAACCCTAGAAACGTTTTACCTTCTTCCCCGTACAGCGACTAGGGAGGAGAGTGACACCAGAACAACGTTACCCGCTTGAACGGAACGTTTTATTTTTTCCTCTCTCTCCCTCCGTCTCTATCTATATCTCTCTTTCTCCCTTGATTTCGCACCTGAGAGAAGAGCCCAATTATATATCGTCAAAAAAACATGTTATATGGCTAAAGGAAAAAACTGAAAGGTTTTCCAAATAAAAAGTTCCTTTAATTTAGAATTTAAACTATTTAAGTTAAGAAAGAATGAACGAAACGTCAGAATCGATTTACTCTTACTGCAAAGTGAAACCGTGATACAATCTCTCTCTATCGTAACGATAGAGCGCATGTTGAACGTCCTGAACGTCAACAACTGCGTAGTCTAAAAAAAAAAAAAACTAAACGTTAGTTCATCTTTGAAAACAGTATGAAGACTATCAAAGAAATTCTTTCATAAAACATTAAATTTAAAAAGTTATAAATTCTTTAAAGGCTAAATACGATATAACGGGCTCAACGTTGATTAACTTCGGTTCCAAGTTAAGACCGCCTTCTATCAGGAAAGGTCGCAAATAAACAAAACATAAAAATTTCTTTTTATATGTTTATAATAAATGGAAAGTTAATCGAAGAGGCCTAATAAAGGCGGAGAGATATAAAATATATAGATCTATAACGTGTTAAGCAAAATTACTAAAAACCTAAACACACTTCCGTCTAAGGGAAGGGTCGGCCATTTAAAAGTGAAAGAGAGTCCATACTCTCTTAGTCACCATAATTAAATCTATCCAAAACGAGTTCAAGTTTTGAGATGAAGATAAAACCCCTGCATAGCGAAAGCTCAAAACTAGAATAGTGTACTTCACCAAATAGTTGTGAAAACAAATCCAGTTAGTAACAGCGTATTTTAGTAGGTCTTGCCAGTGGAACGACAGAGAGAAAATTGGTTCTGTGTTGACATGGAGTACTTGAGTACCTGCTCGACAGATGGCGCTGTTGATGTACACCCCCACCTGTATAGCGATCGCTGGCGTATTTTGTCCTTAGGTTTTTCTGTCGGGCAGCAGAGCTGACAGCTATATGATCACCGGCTAAGTTTAATATTGAAAAATATACTGCAAAATGTGCTGGGAAAAAATAACCCCCTGGGGGTTAAGGGTTGGAAATTTCCAAATAGCCTGGGGGTTAAAGGGTTAAATGATATGATATTGTTTTATTACAGAATAGCTTTATCTTATCTTTGTTATTTTCACTTGAATTTGTGTTTGCATTTCCGAATGCTTGTGAGTCGAATTTTTATAAGTTGGGGGCCATCTGTACTACATACCTGACTCACGCAACCGATTACCGACCGAAGCCAGGAAGGGTCTAGTTCTGGTATGGGTACCCCATCAATTCTAACCTCGCCGCTCAACGGATCATAAAGTCGAAGCAGCAAGGATCCAATGGAACTTTTACCAGATCCACTTGATCCTACAACAGCCATTACGGAACCTGAAAAAATAATACAAAAAATATATTACCTCTAAAAATAAAATTTTGTTTCACAAATAATAAATGCACTAATGAAAATACAAATATTAATAGTAATACTATACAGTAATAATACCCAGGTGCTATAATAAAATAAAACTGAAATTACAATAACATTCCATTTTTTTATCTTGTCAATCAATCTGATACGGTCTATATTTTTCTAGGGAGGTAATGCAGAGTTAATTTCTAAGATTAATTCATTCTTCAATGTGATTAAGAAAGACATTTCAAACATATTAACTCCACTGTTCGTATTTCACTTACAATTTACGAAAATCAAGGATAATGCGGTCTCTAGTTCCAAGAGATCATGAAAATCCACATAAATATGGACTAACACCAACAAAGACATATACAAAGTATTCTGTTGTACACCAAGTTGTGATTAACAACTGCTACACCAACAGCCTGCATATAAATAAAGCCCTGTATTCTTGCATATCATTTATCACAAGCTGAATGTGAACAGGAGTTACTCTTTTTGAAGTTTACTTGTAACAACTTTAAAGGTTAAATATAATTAGTTTATTGTTTTAATTACCTTCCCCAAAGAACTATCCTATTGAAAAGAAAGAAAAGTATTTGAATACTGATATAAGTATCAATCTGATTTAATAATAATAATAATAATAATAATAATAATAATAATAATAATAATAATAATGTTTAAAAGTTTTTGAGTTGTACCTAACTAACTTATTCATTCAGACAGCCACCCCTCTACTCTACTTTGTTTTCAGTCATTTGAATTTTGTTAACTAGCTTACTTATATATGAAGAATTCCTACAGATATGTATGCATAATAATAATAATAATAATAATAATAATAACAACACTTCTTTAAATGTCTCTTTCATGAACAGTTGCACAGTTTATACCCATTACTTTTTGCCTGTTCTCTTTGATTTTTTCTAACTTGGCCCTCCAATTTATTCATATTCTACTTATTCCTGAACTAAGAACAATCCTTTAGATGAACATCAGTTAGAAAAACTTTAGCTGGTGGTCATGTTAAGCTATTAATCATACAGACTTTAGTTAGCGGTTAGGTTAAATTAGTAAGTACATCTAATCATTGTCGAGTTATTAACCTGTTCAGTGAATAATCAACAAAAAACAACATACCGGTATTTTCTTCTTATAATTTCCCTATAGATAATACCAATTCACCTATACTTGTTGGTTTTCTAAAAGGTAGCCTACAAATAATTCTTATAAAAAATGGTAGAAATAATAAATGAATTAATAACTTCCATATTCTACGCTGATGAAAATCCTATTCAGATAATGAATTTTACAAATTTCATAATTTGCCTAGTGAATGAACAAGCATATAACCAGAGAGCGACTTCTTATAGATATGTCTCGCGATAAAAACTCTTTACAAATAGTTATTCTGGAATTTATTATCTATCATTTATTTCATAACTAATAATTGACAAAATTATCTTATATTTATTATCAAATAAAAAATGTTATTTTCCTTAGTAAAATAAATTTTTGAATATACTTACCCGATGATCATGTAGCTGTCAACTCTGTTGCCCGACAGAAAAATCTAAGGTCGGGATACGCCAGCGATCGCTATACAGGTGGGGGTGTACACAACAGCGCCATCTGTCGAGTAGGTACTCAGGTACTTCTTGTCAACAAGAACTCAATTTTCTCCTCGGTCCACTGGTTCTCTATGGGGAGGAAGGGAGGGTCCTTAAATTCATGATCATCGGGTAAGTATATTCAAAAATTTATTTTACTAAGGAAAATAACATTTTTCAATATTAATCTTACCCGATGATCATGTAGCTGATTCACACCCAGGGGGGTGGGTGGAGACCAGCATACATGTTAACATTAGAAGCTAAGTATCCCGTATTTCATTTTAGCAGTTATTCAAAATAACAAACATAAAATAAATAAGTACCTGGTAAGGAAGTCGACTTGAACCATTACTCTGCCTTTTTAAGTACGTCTTCCTTACTGAGCCTAACGATCCTCTTAGGATGCTGAGCGACTCCTAGGTGCTGAAGTATGAAGGGCTGCAACCCATACTAAAGGACCTCATCACAACCTCTAATCTAGGCGCTTCTCAAGAAAGAATTTGACCACCCGCCAAATCAACCAGGATGCGGAAGGCTTCTTAGCCTTCCGTACAACCCAAAAAACAACAATAAAAAGCATTTCAAGAGAAAGATTAAAAAAGGTTATGGGATTATGGGAATGTAGTGGTTGAGCCCTCACCTACTACTGCACTCGCTGCTACGAATGGTCCCAGGGTGTAGCAATTCTCGTAAAGAGACTGGACATCTTTGAGGTAAAATGATGCGAACACTGACTTGCTTCTCCAATAGGTTGCATCCATAACACTCTGCAGAGAACGGTTCTGTTTGAAGGCCACTGAAGTAGCGACAGCTCTAACTTCATGTGTCCTTACCTTCAGCAAAGCATGGTCTTCTTCCTTCAGATGAGAATGGGCCTCTCTAATCAAAAGCCTGATGTAATAAGAAACTGCGTTCTTAGACATCGGTAAAGCAGGTTTCTTGATAGAACACCATAAAGCTTCTGATTGTCCTCGTAATGGCTTTGTACGTCTTAAATAGTACTTAAGAGCTCTTACTGGGCAAAGTACTCTCTCTTGTTCGTTACCAACCAAGTTGGACAGGCTTGGGATCTCGAACGACTTGGGCCAAGGACGAGAAGGAAGCTCGTTTTTAGCTAAAAAACCAAGCTGTAAGGAACATGTAGCCGTTTCAGATGTAAAACCTATGTTCCTGCTGAAGGCGTGAATCTCACTGACTCTTTTAGCTGTTGCCAAGCAAACGAGGAAAAGAGTCTTTAATGTGAGATCCTTAAAAGAGGCTGATTGAAGAGGTTCGAACCTTGCTGACATCAGGAACCTTAAAACCACGTCTAGGTTCCAGCCTGGTGTGGCTAACCGACGCTCCTTTGAGGTCTCAAAAGACTTAAGGAGGTCCTGTAGATCTTTGTTGGTGGAAAGATCTAAGCCTCTGTGGCGGAAGACTGCTGCCAACATGCTTCTGTAACCTTTGATCGTAGGAGCTGATAGGGATCTTACATTCCTTAGGTGTAAAAGGAAGTCAGCTATCTGCGTTACAGAGGTACTGGTTGAGGAAACTGCATTCGCCTTGCACCAGCTTCGGAAGACTTCCCATTTTGACTGGTAGACCTTGAGAGTGGATGTCCTCCTTGCTCTGGCAATCGCTCTGGCTGCCTCCTTCGAAAAGCCTCTAGCTCTTGAGAGTCTTTCGATAGTCTGAAGGCAGTCAGACGAAGAGCGTGGAGGCTTGGGTGTACCTTCTTTACGTGCGGCTGACGCAGAAGGTCCACTCTTAGAGGAAGAGTCCTGGGAACGTCCACTAGCCATTGCAGTACCTCGGTGAACCATTCTCTCGCGGGCCAGAGGGGAGCAACCAACGTCAACCGTGTCCCTTCGTGAGAGGCGAACTTCTGCAGTACCTTGTTGACAATCTTGAACGGAGGGAACGCATACAGGTCTAGATGGGACCAATCCAGAAGAAAGGCATCTACGTGAACTGCTGCTGGGTCCGGAATCGGTGAACAATAAATCGGGAGCCTCTTGGTCATCGAGGTAGCGAATAGATCTATGGTGGGCTGACCCCACAGGGCCCATAGTCTGCTGCAAACATTCTTGTGAAGGGTCCACTCTGTGGGGATGACCTGACCCTTCCGGCTGAGGCGATCTGCCATGACATTCATGTCGCCTTGAATGAACCTCGTTACCAGCGAGATCTTTCGATCTCTTGACCAAGTGAGGAGGTCCCTTGCGATCTCGAACAACTTCCTCGAATGAGTCCCTCCTTGCTTGGAGATGTACGCCAAGGCTGTAGTGTTGTCGGAGTTCACCTCCACCACCTTGCCTAGAAGGAGGGACTTGAAGCTTCTCAAGGCCAGATGAACTGCCAATAGCTCCTTGCAGTTGATGTGAAGTGTTCTTTGCTCCTGATTCCACGTGCCCGAGCGTTCCCGTCCGTCCAGTGTCGCACCCCAGCCCGTGTCCGATGCGTCCGAGAAGAGAAGGTGGTCGGGGGTCTGAACAGCCAATGGTAGACCTTCCTTGAGAAGAATGCTGTTCTTCCACCACGTCAGAGCAGACCTCATCTCTTCGGATATTGGAACTGAGACCACTTCTAGCGTCATGACCTTTCTCCAGTGAGCAGCTAGATGATACTGAAGGGGGCGGAGGTGGAGTCTCCCTAACTCGATGAACTGGGCCAGCGATGAAAGTGTCCCTGTTAGACTCATCCACTGCCTGACTGAACATCGGTTCCTTCTCAGCATGCTCTGGATGCATTCTTGGGCTTGACTGATCCTGGGGGCCGACGGAAAAGCCCGAAAAGCTCGACTCTGAATCTCCATACCTAGATAGACAATGGTTTGGGATGGGACGAGTTGGGACTTCTCTATATTGACCAGGAGACCCAATTCCTTGGTCAGATCCATAGTCCATCTGAGATTCTCCAGACAGCGACGACTTGACGGAGCTCTTAAAAGCCAGTCGTCCAAATAGAGGGAGGCTCTGATGTCTGCCAAGTGAAGGAATTTGGCAATATGCCTCATCAGTTTGGTAAACACAAGAGGTGCCGTGCTTAGGCCAAAGCACAGGGCTTGGAACTGGTACACGACCTTTCCAAAGACGAACCTTAGGAAAGGTTGGGAGTCTGGATGGACGGGGACATGAAAGTACGCGTCTTTTAGGTCCAACGAGACCATCCAGTCTTCCTTCCTGACCGATGCTAGCACCGACTTCGTCGTCTCCATTGTGAACGTCTGCTTGGTGACAAAAGCATTGAGAGCACTGACGTCCAGCACCGGTCTCCAGCCTCCTGTCTTCTTCGCTACCAGGAAGAGACGGTTGTAGAAGCCCGGGGATTGATGGTCCCGGACTATGACTACCGCTCCCTTTTGTAGCAAGAGAGACACCTCTTGCTGCAAAGCTAGCCTCTTGTCCTCCTCCTTGTAGTTGGGAGAGAGGTTGATGGGAGTAGTTGCTAGAGGGGGATTGCGCCAGAACGGAATCCTGTACCCCTCTCTTAGCAACTTCACAGACTGAGCGTCTGCACCTCTGCTCTCCCAAGCCTGCCAGTAGTTCTTGAGCCTGGCTCCCACTGCTGTCTGGAGAGGAAGGCAGTCAGATTCTGCCTTTTGAGGACTTGGAACCCTTCTTCTTTTTGCCACGATGACTGTCGGCACGGGTACCTCCTCTGCTGGAGGTTCTGCCACGAAAGGGAGGGATGAACCTAGATGCTGGTGTGTCCATCCTAGGTCTAGGCACGGAAGGTAAAGAGACTTTACGTGCGGAAGAAGCCACCAGGTCATGGGTATCCTTCTGGATCAACGAGGCAGCAATCCCCTTGATCAGCTCTTCCGGAAAGAGACACTTGGAAAGCGGAGCAAACATCAACTCCGACTTCTGGCATGGTGTGATCCCCGCAGACAAGAAGGAGCAAAGATGATCTCTCTTCTTAAGCACTCCAGACACATACGAAGCCGCAAGCTCACCAGACCCATCCCGAATGGCTTTGTCCATGCTAGACATGATAAGCATGGCAGAGTCCTTATCCGAAGGGGAAGTCTTTCTGCTTAACGCTCCCAAACACCAGTCGAGGAAGTTGAAGATCTCAAAAGCACGAAAAACTCCCTTCAACAGATGGTCCATGTCAGAAAAGGACCAGCAAATCTTAGATCGTCTCATAGCCAGCCTGCGGGGAGAGTCAACCAGACTTGAGAAGTCGCCCTGGGCAGAGGCAGGAACTCCCAAGCCGGGTTCCTCTCCCGTGGCATACCAGACGCTAGATTTGGAAGCAAGCTTGGTAGGCGGAAAGATGAAGGCAGTCTTCCCCAGTTGCTTCTTGGACTGCAACCACTCTCCCAGTACCCTCAAAGCTCTCTTGGATGAGCGCGCGAGTACGAGTTTCATGAAGGCAGGAGCTGCTGACTGCATGCCTAAAGCGAACTCGGAGGGAGGTGAGCGCGGGGTTGCAGACACAAACTGTTCCGGATACAGTTCCCTAAACAGTGCAAGGACTTTCCTAAAGTCTAAGGAGGGAGGCGTAGACTTGGGTTCTTCAATGTCGGAGTGCGGATCGTCCAAATGCGCAGCTTCGTCGTCATCAGATACTCCATCATCCGAATGCTGAGGAGGAAGTGGCAAAGGTGGAGCAGAAAGCTGAACGGCTGAATCCGGCAGCACGGGTGCATGCGTAGCTGCACCGGATCCAACATCATGCCGCTGCTGGTCAGTCTGCGAGCTGGCAACAACAAAAGCGGAGTGCTGGTGCGTGGGAGGGACTGCCGTGGGTTGCGGAGCATGCCGCATTGCGTCAAAACACGGCAGCTTGACAGCACCTTCCCACTGCTGATGCGGTAGCTCACGCATGTCAACGGAGGGTGCAGCATGAACATGCGTCTGGCAGGGTCGACTGCGCATCGGTGGTGGAGCTCTCACAGGTGGAGTGTGGGAGCAGGCAGCCGCAGTATCTGCTGAGCGCACAACCGTGGCAGGTTGTAGGTTAACAGGTGCAGTGTCAACCTTCTCAGCACGATACTCCTGCATGAAGGAAGCAAGCTGAGACTGCATAGTCTGCAGCATGGACCACTTAGGGTCTACCGTGGTTGGTGCGGCAACAGACGGAGTGGTTGCCTGCTGCGGAACCACTCTACCTCTCTTGGGAGGTGTGCAGTCTTCGGAAGACTGCGGCGAGTCCGAACTGACCCAGTGGCTACACCTGGGCCGTTGGACTCGCTCGGAAGGGACCTTACGCTTGAGAGGTCGTGAGACCTTGGTCCAACGTTTCTTCCTAGAAACTTCTTCCACAGACGAGGAATGAGTGGGCTCACTCGTCTGTTTGTGGATGGGACGATCTCTGACAGATACGTCCGCAACCACTGAGGGTACATCCGTACGCTGATCAAGGCCTGTCGAACCCTTAGGTCCTTCGACATTGCTTCTCCCCTGGGCTTGGGAGCTTGCAAGAGGTCCCGGACTGGGAGGACGACTGGCACGAACAGATGTACCCTCATGCGCAACACTGACACTGACACTTTTCACCTCACTTGCACTCACTACACTTCCCACTGCACTTTTCGCTTTCAACTCTTTGACATCGGCCAAAAGTTGATTCCGGTCATTAGCTAATGACTCCACTCTGTCACCAAGAGCCTGAATGGCACGCATCATATCCGCCATGGAGGGTTGAGCACTAGTAGCAGGGTCGGGAGTCACCACTACAGGGGAAGGAATAGGTTGAGGGGCATGGGGAGAGGAAAAATCAAACGAGCGAGAAGAACTCCTCCTGATCCTATCCTTCTCTAGCCTACGTGCATTCTTTAGGAATTCGTTAAAATCGAATTCCGAAAGCCCAGCGCATTCCTCACATCGATCTTCCAACTGACAGGATTTACCCCTACAATTGGAACAAACGGTGTGAGGATCTATGGAGGCCTTCGGAAGACGCCTAGAACAAGCCCTAACGCTACACTGCCTGTACTTAGGGACTTGAGAATGGTCAGACATCTTGAATTCTTGAATTAGCCAAGGGGGAAATCCAAAATCTAGCAAAGTTCATTAACAATTAATCCAAATCTAATCAAAAAGCTTGATAAGCTAATGATAATAGTTCCTGAATAGCGAAAGCTAAAATCTAGAGCGAATACATCACCAAAATCGTGAAAAACAACTCCAGAAACAACAGCGTATCCAAGTAGGTCTTGCCGGTGGCACGACAGAGGAAAAATTGAGTTCTTGTTGACAAGAAGTACCTGAGTACCTACTCGACAGATGGCGCTGTTGTGTACACCCCCACCTGTATAGCGATCGCTGGCGTATCCCGACCTTAGATTTTTCTGTCGGGCAACAGAGTTGACAGCTACATGATCATCGGGTAAGATTAATATTGAAAAATTAATAATTCATCGAAGTTACTTTGTACAAGTACTTTTGTCAGTGCATAGTTATGACTAAGAAAACATAATGATATTAAAGTATTTCACTTCTACTGAAAACAACAAACATTCTACACTAAATAAAAAAAAACTCACCAGCAGGAACCGATAGATTAAAATCTTTAAATAACACCAATTCCGACCTAGTTGGATAGGCAAACCTCACATTTCGGAACTCTATAGCACCTTTCAGTTCGTCGTTGCGCAACCTGGCACCTGGAGGAAAATGGTTTGTGAGACCTTGGAACCTAATTAGCAATCATGATACATCAGGTAGAATACTATATGACTTATTTAATACCAATCATACATTACAAAAATAAAACTAAATGTTTCCAAAGGAAATTTAACAGAGCAAATTCAAAGAGGTTTTGTAATGGGGATTTTATCACAAGATACTTAAATTGTTAAAGCTACATGATAAATATGGCACTCTCTCTCTTTGCGAGTGCCATTTAAGGTTGAGATCATGGTGAGGTGTAGATGGAGACGGTTTGGGCATGCTCTTTGCACTCCCCCAAGAGAGATTAGTTCAAAAAACTTCCAACTGGGCTCCACACTAGAAGAGTTGGAAAACCCAGGCCTACATGGCTGAGGACTATGAAGCGAGAAGTAGGAGATGATGAATGGAGAAGTATTGATTTAAAAGCTCAAGATAGAGACGACTGGTAAAATCTAACAGAGGCCCTTTGCATCAATAGAAGTAGGAGATGATGATGATGACATAATAAATCTCCTTAAGGCCAAAAAAATAACTGTAATATAAGTTACATTCAATTGAAAAGCATTAGAATACTAATGCCAACTAAAACACAACTTCCGATCACTCATGTAAGTAGAATAGAAGGCTTTTACGAGAAAAGGGATTTTGACGAAGGAAAAATCTATTTCTGGGGAGAGACCTGTGGCGCCCGGTGAAAAGGGTCCTTCTAATATACACTTTTCTGATAAAACCTTCCAATTATACCAGAGAAAGATAAAAGCATGGAATGCAGAGGTTACTACCCTCACGCGAGCACCTTGTGGGTATCGTGTATAAAGCAAAGGCGCGTGAAAACCACTATTCACAGGCTGTCTTCCATTTAGCTAATTCCTTAGTCAAAGGGATGGGCCGATACAGAGGCACCAGCTATGCTACCAGAGCCACGCCACCCACGCCCCGACGCGAGCGCCATCTGAACAACATCCTTCTACTATATTCTAAAATAACTGAAAAAACCTAAAGATAGAAGTTATGTATAGTGGTGCTATCTTTATATCAACTACTTTACCATAAATGACAGTAAACAAAACAAAAAATGGAAACTTCCAATAATGATCCGAAATCCAGCGATTGTCTTATATAACAGGTATAAAAACTAAACCTTATTTGTCCATGGTTTAATGTCGCCACAGGTATCTGTCAAAATCATAAACAATTTTAAAACTCAAACTAATTATATAAATATTTAGTAGAGACTCATGTACTATTCATTCCAAGAATCAAGAGCTTCAACCAAAATAAAAAATATAAGAAAGCTTCTTGTCACGACTTACGTAAAACCGTTTCTTCCCACGGAAGAGAAGCGCAGGTGAAAAGAATAAGCTAGTATGTAGTGTGCTCTCGAACCTACCATCATTTTGATTCTACTATGAAGAACTCTCAGTTCTATCCCTAACATCCTTATAATTCAGGCCTTGGCTAACCTATCCAAGGGTAGATTAGGCTAACATATTCAAAGATAGTTTAGGCTATCTTTACTTAGACAGCCTAAATTATTCTATCCTAGCTTTAGCAGATTCCACTATGTTAAACTTAGACTATAGAACTACCTTTTAAAATACTGAATCGCAAATTATTATATTTAGGTACTGTATATATGTGTGTGATAAATGCATTAAGTAAACAACAATTTCAACCGTCAAATATTAAAAAAAAAAACATGCCTATCATTGTATTCTAATGAATTACAGTAGGAAAGAAGTCGCCGAAGATTGATAAGAAGTGCAAAGTGCAAACCCAACCCAAGTGTTCATACTAAACTAGCCTAGCTGGGCACCTTTTATGCATAGTATATTTTGTCATCCTCACTCCACTATTGGGCTGTAAGCTTTTTCTGGGCTCCGACCCGTGTCGGCCAGTGAAATGCTCCTTTAGCACTATTTCTAAGGTATATAACTGCTATATATTACCAGAGAAAAAATTGCATGGGAATGCCAGGTTGAACCCAGCTCGCTCACCTGTATAAGGTGTCGATATAATACTGGGGCGCGATAAATCACAACCAGAGGCCTCGCACCATTTAGATGTCTCCTGTCAAAATCCCCGAACAGCGAGGCGCCGTTCAACCTCGTACTACTACTAACCAACCCACGCCAGTGACGTCACTCCTTTTTTAGCACGCAGTGTGATAACAATACTTTGTGTTGTGTGTACATTTCGGTGTTTTTCTCTAGATTTACCTCAAGATGTCCGACTCCACTGTCACTATATCTAAGTTAAGTACCAGAGCTATGAGTTTTGAGATTTTGGAGGGAGCCTTGTCCGTTTTGGTTTATATCATTCAGTTTTTATTCACGACCTTGCTGGGTCTCCCTCGGTACAGGCTCCTTCCTCTCTCTCTCTCTCGTTTGTTCTAACGATTTTCAATTAGTCCTCCATACTGATTGTTTCTCGTTGTGAACTTTATGGATCTCCACGGTTCACACACCGTATCAATTTTATATTGTCCTGTTTTATGATAACAGTTATTTCATATTCATGTGCGTATATTGGAGGTTGGCATGCCTGATCGCCATCGGTGTTCTTTTCCACATATCATATCTTAGCTTATTTACGTTCGCACGCCACGGACTCGCTTACTATTTTAACGTCATTCGTATGATTGCATTAGTTCGAGGGGCTTTCATGAGTCAGTTATTACAATTTGGTTTTCATTTTGTTAGCACTTCACTGACCCTGTGTTCTGTTGATAGCCCTGCCTACTCCTAGCGCCGCCAGGCTTGTTCCTTTCTGTCTCTTGTTCGCGCCCTCGTTTGTTTTACGATTGATTTCTAGCTAATTTTATTATTGTTATTATCATCCAGCATGCCTTCCTCTCTTATTTACCACGTGTTATGTTTTTTATAGTGTTTTTAACCTTTCCACGTGATCATATCACTCGTGTGTCTGGCAGGTTGGTATACCTGATATCGTCTCGTAGCCTACCTACTCCTAGCCTCCTCCCGCCGATATCTTATAAGCGCCTATGTTCTCCTCCCGGGGGCATCCGCTTTGCACGGGCGGTTTCCCGTTGTTCTGTGAGGCATTCTATTATTATTCATTAACGTACATTACGTTTCCCCACTACTCTACCCGGTCGTAATCGTTTCTTTCCGTCGCTCGTTTGGCGACGATCGGCGGGGAGTCTCGACTCGTTCCGTGGTACCTTGTTATGTTATTTAATATTAAGTTGCGTACGGGCTTCTCCCGCTTGGTCCCGTACTTCACGGACCCTTTTAAGATCCCCCCCGCCCTCTGTCACGCACCTCACGGACCTCATATAGATATATATAAGGGATTTTGACGAAGGAAAAATCTATTTCTGGATATATGTTTAAGGAATTCCATTACGGGATCCTCGGGAGTAGCTTTTATTCATTACCATTCGGTCGAGTTTTTTAGTTGAGCCCCGGAGCCAACGTTATTCATTATTACTTGGATTCCCTTTATATTTTAGTCACTTTTATCTATTATATACGATCCTAGTTCTCGACCTTGCCTTCCATGATATGATCACGAATAGGTTTGACTTAATATAATTCATTAATTAAAGTTGATTTAATAATTTTATAATCAAGTAAAGCTGTTATTTGATTTTTTAAACACCGGGGTCCCCTGGGGGGTCCCCTAATTTGCCTTCATTCAATTATTAAGGCATTATATATGAATAATTTTTATCATTTATTTGATATATGACTTATAACCCCCGGACCCCCCAGGGTCCCCTATTTGCCTTCATTCATATGTTAGGCACTTATATGGATAGTTTTATCATGGATTGAATATATATATATATATATATATATATATATATATATATATATATATATATATATATATATATATATATATATATATATCTATACAGCTATATATATTCAACTTTTATATCATGATAGTAACTTTTATAATATTTAAGCACTGGGACCTTCGGCCCCTAATTGCTTTCCTTTAAGATACTCATGTATCTTTTATCTTACAGACTGTCCGCTGTGCGATGACGGCATGTGTCGCTGTTCTCCACCAACCCTGCGGCCATAATGTGTGTCGTTCGCACGCTCACTGCTCTCTTCAAGTGGATGACCTAGCTGTTTGGCATCCGGACAACGATCTATTTTAATATTACTATTCTTAAAATATGTTATCTTAATTTTTCATTACTTCTCTTATTTATTCATTTCCTTATTTCCTTTCCGCACTGGGCTATTTTTCCTTGTTGGACCCCTTGGCCTCATATTATCCTTTTTTCTCCCAAGGGTTGTAACTTACCTAATAACAATAATTACCGACCATCACACAGTAACCCAAAAAAACTTGTGGCAATAATTGAACTTCATAAACAGTCTCCCTTTACAGATTACATTATTAACTCAAAAGGGTAAATTTCAAGAAATGGAGAGATGATGATGAAAAATATCACAGGAATTAATAAAAAAAATAAGAAACAATTGAGCCAAAAATCAAGCAAAAACTCATTTAATTATATACAACGGTAAAATATAAAAAGAATATTGAGCAGCAGGAGGATATTGTATGTAATTGTAGTTACTATGAAGTAAGATGAAACCCTGTGAAACAAAAATGTTTTATAAAAAGAATGGTATGATTTCTGGAGATGGAAATTCAAGTTGCGTAAAGAATTTGTCATTAGTGCCAGAAAGAAAGATGAATTGTATCTCCAAAAATGTGTACAAAATTTTCAAACTAAATTTACAACTACACTACAATCTAAGATGAGCAATGTTTATTTATAAAGCCAACCTTACCTCCGTGAATTGGAATGGTAGGATGTCGATCGATCAACTGAAATAGCCTCGTTGATGCTCCAATACCTCTGTTTAATTCAGAATAAAAAGAGGATAAGCCCCCTAGAGCAATTCCTACGTAGGCAGCATACAATAGAAACGACGATAGTTGACCGACTGATAGAGAGGCATCTGTAACCAAACCGCCGCCGTAATACAGCACCGACAAGATGATGACGTTTCCACTCAGACCTGTCTAGATAGTTGGGTAGAATGCAATAGTTTACCATAATTTTTTATAACTAAGGAAATCAAACAAAATAAATTTAATTGGTGCAACATAAAGCTTGGAAATAATACACGAGACTGGAGAAGGTTAGGAATGACTTGGTAAGGGGAACAACAAAAGTTACAGAGGTGTTAAAGAAAATCCAAGAAAAGACTCCACTGGTTTGGGCACGTAATGAGGAGAGACCAGAAGTGTGTTGGGAGGAGGATGTTGGAGATGGATGTTCCAGGTAGGAGGAGGAGGGGGAGACCAAAGAGAAGGTGGATCGAGTGTGTAACAGCATATATTGAGAAGAAAGATCTAACAGTGGAGCATATCGGAGACAGAAGAAATTGGAAACGGCTCTCTAGAAATAGCGACCCTGCATAGCGGTAAAAGCTTCAGTCAAAGAAGAAGAAGAACAACAATACAAAAACTCACTGGGTATTCACTGTTTAACTAAAGATATTTTTTCCTCTGTACTTTCTACCAATATAACTATAGGTACAACCCCATCAATCTTACCTTTAATTTGTAAAAAGATCAAATTTGTTTTGATAAAATTTGTATTTGAGAAAATTAGCAAACTTAGGAACTACATCATGAAGCTCACCTAGACATATTTCTGAATATACTGTACTGCATAACTTAAAACTTTACTTTTATAAAGACCAAAAGTTTAAGTAGGCAAAATGATCGGATAAAATGGATGCTCTTTAGCTAAAGCTGGGGTACGCAAGGCTTTCCAAAACCTGCTGAACATAATTTCCTGCTCAGGTATTTTCATAAAAAACTCGGAAGCACGTCAACAAGTCATCAAAATCAGACCTACCATTCCAAAGAAAATGGCTCTTGCCAGCGATTCCTTGTATGTCATGTCAAGAACGTAGTTCACACTTTTGTCATAGGTGTGTATCTCCTTTCCTTCCTGGGAGAAAGATCGCACTGTGCGTATGTTAGATATTCTTTCCTCAGCAACTTGTGTTGATTGTGCTAAAGTATCCTGAAAGCAAAAGACACTTAAATTGTATATGTCTTTAGAATGCCACACTGCGTACTACAGTATATTGTACAGAATACTAAAAATCTATCTTCATAAAACATAAAAATACTGTATACTTTATCTTACCTGAATATCATCACTAAAACTAATACTAAAGCAACATCTAAACTTAATTTCTAGGGCTAGAAGTACCAGCTGAACTCGGTTGAGTCCCTTGTTAGGCTGGGAGGAACGTAGAGAGTAGAGGTCCCCTTTTTTTTTGTGTTAGTTTCATTTGTTGATGTTGGCTACCCCCAAAAATTGGGGGAAGTGCCTTGGTATATGTATGTAAGTAAATACAAATATACCCGTATCTATTCCACTTATGTTCACAAAACTAGTAGACACCTTTCAGTCTTCATATGGGTGGGTGCCTAAAACCATCTCATCAGCTGTAACTGAAGTGATTGCAAGATGAGTTTTTCTAGGGAGCCCAATAGCCCAGCTAGGAAATTAACATAACTTGGGCAATATGTTTTGGGTGTGACAAAACTTTGATATCAGAAATAATCTTTGAATCTTGTCTTCATTGGGTAAACCAGTGATTGGTAATTGCCAATGTCCATACATGGGTAGGTAGATCATTCCCATCTATGGGGTTACATCAGACTTCACCCAGCTGAGGTGAAAGACCATTGTTAACCGTTGAATGAAGCAGTAAAAGGATTCACTGAACTCCTCCACAAATGATTCTATTACTATGCAAGCATCCGGGTATCAAGGCGCCTCAGCCTGATGCTTATTCTGAAAGCTTATGCTGCCAATGCACTGGTGTGTGAGTCCTGATAAAATCCTGGGGACATGCAGTCAATCCAAAGAAAAAAGCCTTGAATAGAAATAACTTTCCTGACGCAAGAAAACGGATAGTATTTCCTAGAACTATCTGGATGTGATAATATACTGCACATCATTCAGTCCAAACCCAGAGGTTTCTTTTCCTAAAAGAGTAATGCACCAAAGTAATGGTTTCAATCTTGAACAGTATCTATCGAAGAAACTTGTTCAATGGGCTGAGATTGATGAAGGGCCACCATCCACATGTCACCCCAGGGGTCCATAAAAACTGACCTTTAAACAAGTACAGAATCTCCTCTGCTACCTGCTTTCTGCATTATCCAAAGCCCAGAATTTCACTAGTCCTGACTCAAGCATAAAATCCAACTAGAAATGACACGATTGATTATTTTATTTCCAGAAAAGGAACTCTCCCCCATTTCTGACAACTTAACTCCCCCTCAACTCAACAATTATCTACCAATCTCAAGGACTTCTCAAATCAAAGCCACACCCACGAAAGAAGAGACATTGATGGCACATAATCTTTGGATTCTTCTATTCCCTTCAGCAAGGATCATCACTGCAGATTGCTTGTTCTCACCTTCTGGGGTGCAAGGGTGACTGTTGTCTCCTCATTGGAGTCATCCTGATGGTCATAGAAAAATAACATCTCACACTTTCTGTTTTGAGAACCTCCACTGATGCTTCCTGTGATATATTGAATGGATATTCATGATCAAAGTATAACTGTTAGACACCACCATCCTTCTGGCTTGACAATCTCTCATGAAATTTTGGTTCCATTTTAGGAAAAGCAGAAACTTCACAACGTTCCAAGAAAGAGGTCTCACTACCAACTGAGGACCAAAACAATTTAAAACAATAAGCCATAGGTAGAAACTTTTTAGGAAAATCCTAAGTGCTTCTCATTTCCAAATCAATCAGAATGTCAAAAATTACGATTTTCAAAACAAATTGAACACCATGTTAATTAGGTCATCACAGGCAGGAATGGTCTACAGGTATGCAGCCAATACTACATTCTTTGCCTTGTTCAAAGTCCAGTACATTCGAGAAGCAATTCTCACCCTAGACAATCAAGGGAACACTTTCATCACTTGGTTGTCTGACACTCACTAAATGATTGCCATTCCTAAAAAACCTCATCTTCTCAGTTAAGGTTGTCAGTGAATCAAGCGGCCACTGAATCATTAAGCTACAGTAATCAGAGAGGTTTATAATCAAGTTGGTCCTTTCCTGGTTTTGTCACATCTCGAGTATGTGATGGGTAGACCTAATGGTAGGTCCTATACCTGACAACCTCTTCCCCGAGTAGAAGGTATCACCATGAAGAAAGCTGGGGTAATGCAAGAAAGTAGAAACAAAAACATACACAAAATAAAATATCTCTAGAGTTAACAATTATTTACCCATTAATGCCTTGTGGTGATGCCAAAGAAAGAATACAAGCAAAATGAAATACAAAATGCAAATTCTGTAAAGCCAAACTCACTATGTGTAACTTATTCTACGAAAAATTAAACAAGGAAGATAAGGCCTTAACCTTGATACACCAACAAGAATTTCATTAAGCCAACAAGAATTTCAATAAGCCAACAAGAATTGCTTACCTAAGCTAAGTGAGCTAATTGAAATGAACTAGTAATAATATTCAAAAAGCCAATTTTGCAAGCACCAAAGAGCAAATTCTTATAATTACATTGAAATTATTACTAGTGTTGCAAAGAAAAGTTTGGTTCTCATAATATCACAAAACAATAACTTACTTGATTTTCACACGTCAACTACCAAGGCATCTGCCTTAGTGATGAAAATTAACTTATTGTAACTTGACTAACATGATGACTAACATGATGAAATTGAGAGAATAAAGAATAAGAATGAGCTGTCAGTTATCATTCGGTGATGTGAAAGCCTAGCTCGAGCTGTTCAGGTGTTAGCATTATACAAACAATAAGAAAACTGAGGAGAGTGATCGATTGATGCCTGAGGTTCAAGGCAGTACATAAGATACTATAAATCGTAGCAGTGTACTGTATCTAGTTATTAAAAACTATAAATGTGATCTGTCTATGAGTGACGGATTTGTAGCATAACAAATAGTAATCAACGTATGCCGAGACCAAAGTCAAAGATTAGTTTTTAAAAAATATTGAAGTGTAAAATACAATTCCTTACCTGAACATTTTTTGTAATAGTCCGAACATATCGTCCAAAATATATTGCACCCAAGGCAACTGGAGGAACAATGCTGAGCCCAACTACAGCTAAATCCAGCGACATATAAAACTGAAATAAAGTGAGATAGATTTATTAAGGTCATTATATACAGTAAAGCACTTTATACATATCTCAAACACCAGAGAAGAGAGACATCCACTTTTACATGATTGCGCAGTTATGAAATTACACAAAAAAGTTCTTGGCACAACAGATCTATGTTTATATATTTATCTATATATATTCATGTATCTATACATATATATACACTTACACATATATATATATATATATGTATATATATATATATATATATATATATATATATATATATATATATATATATATATATATATATATATATATATATACAGTGGAACCTCTACATACGATTTTAATCCGTTCCAGAACCAACTTTGGATGTAGAAAATGTTCGGATGTCGAAACGAATTTTCCCATAAGAATACATTGAAATAGGATTAATCCGTGGTTGAGCCCAAAAACCTATGATAACTTCTTAATAAACTACTACACATAATTTTCCCATGAGAATAATGAACACTAAATTAGATAATAGACATGTAAATAAGAAGAATAGACATGTAAATAAGAAGAATTAGCAAAAAATGATAAATAAGAAACGGGTTTTTAGCGTCACTTTACCTTAGAAACTCCAGCGCAGGTGTTGTTAGTCTTGCTACGCAGAGAGGAGACGGACGGGTGGCGAGGAGGTAGAGAGGTTAACTACGATAAACGTACACTACCGTAACTTATTCTAACTTACACTAAGTGAACTTCAACATAACTTAGCTTATTTTTTTTATAATTTATATTTTTTTTACATTTTCTTTTTTTCTTTTTGATGATTAATTTTAATCACTTTCACTCTCTACACTTAAAATTGATTGAATTTTTTTCTCTTCACTCTTTGCTGTTTTCTTTGAACCACTTCCTTCCTCTTCATCACGAGTTCGCTTCGTAGTTTTTTTAAAGAAGCTATCGATAGAAAGTTGCTTGGTACAGCTTTTCAGAATGTTTCGAAAATAAGTTAGGGAAACATCATCAAACTGCGCAACTACACGACAAACCTGCAATTTCTTTGGATGGTATTTGTCGATGAAGTCGACCACGTCTTGATATTTTCCTAACACCTCTTTTATTTGCGCGGAACTTATTGCAAGTTCACTCATACGGACGTGGCCACGCTCATGCTTTTCAATAATTCCTTGCTTTACTTCTAAAGAAAGCATTCCCTTATTCCTTTTCTCACCACTACCACTACCACTTGCGAAACTAAGCCTTTTAGGGCCCATGATTTTCGTAAAATACCGTAAAAGGATGAACGTAAAAAATCACGATTAAAACACAATTAATAGCAGAACGCACAGGGCACAACCACACAAAGCCAACGAGAACAGAGGACTGACCCAAGCCATGCTAATTGAGGGTCCCTCCGAGGTTGAAGTGCTGCCTTCTATTGGCGGAAATAAAAAACACATCAGGCGCTATGAGCACCGACTACGCATACGAGTATTGTTTACTTCGGGTGTCGAAAAAAAAATTCGGGTGTAGAGTAGGAACGTGTTCGAATTGTACTTCGCGTGTCGAAAAATTCGGATACAACCGGTACGACGAAAATTGCTTACTTCGTGTGTCGAAATAAAATTCGGGTGTAGAGTCAAAAATTTGCTCGAATTTTACTTCGGATGTTGGAAAATTCGGATGTAGATATATTCGGATGTAGAGGTTCCACTGTATATATATATATATATATATATATATATATATATATATATATATATATATATATATATATATAAATATATATACAGTATATATATACACACAATCCACCTTCCTTAGCTGCAGGTTCATTTATCCATAGTTAACCAATTGATACCAGATGAAAAAATGATACACTGAAATTCAGTCTAATACAGGAAAATATATTAAAAAGTTGCAAAAAATAATACAAACATCCTATTTTTTTTTTTTTAAACTTCAAGATGGCAACATCAAATGAAAATAAAGTATGCATTCCACAGTCCTGAATATTATACTTATTACATTTATATAGAATATCAACGCAGAGATAATAATCTGTCTTTCACATTCTTGTTTATCAAGTTAAAAGAATTTTCAATCAATCACTGAATAAGAAAAACAGCTACAGTATTCTATCACATAATATTCTCTGTCGTACATACATTAAATATCATAAGCTCTTGGGTTGCTGTGGCCTGATTGGTAACGTCTCTGCCTGGTGTTTGCCAGTCGGGGGTTCGAGTCCTGCTCAGACTCGTTAGTGCCATTAGTGTCTGCAACCTTACCATCCTTGTGAGCTAAGGTTGGGGGGTTTGGGGGAGCCTATAGGTCTATCTGCCGAGTCATCAGCAGCCACCGCCTGGCCCTCCTTGGTCCTAGCTTGGGTGGAGAGGAGACTTGAGCATTGTCCTGATTGCTAGGGCAATGTCACTGTCCCTTGCCTCTGCCATTCATGAGCGACCTTTTAAACCTTTAAACCCTTAAACCAAACCTGGTCCTCTTACTCAACATCACTGTTGTAAATAAGATAGCAAAGACCATTAAGTCTCATTTCTAGTCTCTCATAAGGATCACCAAAACAATATGTTCTTAAATTCTTGAATGGGATGGATATTAGATCACTCAAGTTAAGGGGGTTGGACACAAAAACCTTCAGAAACTTACCATCATCCCCACGCCAGCTAAGGTCATCACCAAGGACCTCAATCCATCCGAGATATTCATGGTCACCGACTGGGATACCAGGGACGTATCAGCCGACAACCTATTAACAAGTTCTCCAGTCTTATTAGAATCGAAGAATGCTATCTCCTGCTTCATGATAGCCGCAAACACGGACGAACGCAAGGCACGGGTTATTCGCTGACCTAGGGAAGGCAACTCTTTAGTTGTAATTGAAATGTCATCTCTATTGTTTTCAACAGTTCATATACTGTCTCAAAATACAGACTAATTTTCATAATAAGGAATAGGGTTAAAGAATATCTACTCATCACTAGAGTATACTTTATGTATTAGCTTGATTGTTCAGAAAGATAAAATCAATGTTGATGATCATGATGACAATTTACATAGCATGAAAACCCAGGCCTACATGGCTGAGGACTATGAAGCGTGAAGTAGAATGGAGAAGTATTGATTTAAAGGATCAAGAAAGAGACGACTGGCGAATTCTAACCGAGGCCCTTTGCATCAAAAGGCATAGGAGATTGATGATGATGATGATGATGATGAACTCCAGAGCACAGAAAAATACAGTAACATGTTCTCCAGTAAAAGGTAAAAATTTGAGCATGATTTAACAGTTGGATGGGAAAACTAAAGGGAACATGAAAAGCTAAAGGTGAAAATGCATGTGAAAATGAAAATGTCACTTCTATATTTTCTTACACTGAAGCTTATCAAATGTTATTAAAAATCATAGCAAACAATTTATTTATTTAAAAAAAATATATAATATGACAAATTCGAAGATAATTTGTATTTTTCCTAACCATACAAACCTTAGCTATTTACAAAGGGTTATTACTTTTAGCGTAGCTGAAATGGCGAGCCATTAGAATTTAACGAGGGTGTATTACCCCCGCGCTAGTTAGCGGGGGGGTAGGGGAGTGGTAGCTAGCTACCCCTCCTCCCCCTCACACACAGGTGAATACTCACTTTCACTTAGAGGTAGGACTTGTCTTGGGGGACAGGGCTGGCGGGCAAATATGTGTAAATAGCTAAGGTTTGTATGGTTAGGAAAAATACAAATTATCTTCGAATTTGTCATTTGTTCCGTAACCGAAATACAAACCACGCTATTTACAAAGGGTGACTTATCCCTTAGGAAGGGTGGAAAGTCCCCAGCCATACTGGCTTTGGCTTTACCCGGGGACTCAGAATCCGAGTGAGTCGCACTCGAGAAAAGGAGTCCCTGCACCTCACAAGTTCCTTGCACCGCAAGGAACCATGTGGCCTACGTAAGCTTGTGTGTGAAGGAAGAAGTGTGACCCGTCTTAGGCAGTTGACCTGGAGTTCCAGAAGGAACTCTGGGTTAGGACGTTCCCAATACCACCTCGTCAGGGTATGGGGGACGCGACAGTATTGACTCAATACTCGGAACACAAGGAAGCATGGTTTACCTGCAGAGGTTCGAGGTCAGCTATGCAGAGACCAGGATGCTGCTTCCCCGTAGAGGGGATGATGAAGAAAGAAGTAAGGGCCAGACATACTTCTTTCGTTCATGCAGACTAAAACCTGATAACAATGCCCTCAACCTTCTGCTACCTGTCCAAAAAGGAGCCTGAGGTTAGACCAGCTGTTGTGTAGCCACCACAGAGCGATAGAAAACGTATCGAGACTCCTGTGGGTCACGCCCTGCAGGAAGCGGGCTGCGAAGGTCATCAGACGCTTCCAGACTCCAGCTTGTAGCACCTGCGTCACAGAGTAGTATTACTCGAAGGCGAGGGACGTTGCGATGTATCCAACATCGTGCTGTAGGGCGACGTGACGGGGGAGGGTCTGAAGACAGGTCGAGGTGAATGTCCTTGAGTCCGGGCTGAAGAGGTATACTGGTGACTCTCCCCCCATGTCCTCCTTGTGTTCCCAAATCGGCTGCAACTGAGGCCAAACTGCAGCTGTTCCCAGCGCTAACCTCTCGATTCCTGTACTGGCAAGAAAGAGAAGGTCTTGGGACATCAGACACAGAATGGAGACTCAAAATCTTGAATGAATCGGACCGAAGGGTCGGGACCCTCAGATTCTGAGTCTAGCCAACAACTCAGGAGCGAGCCTGAATGTTGCCTTCCCCTCTTCCTTAGAAAGGGGGGGAGTAGTAAGAGACCAAGAAGACTGCTTACACACTGGCCGTGGCCAGAGTGAGCAGAAGACCCAAGGCGGAATACAATCCGAGGCCTGTCGTAAAAGGGTCTTGAGAAGATCTCTTAAAGGACTAAAAGTCCGAGCCATGCTCCAAGTTGGAGGTCTTCCTCCGACTAGGGCAGGGACGATCGTAGCTTCGCATGAGCGAGGATAGATCCAGCGGGCAGGAAAAAGTTATTCCTTTAAGCCTGAAGGTCAGGGAAAGGCTGAGCGACAGGCTTCATTGCCAAGAGCGGAAAGGAGTTTCCTCCCGCCGAAAGGCAATAAGACCGTTATTGCTGGAGAAGAGGCCTCACGGGAAGAGGTATATCTCCCACGGCACCAACCACCTTAGACTCTTCACTTTGCCTGGGAGACCCCTGTGGATGACTATCGCAGATGACGCGACCTCCGTACCGCGACTGTAGCGGGTTGTCTCTTCTAGAGGAGGAAGCGTAGTGTCTCCAGGCATGAAGCCGAAGCGACGCCCCGGTTCGGGAGAGATGTCGCAGTGTGGTTGCTTGAGTAGTCTGCGCCGTGGGAGAAGCTCTCCCGGGAGTTCCGTCAGGGGAAGCAGAGGGTCCAGAAACCGTTCTGCGCATAGTCCCAGTGGAGCTCTCCCATTGAAAGGTTGACAGACAACCTGGTTTTGTTGAGACCCATTGTCCGCAGACAAAAAGGAGGGAAGACGCAGGCGTCGAAGTTGTCCCACCATCACCGGAATGCATCTTGCCAGAGTCTCGGGGTCTGAGACTGGGGGGAAAACTAGCGGAAGCTTGAGGTTCCAAGCTGTCGCGATCAGGTCCCCCAGACCAGCACTTGCTGGTTACCCAAGGTCAAAGACCCCTAGGTACACTCTCTCTATGAGGCTCTGCTCGGATAGTCTGAGAGAAACATTCCCCTGCCTGGAATGAGAGAGCCGATGGTGGAATTGAGAGAATCTCAATCATCCCGGTATCTCTACTGCAAGATGTGAAGGTGTGAAAATGCGTCCCCTGCTGGTTAGCATGAAGTCGACACGCAACGGGGCGACTTGGCAGGAGCGGTAGGATCTGAAGAGGGGCCAGACTAAGGCCCTTAAGCCTGCCTGAATGATGGAGAGGTATCCTTCAGGTCTTGACCATAGGCCTGGACCGGAACATGCCCCCCCCCCCTTTCCTTTGACGAGTCCGAGAACCGCATCAAGAATGTGGGGAAAGGACGAGAATATCCACTACCATCAAGAGGCTCCATAGGTCAACACCCATTGCAGGTTTAATAGTTCCGCTGGTCCCATAGGGCCAGGGAGTCCGGTTAAACATTGCCTGAAGCCACCGGAACTTGGATCGCCCCACATGGAACTTATCCTGAGGCGACCGTTCGGACTATAAATGGGTCAATGAGGAAAGAAGAACTAGGAAACGTTCCAAGGTAGGGCTGAAAACTCTGCTTGACTGAGAACAGGTACTGCGACTCTCCTCAGTCTTGCCACAGTCAACCGAAAGGAAGGCTCGGAGGATGTGGTAACAGAATCTGGCGTCCCCAGGTGGTCACCCATCCAAGTACCGACGTTGCTTAACCTCGCTGGACGGACGAGAAGCGGGGTTTCCAACGTGGTAAGGCGGTTGACTCAATATCATGGCCAGATACTCCAGATGTTGAGGCAGAGGAAGAGAAGGCTCCAAGCAAAATACCATGAGCCCACACTCATGGTCAGCATTCGGAAGCTTTTCCCGGCGCTGAAGAAGGTCGAAACCCGAGCCTACCGGAGTTGACCAGCCCTCCAAACAGCAGAGGAGGCGGAAGTCTGCACCTGAGCGGCCAAGAGGAAGGCAGGGAGAGTTCTCTGGGGAAACAAACCTGCTATGCCACGGCGGGATAGCCACACTGCATCATAAGCAGGAATACTTGCAGTTTAGGCTGAATTCGACGAGCACCCTGGAAGATGGATGGAATGGAAACTGAAAGTACCCGTCCTTCCGATCCAGGGTTAAAGGAGTCCTGTCGCCTCGTTACCAGTCTGATCGATTCTGCTGGTCTACGCTGGCCGAAGTTTGTTCGACAAACTTGATCAGGGCTGAGAGGTCGACTATGGACATCCCCTCTCAGATCCTTCCTTACAAGAAAGGATCGACTGAGGGGGCCGGGGGTGAAGCCGTCGATGATCCTAAGGAAGACCTTCGCCTAAGGTATGGATCATTCTGCCCAACCGGGCAACTCTGCTGATGCTATGGCATAGAGGTTCAGAGACACTGAATTCGCTGACAGAGACGGCAGGCGCGATATCCTTGGCTACTCACAGAGATTGTGCGGGAATGGGCATCGGGAAGCTGTCATTCGGATGAGTAACCTTAAGCATCCTCCCAGCGAAAAAACCTGTAATCCTAGAGTTCGTGAACTCCTTTTAGGACTATGCCCCCCAGGGGGAGTCTCCCGTGCCATCTGTTCCTGACAGGAGGAAACTGCAATTGGACACCTTGTCCCAGTTGTCGTAGCCGATAACTTAGGCCGACGTGGTTGAAAGAAAAGGGAGCTGGAGCCCTGCAGAGTCTGGAAGAAAGCGCCTTGGAGGAGTGAAACCGGAAGTCGATTTACTCCGCACAGCAGATGTTTAAGTCTCTGTCCTTGGGCAAAGACAAAACTCTTCTCAAGGATGGAAGGGTGTCTGAGGTCGTTGACCTCCACAGATGAGACACCCGAAGGAAGCCTTCAGTCAGTGCGTCCAGATGGTACAACATCGAGCTTGTCCGCAAGTAGATACTTAACGACGAAAGGCCAAGGTGCCTGAGCTCGAGAGGAGGAAAGTACCCTTGATCTTCCTGTAGCTTCCTTGAACCAAACCTCGGGCCGTAACCGAGGAGGGAAAGAACCTGGTAAGCTCCCAGAGGAAGAGGTAAGCAGTCACCCCTTGTCCGATGGAGAAATCTTCAACGGAAAGCCCCCCCCGCCAAAAATCCTTCCAGGGCGGGAGAAGGAGAGAGTACTCGTGCAGGAGAGGGGACCCTCGAGACCGACCTCTTGGGAACCAACTTCGCCCTGGGGGAAGTCACCACGAAGTCCACTCCTCTCTTTCTCTTCAGCGTAGGAGAGACAGCCGCTGGTTTGTTACCCTGGCCGGTGAGTGCTGGTTTCATAACCCTCATTAACGCCCGTGCCAGCGGATCAAACCATGTCTGCTGCTCCAAGGACACAGAGTCCGAAATCCTCGCTAAGGTGAAAGGGATCGGGCGATCCTTTGGAGAGGACACGACGGTTCCTGCCTGAAAAGAAGGTGGGAAGAATGCTGTACTGACCTGTCTTCGTCCTGCACTACCAACCTGTACTTGGATGGAGGTGATCCCGAGTGCCGCCTAGGAGCACGCGTCCCTGCTGCTACCACCGGCTGTGGAATTCGCCGCGAACTATGGTCGCGCGAGGGCGAACGGTCGCGCAAAGGCGAATGGTCGCGCGGGCGCACAGGCGAGTGGTCGCGCGGGCGCGCAGGCGAGCGGTCGCGGCGAGCGGTCGCGCGGGCGCGCAGGCGAGCGATCGCGTGGGCGCGCAGGCGAGCGATCGCGCGGGGCGCGCGGGCGCGCAGGCGAGCGATCGCGCGGGCGCGCAGGCGAGCGATCGCGCGGGCGCGCAGGCGAGCGATCGCGCGGGCGCGCAGGCGAATGGGCGTGACGGCGAGGGATCGTGCTGCCGCGTAGGTGAAGAAGATCGCTGGCGGTAAGCGATGGCGAGCAGCATGTGTAGGTGAATGATCGCGTGATAGGGTGCGATGGTGATCAGCATCTGCAAGAGGGCGAGCGTTCAGGGTTGTGCGATGAGGAGCAGCATGCGTAAGCGGGCAATCGTGCAGGGTTGTGCGATGGCGAGCAGCATGCGCAGGTGAATGATCGCGTGAAAGGGTGCGATGGTGATCAGCATCTGCAGGAGGGCGATCGTTCAGGGTGGTGCGATGAGGAGCAGCATGCGTAGGCGGGCAATCGTTCAGGGTTGTGCGATGGCGAGCAGCATGCGCGGGTGAATGATCGCGTGAAAGGGTGCGATGGTGATCAGCATCCGCAAGAGGGCGATCGTTCAGGGTTGTGCGATGAGGAGCAGCATGCGTAAGCGGGCAATCGTTCAGGGTTGTGCGATGGCGAGCAGCATGCGCAGGTGAATGATCGCGTGAAAGGGTGCGATGGTGATCAGCATCTGCAGGAGGGCGATCGTTCAGGGTGGTGCGATGAGGAGCAGCATGCGTAAGCGGGCAATCGTTCAGGGTTGTGCGATGGCGAGCAGCATGCGCAGGTAAATGATCGCGTGAAAGGGTGCGATGGTGATCAGCATCCGCATGAGGGCGATCGTTCAGGATTGTGCGATGAGGAGCAGCATGCGTAGTTGAGGGTCGCGCGATGGCAATCAGCATCCGCAGTTGAGGGTCGCGCGATGGCGATCAGCATCCGCAGTTGAGGGTCGCGCGATGGCGATCAGCATCCGCAGTTGAGGGTCGCGCGATGGCGATCAGCATCCGCAGTTGAGGGTCGCGCGATGGCGATCAGCATCCGCAGTTGAGGGTCGCGCGATGGCGATCAGCATCTGCAGTTGAGGGTCGCGCGATGGCGATCAGCATCCGCAGTTGAGCTAGTAGCTGGCGAACCATGTTCCTTCAGAAGTGTTGGAGAACGTTGGCGTGCCAGCTGTAACACACGTGGGCGATCCGGAGATCGCTGGCGAGCTGATGATCGCTGACGAGCTGACGATCGCTGGCGAGCTGATGATCGCTGACGAGCTGATGATCGCTGACGAGCTGATGATCGCTGACGAGCAGAAGGCTACGCGTGGAAGCCTGCGCAAAGAAGAAGAGTCCTTGACCCCGACCTGAACCGAAGTTCTAGATCGCGAGGGCGAACGTGGGCGCACAGGGCACGTAACAGGAACCGCAGGGAAGATCATCTTGAAAGCGCTGACGAACAGGAGAGCGCTGACGAAAAGAAGGGCGCGCAGGGAAACCCTGACACGCAAGGGAAGAACCCCCGTGGGGGCAACCCTTTGCCCCGAAGGGATCGTTGTCCGCCGGGAGACTGATGTCCGTCGGAAGACCGCTGTCCGTCGGGAAGACCGTTGTCCGTCGGGAAGACCGTTGCCCGTCGGAAGACGAGATTAGACTGCTGTCCATCTGCACCAAGACGGAAGATCGAGAAAAAGAAGTTGTAGGCTGCAAACGGAGATTCAAAAAGGCGCCTCAAGCACCCTTATAGGGAGATGAGAGGCCCTTACGACGAGGCGGACGGAGGGCCTTACGGCGAGGGAGGCCAACAGCAACAGCAACAGAAGAAACCTCCGAAGAGGAGTCTCTATGAGTGTACTCTCTCGCGAACGAAAGAGAAACACTTCGTGGAAGAGACTGGTCAGCCAGTGACCTAAAAGGGGCAATCCTCCGAAGAGGAGCTCCTGCAGTTGCCCAGCCCCTTGAGCGAAACTGCAGGTGCGACCGCTCAGCACCAAGAGCATAGTCGCACGAAAAAAAGGCAAGAGAAGAACCCCCCAAAAGAGGAAAAGCTCAAGCCTGGACAGGAAAAAACTTCCCTCGGAAGGAAAGTTATCCGCCCAAGGAGGCAAGCCTCCTGACTGTTCTAAAATGAACTGGAGAGCTGTCCGTCGACACGGGAGTACTACCAGTAGAAGGAGACACGCCCCTGACGACAATACAAGGGGGGAGGCAGCAACAGCCGAATCCCCAGGACTCAACCAGACAGCTCACACCGTTGCTATATTACAGAAACGAACTAGATCGGTAACTGTAAAAAAATAAAACAAATAATATTAGTACACATTCATTCCCCCGGGAAGGCTCCGAAGAGGAATCCCGAGGGAAAGGAACAAGAATTACACAACAGGCACGTGCCCTCACAACCACTTACACTCGCGGAAGGAGAGCTGTAACCAAAACAGAATTATAACAATTATAATTATGTAACTATGTAATTATGTAATTAAAAAATGAATGAACACTAAAGAAAGAACGAAAACCCCGAAAGGAATCGTTCTACAAGCTGAAAAAAACAACTACAATTAGATTCATAACTAATTGATACAAACGTACGCGTAGCGACCCTCCACACGGAAAGGAAGCTAGGCTACAAGGGCGTAGTAACACGTAGTAAAAGGGTGAACGACCTCAAGAGAGAGAGAGAGAGAGAAAGACATAAGTCAAACTCGATCGCCACCCATAAAATACGCCGTGGTGGCCTAACTGCCGAGGCCTCCACGTAGATATCGTACACTACACACACACATCTGAAAAGGAAACTTACTTATTTCTATACTCAAATATATATACAAACATGAAAACATGTTTACATATATATTGAGTAAAAGAAAAGTAAGCGATTAAGTAAAGACAAAACAGACAATGGCTGCCAAGCGAGGACCAAGACAGAGACGTCTGTCACAGTCCGAGCCAAAAGTGAAAGTGGGTATTCACCTGTGTGTGAGGGGGAGGAGGGGTAGCTAGCTACCACTCCCCTACCCCCCCGCTAACTAGCGCGGGGGTAATACACCCTCGTTAAATTCTAATGGCTCGCCATTTCAGCTACGCTAAAAGTAATAACCCTTTGTAAATAGCGTGGTTTGTATTTCGGTTACGGAACAAACTGTACTTTAAAAAAAAAAAGATAAAATACAGTGTGTATATATCTAACAATAATAAGAAGGGGTATTCATCATAATAAAAATTAGTTCTATTGCAGTTGTGTACTAGAAATGTTACCTTAAATACAATTAAGAGATAGGTGGTACCATGAACAGTCTCGCATGATATTGTAAAATCTAAAATTAAAATCCAATTATCTTAAGTAGGTTACTGTTAAATAAAAAACCAAAAATACCAAAATATTTGAAGGAAGATTACTAAATTTTACTTTGGTATTATAAGTTATATTACTGTATTTCAGAGAACTACACCCAATGTTCCATATTTAATTATGCTATACTGCAAATATCAGTTAAGTGCTTGAGGTTGACAACCATGGAGCATAGAAAGGCAATAATGGAGACTAATATACCTCTTTCTTAATTACCTGCTACATTCATCAAATAAACTCGTCCAAAATTAGACACAGCACCAGTTAAGAAGACACCGCTTAGAATCAAACAAACACGGTCAAGATTTTGCTTCATCACATCTGGTTCTGCTGTGTAGATAATGTCCACAACATGGCCCAGGGCAAAAGGAACAGCCATGGTTATTGTGCTTGACAATGCCAAAAGGCTAATGGCACCTGCAAAGAAATAAAAAGAATAGTAAATGATTTTAAGTGTTGATGAAGACCATCATACTTAAACATTCCAGAGAAATACACATTCTATTATAAATTTTGACCCTTCTAACTTTGTATTTACCAAGGGCACCCTATTATGTTGAGTGTAGTTGGAAAAGTGTATGGTAGAGTACTGATTAATAGGATTAAGGATAAAACAGAGAATGCAATCTTGGAAGTACAGGGTGGTTTTAGAAGAGGCAGGGGTTGTATGAATCAGATTTTTATAGTTAGGCAGATATGCGAGAAATATTTAGCAAAAGGTAAGGAGGTGTATGTTGCGTTTATGGATCTGGAGAAAGCATATGATAGAGTTGATAGGGAAGCAATGTGGAATGTGATGAGGTTATATGGAGTTGGTGGAAGGTTGTTGCAAGCAGTGAAAAGTTTCTACAAAGGTAGTAAAGCATGTGTTAGAATAGGAAATGAAGTGAGCGACTGGTTTCCGGTGAGAGTGGGGCTGAGACAGGGATGTGTGATGTCGCCGTGGTTGTTTAACTTGTACGTTGATGGAGTGGTGAGAGAGGTGAATGCTCGAGTGCTTGGACGAGGATTAAAACTTGTAGACGAGAATGACCATGAATGGGAGGTAAATCAGATGTTGTTTGCGGATGATACTGTACTGGTAGCAGACACAGAAGAGAAGCTTGACCGACTAGTGACAGAATTTGGAAGGGTGTGTGAGAGAAGGAAGTTGAGAGTTAATGTGGGTAAGAGTAAGGTTATGAGATGTACGAGAAGGGAAGGTGGTGCAAGGTTGAATGTCATGTTGAATGGAGAGTTACTTGAGGAGGTGGATCAGTTTAAGTACTTGGGGTCTGTTGTTGCAGCAAATGGTGGAGTGGAAGCAGATGTACGTCAGAGAGTCAATGAAGGTTGCAAAGTGTTGGGGGCAGTTAAGGGAGTAGTAAAAAATAGAGGGTTGGGCATGAATGTAAAGAGAGTTCTATATGAGAAAGTGATTGTACCAACTGTGATGTATGGATCGGAGTTGTGGGGAATGAAAGTGATGGAGAGACAGAAATTGAATGTGTTTGAGATGAAGTGTCTAAGGAGTATGGCTGGTGTATCTCGAGTAGATAGGGTTAGGAACGAAGTGGTGAGGGTGAGAACGGGTGTAAGAAATGAGTTAGCGGCTAGAGTGGATATGAATGTGTTGAGGTGGTTTGGCCATGTTGAGAGAATGGAAAATGGCTGTCTGCTAAAGAAGGTGATGAATGCAAGAGTTGATGGGAGAAGTACAAGAGGAAGGCCAAGGTTTGGGTGGATGGATGGTGTGAAGAAAGCTCTGGGTGATAGGAGGATAGATGTGAGAGAGGCAAGAGAGCGTGCTAGAAATAGGAATGAATGGCGAGCGATTGTGACGCAGTTCCGGTAGGCCCTGCTGCTTCCTCCGGTGCCTTAGATGACCGCGGAGGTAGCAGCAGTAGGGGACTCAGCAGTATGAAGCTTCATCTGTGGTGGAAATGTGGGAGGTTGGGCTGTGGCACCCTAGCAGTACCAGCTGAACTCGGCTGAGTCCCTGGTTAGGCTGGAGGAACGTAGAGAGTAGAGGTCCCTTTTTTGTTTTGTTTCTTGTTGATGTCGGCTACCCCCCAAAATTGGGGGAAGTGCCTTTGGTATATGGATGGACCCTATTATTAAATACTGTAGAACAAAAATACAATGATGCAAGTTTAAGATGTGCCTTTATCTATGCAAAAGAGAGACAGCCCTAACTGAAAGAAAATTGAGTTAATTCTACATACACTATGCCGAGATTCGTGAATAGGGCGAATTTCCAAGATAACCTTACAAAGGAATTAGTTAGAGGATGAAAGGAAAAGTGTCTAGCGACAGGGATAACCAGATGGTTTAGAATTGTGATATGGAAGAGTGAATTTCAGGTCATTCTGAGAATTTCTGCTTATGAAAGCAGCATGATAAACTGGAAAGATTTCAATCCAAGTCTAATCCTTGATGTAAAAACATTCATACTATAATGGTAAAGGTGTGCTACCAACAATTGCCTATGTAACTGTTCCTTCAGGTCTCCTTACAAGCTGTATACCAATCACCGTTATCTCAGGGCTTCTTCCTACCACCAATTCCATATTCACCAACTCTTACTTTATCTCATTTTTAATTTAATCAAAAACTTCAAGTCACCTGGTTTTCTATTTTACAGGCTCATAGGTTACTCATAAGTGGCAGAAGTGAGAGACAGGACAATGTTTGACCATGTTTACACATGATCAGAGCCCAAACCACTGTCCTCCCAAGATAGGACTAGGAGGGTCAAGCAATGGCTACTAATGACTCAGCAGTTAGACCTATAGGTTCCCCCAAACTCCCCATCCCTAGCACACAAAAACAATGAGGTTGCACACCCTACTAGAAGCTATACATACAGTATTCTAAGACAGGGATGTTCAGAAAAGCCTGCCATAACCATTTGCAGATAGTAGGTTGGCCAAGGCACCAGCCACCCGTTGAGATACTACCGTTAGAGAGTTATGGGGGTCCTTTGACTGGCCAGACAGTACTACATTTGATCCTTCTCTCTGGTTACGGTTTACTTTCCCCTTGCCTACATATACACCGAATAGTTTGGCCTATTCTTTACAGATTCTCCTCTATCCTCATACACCTGACAACACTGGTTTACTAAATAATTCTTCTTCTCCCAAGGGATTAACTACTGCACTGTAATTGTTCAGTGGCTACTTTCCTCTTGGTAAGAGTAGAAGAGACTCTTTAGCTATGGTAAGCAGTTCTTCTAGGAGAAGGACACTCCAAAATCAAACCATTGTTCTCTAGTCTTGGGTAGTGCCATGACCTCTGTACCGTGGTCTTCCACTATCTTAGGTTATAGTTCTCTTGCTTGAGGGTATACTTGGGCACAGTAATCTATCTAATTCCTCTTCCTCTTGTTTTGTTAAAGTGTTTATAGTTTATATAGGAAATTTTTATTTTATTGTTGTTACTGTGAAGATATTTTATTATTCCTTTTTTCCTTTCCTCACTGGGATATTTTCCCTGTTGGGGCCCATGGGCTTATAGCATCCTACTTTTCCAACTAGGGTTGTAGCTTAGCAAGTAATAATAATAATAATAATAATAATAATAATAATAATAATAACAATAATAATAATAAAAATAATAGTCATGTAATGCCTCTAACTTATTTACTACTGTACTTGATTACTTTTCTGGTCGAGGCAATCTTTCAAACTAACAGCTCCTTTTTTCTCGACGCCATCTTGTGAAACCTCGATCTAGTCTCAGACCCTGGAAACCTTCGCTATATGTAACTTATCACATGTAATATGACAAATTCGGAGATAATTTGTATTTTTCCTAACCATACAAACCTTAGCTATTTACATTGGGTTTACTTTTGGCGTAGCTGAAATGACGAGCCAATAGTTTTTAACGAGGGTTAACTACCCCTGCGCTAGTTAGCGGGGGTAGGGGAAGGGGTAGCTTGCTACCCCTCCCCCCCCACACACCGGTGATTTGCTTCACTTAGAGGTAGGACTTGACTTGGGGGACAGGGCTGGCGGGCAAATATGTGTAAATAGCTAAGGTTTGTATGGTTAGGAACAATACAAATTATCTCCGAATTTGTCATTTGTTCCGTAATCGAAATACAAACCACGCTATTTACATTGGGTGACTTACCCCTTAGGAAGGGCGGAAAGTCCCCAGCCTTACTGACTTTGGCTTTTACCCGGGGGCTCCACCTCCCAGTGAGTAGCACTTGAGAAAAGGAGCCCCTGCACCTCACAAGCTCCTTGCTTCGCGAGGAACGTGTGGCCTACATAAGTTGTGTGTGGAGGAAAGAGAGTGATTCGTCCTATGAAGTTGACCTTGAGACCTTTAGATAGGAATCCAGGATAGGACGTTCCCAATACCACCTCGTCAGGGTATGGGGGACGCGACAGTATTAAACTTAATACTAGGAGCACAAGGAAGCATGGGTTACCTGCAGAGGTTGAGGTTAGCTATGCGGAGACCAGGATGCTGCTTCCCCAAAAGAGGGGAGGATGAAGAAAGAAGTAAGGGTCAGACATACTCTTTCATTCACGCAGACTAAAACCGGGTAACAACGCCCTACACCTACTGCCACTTGTCCATAAAGGAGCCTGAGGTTAGACCAGCTGTTGTGCAGCCACCACAGGGCCGATAGAAAAGGTATCGAGGCTCCTGTGGGTCACCTCCTGCAGGTAATGGGCTGTGAAGGTCGTCTGACGCTTCCAGACCCCAGCTTGAAGCCCCTGCGTCACAGAGAAGTTTCTCTTGAAGGCCAGGGACATAGCAATGCCCCTGACATCGTGTGCCCTAGGGCAACGTGACGGAGGAGGGTCTGGATTCAAGGCGTGATGGATAACCCTCCGAATCCAAGCCGAGATGGTATTCTTAGTGACCCTCCTCTTCGTCCTGCCTGTGCTAACAAACAATGCTCGCACCTGGGGGCGGACTGCAGCTGTTCTCTTCAAGTAATACCTCAGACTCCTCACTGGACATAGTAGCAGTTGGTTTGGGTCGCTTGTTACAGAACGGAGACTCGCGATCCTGAAAGAGTCGAATCATGGATCCGGCACTCCAGGATTCTGAGTCTTGGCAACAAACTCAGGGACGAACCTGAACGTTACCTCCCCCCATCCCCTTGAATGGGCGATGTCGTACGAGAGACCATGAAGTTCACTAACTCGCTTGGCCGAGGCCAAAGCGAGCAGGAAAGCCGTCTTCCAAGACAGGTGGCGATCAGAGGCCTGGCGTAATAGTTCGAAGGGAGGTCTCTTAAGAGCCCTGAGAACCCGAACCACGTTCCAAGGAGGAGGTCTCACTTCCGACTGAGGGCAGGTAAGCTCATAGCTACGTATGAGTAGAGAGAGTTCCAGCGAG
This sequence comes from Palaemon carinicauda, assembly GCF_036898095.1. Lineage (NCBI taxonomy): Eukaryota > Metazoa > Arthropoda > Malacostraca > Decapoda > Palaemonidae > Palaemon > Palaemon carinicauda. Next base: position 84,894,723 of record NC_090753.1, read on the forward strand.
GAAGATATGTCCACTCCTTTCAGCCTAAAAGCCAAGCTTAAGGCTGAGCGATAGCCTTTCACCGCTGAGACCGAAAGGCGCATTTCCTCCCGCAGATACACGAGGAACTCCGCTATTGCTGGAATAGTGGCATCGAGTGGAGAGATACCCCTCCCACGACACCAACCACAGAAGACTCTCCACTTTGCCTGGTAGACTCCCTCAGAGGACTTTCGCAGGTACCGAGACATTCTCTCAGCAACCTGTTGCGAAAAGCCCTTCTCCGTGAGGAGACGCTGGACAGTCTCCAGGCGTGAAGCCGAAGCGAGGCTACGGCCTTGTGAAAGATGTTGCAGTGTGGTTGTCTGAGTAGCTCGTGTCGTGGAGGGAGTTCTCTCGGGAGCTCCGTCAGGAGCTGCAGAAGGTCCGGGAACCATTCCGCGTGATGCCATAGCGGAGCTATCAGAGACATTGAACAGTTGACCAATAGTCTGGTCCTGTTGAGCACCCTTCTCATCAGACAGAACGGTGGGAAGGCGTAAACGTCGATGTTGTCCCACCATTGTTGGAAAGCATCTTGCCAGAGTGCCTTGGGGTCCGGGACTGGGGAGCAGTACAGGGGCAGCTTGAAGTTCAAGACTTTGTTGGCTATCTGAGGATCCAAAGACCACTCGGTACTCACTATCTGCGAAGCCCTGCTCAGACTGTCGGCGAGCACATTCCTCTTGCCAGGAATGAAGCGAGCTGATAGTGTTATCGAGTGGACTTCTGTCCACCTCAGAATCTCTACTGCAAGATGGGATAGCTGCTGCGAAAAAGTACCTCCCTGCTTGTTGATATAAGCCACTACCGAGGTGTTGTCGCTCATCACCACCACGGAGTGACCCGCCAGGGTCCGTTGGAACTATTGAAGAGCCAGAAAGACGGCCTTCATCTCTAGCAGATTGATGTGCAGGTACTTTTCTGATTCTGAACAAAGGCCTGAGGTCCTCTGGTTCAGAATGTGCGCCCCCCACCCTTCTTTTGACGCGTCTGAAAACAGTGTCAACTCCGGGGGGAGGACGAGAAGATCTACTCCCTTTCGCAGGTTCTCGTCGACCAGCCACTACCGCAGGTCCGCCTGTTCCGAAGGTCCTATCAGGACCTGCACGTCCGGGGAATCGGATTCTTGATTCCACCGGGACTTGAGCCGCCACTGCAGGGATCTCATCCTGAGACGGCCGTTTGGAACCAGACGAGCCAGGGAGGACAGGTGACCTAAGAGACGCAACCACGATTGGGCGGGAAGCTCTTCTCGCCTGAGGAAGGGTTCCGCCACCCTCCTCAGTCTTGCTATCCTGTCGCCTGATGGAAAGGCTTTGTGGAAATTGGTGTCTAACAACATGCCAAGATAAACCAGTCGTTGGGACGGCTGCAGAGAGGACTTCTCGAGATTTACCACGATCCCCAGATCCTGGCAAAGTCCCAGAAGCCTGTCTCGGTGTCGAAGAAGGGTCGACTCCGAATCTGCTAGGATCAGCCAGTCGTCCAGATAACGAAGGAGACGGATACCGTCCCTGTGCGCCCAAGATGAAATCAGGGTGAACACTCTGGTGAACACCTGAGGTGCTGTGGAGAGACCGAAACACAGCACCTTGAACTGGTAGGTCTTGCTGTCTAGGCTGAATCTCAAGTACTTCCTGGAAGACAGATGGATTGGGATCTGGAAGTACGCCTCCTTTAGATCCAGTGTGCACATGAAGTCTTGTGGTCTCACTACAAGTCTGACCGTGTCCGCTGTCTCCATGCTGAACGGAGTTTGCTTGACAAACTTGTTCAGAGCTGAGAGGTCGATGACAGGTCTCCAGCCTCCAGACACCTTCTTTACAAGAAAGAGTCGACTGAAGAAGCCTGGGGAGCCGTTGACGACCTCCTGGAGAGCATCCTTCTTGTGCATGGTCTCAACTTCTGCCCGAAGGGCTAGCCCCTTTACCGATCCCATGGCATAGGAGCTCAACGACACTGGATTCGCTGTCAGGGGAGGTAGAGATCTCATGAATGGGACGCGATAGCCTTGGCCAATCACAGAGACCGTCCAAGCATCGGCCCCTTGTTGCTGCCACCTGTGCACGCAACTTTGAAGGCCTTCCCCCCACAGGTGGACACGCGGGGGGACTGCCGCTCCTAGCGTTTGCGGCCGCGGCCGCTCCCTCTAGGAGTCTTACCTACCCTGGAGGACTTACCGCCCCTCTTGACCTTGGCTGGAAAGGGCTGGGGCTTAGACACCACTTTCTTAGCTGCCGGCGACTGCTTTGGTGTCTTGCGAGGCTGCTGCTGAGGTTGCTGCGGAGCTGGAGGCTTATAGGGCCGAGATGTAAGGGCCCTTTGGAGGAGGGAGTCCTGGCTCGACTGCCTCCACCTCTCAGCTGTGCGTTCCATGTCCTGAGGCTCGAACAGATTCTCCCCAAGGAGGGAAGCGTGCCTGAGCCTGTAGACATCCACGGCGGGGACCTTCGGATGAATCTTCTCAGTCACCGCGTCACGTCGCTTCAACACAGAGTTGGCCCAAAGGTTAGTAACCTGATGTGCCAGGAACTCGATGGAGCGAGTGCCCGAGAGGAGGAAGGTCTCCAGGGCCTTCCTATTGGTCTCCTTAGACAGATCCTCGGAGCCCAATAGTATGCCCAGAGAACCTAGCCAGATATCCAGCCACGAAGTGGCCTGCATGGCGCACTTCGCGACCTTCTCATGGCTCAGGATCTCCGACGCCGAGAACGTCACCTGCCGGGCGGAGAGCTTCTCAAGGGGAACTCCCCTAGCGAGCTCTTCTACCGAATGATGGAGGGGAAGAGCGAGGCTAGACGCCCCCATGATCTCGAAGTACCTCCTCTGCTGGAGACGAGGAGGAGTTTGTTCCCGGCAGAGGAACGACTGGAGGAGGCGAGACCCGCGAGTTGAGCATTGGCCCTGGCTCTGGCACTCTTTAGCCCCCGGGACCAGGGCAAAGCCGCGCTGGCCTTGGGGGGCTTCTGAGTACCGAACACCTGATCCAGGACCGTGTCCTTGCCTTCCCGGGGGGCGATCACGGGATCCATGAACCCGTTGAATTGCCTCATCAGGCTCAGGACTTGCCAGAAGGCGTGCTCCGACTCTTGCTGGCTTCCTCCCTGCGGACTGGCAGCTAAGTCTCCCGTCCCCGGAATCTCTTCCTGGGGAGATGCGTGGACGTTCTCCCGGGGTGCAGCTGGAACCTGACGAATTCGCGAAGAAGACTTCGGAACTGTCTTGGAGTCTTTAGGTTCCCTCCTGGGCGGGATACACGACCCCAACAAAGAGGCCTGGAAGGTGCCTTCCACGCGAGACGATTCCCCTCCATAAGGAGAAGACTCTCCCCTTGGTGCCGAGGGGGAGACCGCTACCTCACTGGATTCTTCTGAGGACGGAAAAGCCTCGTCTTCAGGAGAAGGAGAAAGCGCCTGCGAAGGGGATGGAGCCTTCCTAATGGACCTCTTAGGAACCAGCTTCTCCCTGGGAGAAGTCACCACGAAGTCCACTCCTCTCATTCTCTTCAGCGGGGGCGAGGCCGTCGTTGGTTTGTGTCCTTGATCGGCGAGTGCCGGCTTCATAGCCTTCACTAACGCTGGAGGGAAGGGGATCGGGCGATCCTTCGGAGTGGACACCACTGGACCTACCTGTAAAGAAAAAGGGGAAGAAAGTTCTGACCTCTCTGATGGGTCTTCCCTATTCTGACACAGAGAACAGAGACCTGCGCTTAGGCGGGGGCAATCCTGATTGCGGTCTGGCGACACGCGTCTCTGCTGCTGTCGCGAGCTGCGGAACCCGACGCAAACGGGGGTCGCGCTGACGCTCGTGCGTAGGCGACACTAAGGAGTCGCGCGCGAGAGGCTGTTGAAGCGCAGGTGCGCAAACGCGCGGAGACGATCGAGCGCGGGAGCGATCGCGCGCGGGCTTGTAGGCAAGTGAACGCGTGAGCGCGAGGGCGAGCTGGCAAGTGAGCGCGTTGGCGTGTCGGCGAGGGAACGCGTTGGCGCGCGGGCGAATGAGATCGCTCCAACGACTGCTGTTGATGGTGTCCAGGGGACCTGTAACGCGTGGGAGATCGATGGCGAGCAGGCGATCGATGGCGCGTTGGTGAACGCTGGCGCGTAGGCGAGCGATGGCGCGTTGGCGAGCGATGGCGCGTTGGCGAGCGATGGCGCGTTGGCGCATGGTGGCGCGTTGGCGAGCGATGGCGCGTAGAACGCGCAGGCGAGCGATGGCGCGTAGAACGCGCAGGCGAGCGATGGCGCGTAGAACGCGCAGGCGAGCGATGGCGCGTAGAACGCGCAGGCGAGCGATGGCGCGTAGAACGCGCAGGCGAGCGATGGCGCGTAGAACGCGCAGGCGAGCAATGGCGCGTAGAAGGCGCAGGCGAGCGATGGCGCGTAGAACGCGCAGGCGAGCGATGGCGCGTAGAACGCGCAGGCGAGCGATGGCGCGTAGAACGCGCAGGCGAGCGATGGCGCGTAGAACGCGCAGGCGAGCGATGGCGCGTAGAACGCGCAGGCGAGCGATGGCGCGTAGAACGCGCAGGCGAGCGACCACGAGCGGTTGAGCTGGAAGAAGGAGAACCATGTCTCTCCAGATCCTCTGGGCGCCGACGCGTAGGAGAGCGCTTGCGCGAAGGCGAAAGATCACGCGGGCGGTCAGGGGATCACCGATGTTCAGCAGATCGCTGACGCGCTGGGGATTGTTGACACGCAGGAGATCGCTGACGAGCAGGCGAACGTTGATGCGTCTGTGGTCGCTGGCGAGCTGGTGATCGCTGGCGAGCTGGTGATCGCTGGCGAGCAGAAGGGCGACGCGTGGAATCCTGTGTGGAAGCTGCCCGCGCGTTGCGCAAAGGCGAACGTTCACGAACGGCCTTAGGAACAGGAGGAGCGTGGGCGCGAGGGCGTACAGTAGCATTAGAATTACTGTACGCGCAGGCGACCGCGAGCGTTGCTGAGCTGGAACAGGCTGGCGAACAGGATCGCGAGGGCGAGGAGAAGAAGAGTCCTTGTCCAAGACCTGAACCGAAGTTCCAGGTCGCGCGGGCGAATGTGGGCGCACAGGGCGCGTGTCAGGAACTGGGAGCGCAGGTGCGCTCTGACGAGCAGGAGATCTAGAACGCTCAGGAGACCGATGGCGCGCAGGGCGCACAACAGGAACAGCAGGATGTTCGGAGTACTCAGGAGAGCGCTGGCGATCAGGAGAACGCTGACGAGCAGGAGAGCGCCTGTGCGCTAACACTGCAGAAGGGCGCTCAGGAGACCGCTGGCGCGCAGGGCGAACAACAGGAACAGCAGGATGTTCGGAGCACTCAGGAGAGCGCTGGTGAGCAGTGGGGCGACGATCATCAGGAGAGCGCTGACGAACAGGAGAGCGCTGGCGATCAGGGGAACGCTGACGAGCAGGAGAGCGCCTGTGCGCTAACATTGCAGAAGGGCGCGCAGGGGAACCCTGACGCGCAAGGGAAGCCCCCACACCGTGGGAGGCAACCCTTTGCCCCGAAGGCACCGTTGCCCGTCGGATGACAAGGTCAGACTGCTGTCCATCTGCACCAGGGGCGGAAGGTCTGGAAGGCGTTGGAGATCGATCCCCGGAGAGGTCTAAGGAGGCAGGAGCTGCATGCTGCTTACGGCGAGGAGAGTCCCCCTCGGAGGAAGGAGGAGAAGATTCAAAAAGGCGCCTCTTAGCACCCTTATAGGGAGACGGGAGGCCCTTACGACGCAGCGGACGGTGAGCCTTACGGCGAAGGCGGCCACGAGGAGGGTCATCAGGATCATCCGTCCTCCGAAGGGGAGTCTCAGTCAATGCGCTCCCCCGAGAGGGAGGCTTGGCAGCAGAAGAGCTCGTGGGTCTCCCCTCCCCCTTCGAAGGATGTACAGAAGGGGGAGGAGAGCCTTCAGCAACGTCATCCTCATCAGGAACCGCAGAGGTTTGCCCCGACCCGTCGGAAGCCTCTGTCACCACGACGTCGACGATAGACAGAGGATCTATCTCTGCTATCACCAGCGACTGCTTAACAGCGGCCCCCAACTGGACAAGATCAATCAGGGCTTCCTTGGAGGGCAGGCCCTTAAGCCCCAAGGAAGCCCAAAGCAGAAAGAGATCATCATGAGACAACGAATCATTATCAATAACCTCCCCCGGAGGAGGAGGGGGAGCCGCCCCACTATGGGAGGTGACGCCCTCTCCCCCAACCCAAGGTCGGGAAACAGAACTAGGGCCTGCGCTCCCACTCGGCGGTCTCTCCTTAGGAGCCGGACGAGGGGGAGCTTCGGAGGAGGTTTGGGCGGCGAAAGAAGAGTCCCGAGAGCCTTCCTCCTTCAAGGCAAGCCCAGAAGGAGAACGGTCTCTTTTGGACTTCTTCTTATGCCAGCGGCCAAACTTCTCCCACTGGGAGGCAGACCACTCCCTGCACTCACTAAAATTATTTTCTCCATCACACCTTCGACCTCGACACTGCGGGCAAAGGGTGTGAGGATCCGTATCCACCGCAGACATGAAAGTACCGCAAGGGCGACCGGCAATACCAGGGCACTTGCGCATGATGGATATCCAAGGGTGAGGCCAACTTCAAACGCACACAACTGAGGAAAAGCAAAAAAGATTAAGGCTGTCAAACGAGGACGATGGACAGACACGTCTGTTCATCGCCGGAGCCAAAAGTGAAGTGAAGCAAATCACCGGTGTGTGGGGGGGAGGGGTAGCAAGCTACCCCTTCCCCTACCCCCGCTAACTAGCGCGGGGGTAGTTAACCCTCGTTAAAAACTATTGGCTCGTCATTTCAGCTACGCCGAAAGTAAACCCAATGTAAATAGCGTGGTTTGTATTTCGGTTACGGAACAAATCTGTATCATCTTCCCATACCATACCACCCGTCAATATCAGTACACGTATTCAATACTTCCTCCATTCTCTCTGTAAGACTGGGGAAAATTTAATTTGCATATCTAAATAAATCTTTACAAAACTTTGGTACCTTAAAACTACATTTTTATGATTCCCATTTCATACAGATACTTCAAATTAAAAACTTCGCAATTGTCAGCCTTGGAACCAACTGATGAATCCTTAATCAATTTTGGGTTATATAACACACAATGATAAACCCTTTTTAAATTTGAAACTACTGTACAGTATTGTACTATATAATTAATGCTGCACATAATTTTACTCGACATAACAATGGAACTTGGCATGATAGAATAAGTCTAATTAATTTTTCTAGGGAATTTCTTAAACTTATTTCAGTATCAAGATAAAAAAATTTTGAGTCAAATATTTTAAGAACATGCAAACAAAAATTTATGAGTCAGGTTTCTTACAAATGAGCCTTAAATTCTGGATAAGCTTGAACTTCAGGAGTTCGAACTTTTTGCAAATTATTTTCTACTGAGCAGGTTGACATAAGTATCATTTCTTAGTATATATGTGACTGATCTATCTATACGTAGTTACTGATCTTAAAGTATTCAATATTTTTCTATCATTTTTCATTCATAGTTTATTCATTTTTTTCACTATATTCTATCTACAACGGGCTGCTTTCCTTGTTGGAGGCCTTAGCTTTGTAGCAGCCTGCTTTTCCAACTAGGGTTGTAGCTTAGCTAATAATAATAATAATGGTCTTTGGGGATTATTCCATGGTAATGCTTACACATTTTTAATAATAAATACCATTCATAAATCCCTGCAATCTGATAATCATTCATATCATTAAAACATTACAGGTATAAATATATATATATATATATATATATATATATATATATATATATATATATATATATATATATATATATATTACTTATTAGCTGATCTTAAACTTCAGAAATCACTAAATAAGAAGCAATTGGTAATGACATCTGGACCTGTAATATATCTTGAGTATCTTTTGAATAGGATTTTTGTAATGAAGTTATTTTCTTTTTAAAGTTTCCCATTAGTTAACCCTTTTACCCCCCAGGCTATTTGGAAATTTCCAACCCTTAAACCCCAGGGGTTATTTTTTTTCAAGCACGTTTTGCAGTATATTTTTTTCAAATTGCTCTAACAGCCTTAATTTTCATCATAGAGAGGTCAGGTTGGTCTCATTCTCTAGGAAAATGCCTGAAGTTTCTCAAAAAAAAAATGTCAAAATTATGCAAAAAGAAATTTAAATAAAAGTTTTTTGCAAGGACGTACTGGTACAGCCATGGGGCTAAAGGGATGAGTTTTGTGAGACGTACCAGTACGTCCTTTGGGGGTAAAAGGGTTAAAAAACCTGGTCTAGTTTTATGCCATGTAATTATGACAGTAATAAATTAACACAAAATCTAAGTACAGTACCAAGTAACTTTCAATAACAACAATGACTTAAACTTGAGAGAGAGAGAGAGAGAGAGAGAGAGAGAGAGAGAGAGAGAGAGAGAGAGAGAGAGAGAGAGAGAGAGAGAGAGAGATCAAACTATTGCTTTTAAAACTTACAAGCTAAAGTCCACTTTTCAGGTTTAGCAAGACGAAATAACCTCTTAACTTCCGAAGTCTCTATTTTCTTAAGCTGTGAAGATGATTCCGATTTACTGCTGGATATGTGCAGTGATGTGTCTGATACACTTCCACCTGTGCTCTGCCATCTTCTAGTACCTTTATTAGGATCACAATATCAGAGATTACAAAACGAATATCATAGAAAATAAACTTATCTTTATTTACTAGCGGTATTGATAATTAACGGAGGTGCCCCTAGGACTTGAATCTTACTGTGTCTTTTTATAAATTCTCTCAGGTATAGCATCTATAAAAAAAATTAGTAATATCAAATGAGAAGTTTGCCCAAATGTAAGAAGCTGCTGATCAAATGAAATGCTTTAAAAATTTCTCCATCATATACTAAAGTTATTATCTTTGTTAGATGGTTTAAAGTTAATATTATATAAAAATTAATAAAGAATTAGATGAGCTACACTAATCTAGCCTTTGAATACCTGTACTATAAAGGGAACAATCTAACCTACGTTTCTAACTAAAAAAAAAAAAAGGAAGTTTCATGGTTGCTGGCCAAAAATATTCAAGAGCAGCATTAACTAACAGCCGCAGAAATTTAACCGCTAAGATATTAATGGGTCGGCCATGAGAGATAGGTAGAAGCAAAGCTTCAATAAAGCTAAAGCTGTGACGGGATTGTGTAATGGTCTTCCTAATAAGGAAAATGAATAAGTGGAGCTTAAGAAGTTCAAACTTTCAGCAAATGCTTTTATGTTGAACAGGCTGACCTAAGTCTCTCTTCATAGTTTATATATGACAGGTCTACTTAAAAGTTGTTACTGATATCAAGATATCTTATATTCTTTACTCGTTACTTTTCATATAGCTTATTTATTTTCTTATCTCCTTTCCTCACTGAGCTATTTTTCCCTGTTGGAGCCTTTAGGCACAAGCACCCCGTTTTTCCATTTAAGGTTGAAGCGTAGCTAATAATAATAATAATAATAATAATAATAATAATAATAATAATAATGCCTCTTGGGATCAAATAATGTTATTATAAATTCTCTTGATTTAAATGACATTTCAAAATTCAGAAAAGCTATCTGAAGTTCATTGCATACAGTATACTTAAGATTCACTACAAGTAGGTCAATTTATAAAGATTTATAATCTCCATAACCCAGTACCAGGAATTCAGTGGCAATCTTTTCTATAATACGGTTCCTACTAACTGTATTCTAAATTAATTAAAAAATCAAAATTATACATAAGAATACTGACACAATCTCAAACATATAAAGTTCTTATTTTTCAATTTTGCCATAGAAAATTACAATATTTGTTATTTTTATATAAACTAATTACAACAAAAGACAACATGACTTTATTAAAGAGGGATAAGACATTACCTAAACCGGAAGAAGGTAGCACACTGCACGAGGATCGGTAGAAAAAGTTGGCAGCAGCAGTCGTGGAATTTCGGCGAACGTCATAACTGCTGCTGTTCCAAGTGAGACGCACCCAAACCTTGGGGAGAATTCAGTTGAAGATGAAAATGCTCTGATAAATGAATACCAAAGAAATTCTACTGTTTCCTGACCTGGCAAATGTTAAATAATAGTTATTACCTTTGAAAATTGATGCAATATACAGTATACATTACTGTACACTGTAAAGTAACCTTGTTACTTGAAACAGAAATAGCATTATATTAAGTATTACAACTTTAACCCTATACATCATTATAAACAAATTGTAACCCTGGAAGACTTTGAAAACTAAATCAACCTATATTTCAAACATCGACTGTCTTAAATACATTGTGCATACAGTATAATAATTATAGTACAGTATCCAAAAGTATACAACTTAGATAAAACAATTGAAACTGAAACCAAATGTAATTAATAGCAAAGTTTTCATATCAGAACACATCATTACTGTCAAGCAGTGTACACTATTTGGAGACACAAGACTACTAATTTGCAAATGTTTTCTTTCATAAGTTGGGTTCAGAAATTAAAGATCATGAAAAAACTATAAAAATAATAATGATGGTAGAAAGTACTCTGTACTCTTCCAAAACATGACAAATTCGGAGATAATTTGTATTTTTCCTAACCATACAAACCTTAGCTATTTACATAGGGTTTACTTTCGGCGTAGCTGAAATGACGAGCCATTAAGTTTTTAACGAGGGTTAACTACCCCCCGCTAGTTAGCAGGGGGTAGGGAAGGGGTAGCTTGTTACCCCTCCCCCCCCCCCCCACACACCTGTGAGTTGTCTCGTTTCACTTAGAGGTCGGACTTGACTTGGGGGACAGGGCGTGCGGGCAAATATGTGTAAATGGCTAAGGTTTGTATGGTTAGGAAAAATGTTATTTTGATAATAAAATAAATTTTTGAATATACTTACCCGGTGATTATAATAGCTGCAACTCTGTTGCTCGACAGAAAAACTCTACGGAAAAATTCGCCAGCGATCGCTACACAGGTAGGGGGTGTACTCAACAGCGCCATCTGCGTTCAGATACCCAGTACTCATTGTAAACAAAGAACTCAATTTTCTCCTCGGTCCACTGTGTCTCTATTGGGGAGGAAGGGAGGGTCCTTTAATTTATAATCACCGGGTAAGTATATTCAAAAATTTATTTTATTATCAAAATAACATTTTTCAATATTTAACTTAGCCGGTGATTATAATAGCTGATTCACACCCAGGGGGGTGGGTAGAGACCAGCAAAATATGTTTACATCATATGAGCTAAGAATTTTTATTTCATTTTAGAAGTTATCAAAATAACTAAACAAAATAAATAGGTACCTGGTAAGGAAGTCGACTTGAACAATTACTCTGCCTTTTTAAGTACGTCTTCCTTACGGAGCCTCGCGATCCTCTTAGGATGCTGAGCGACCCCTAGGAGCTGAAGTATCAAGGGTTGCAACCCATACAACAGGACCTCATCAAAACCTCTAATCTAGGCGCTTCTCAAGAAATGACTTTGACCACCCGCCAAATCAACTAGGATGCGAAAGGCTTCTTAGCCTTCCGGACAACCCAAAAACAACAATAAAAACATTTCAAGAGAAAGATTAAAAAGATTATAGAATTAGGGAATTGTAGTGGTTGAGCCCTCACCCACTACTGCACTCGCTGCTACGAATGGTCCCAGAGTGTAGCAGTTCTCGTAAAGAGACTGGACCTCCTTAAGATAAAAAGACGCGAACACTGACTTGCTTTTCCAATAGGTTGCGTCGATTATACTTCGCAGATATCTATTTTGTTTAAAGGCCACGGAAGTTGCGACAGCTCTAACTTCGTGTGTCCTTACCTTCAGCAAAGCTTGGTCTTCCTCATTCAGATGGGAATGAGCTTCTCGTATTAACAGTCTGATAAAATAGGATAAAGCATAGGCAAAGATGGTTTCTTAACTGAACACCATAAAGCTTCAGACGGGCCTCGTAAAGGTTTAGTTCGTTTTAAATAGAACTTAAGAGCTCTTACAGGGCATAAGACTCTTTCTAGTTCATTTCCAACCATACGATAAGCTTGGAATATCGAACGATTTTGGCCAAGGTCGAGAAGGCAGCTCGTTTTTGGCTAGAAAACCAAGTTGTAGAGAACATGTAGCCGTTTCAGATGAGAATCCGATGTTCTTGCTGAAGGCATGAATCTCACTGACTCTTTTAGCTGTGGCTAAGCATACCAGGAAAAGTCTTTAAGGTGAGATCTTTCAGGGAGGCTGATTGTAGCGGCTCGAACCTGTCTGACATAAGGAATCTTAGTACCACGTCTAAATTCCAACCAGGTGTAACCAAACGACGCTCCTTCGTGGTCTCAAAAGACTTAAGGAGGTCCTGTAGATCTTTATTGTTGGAAAGATCTAAGCCTCTGTGACGGAAGACTGATGCCAACATGCTTCTGTAACCCTTGATAGTGGGAGCTGAAAGAGATCGTTCTTTCCTCAGATATAAGAGGAAGTCAGCTATTTGAGTTACAGAGGTACTGGTCGAGGATACGGATACTGACTTGCACCAGTTTCGGAAGATTTCCCACTTCGATTGGTAGACTCTAAGGGTGGATGTTCTCCTTGCTCTAGCAATCGCTCTGGCTGCCTCCTTCGAAAAGCCTCTAGCTCTCGAGAGTCTTTCGATAGTCTGAAGGCAGTCAGACGAAGAGCGTGGAGGCCTTGGTGTACCTTCTTTACGTGTGGCTGACGTAGAAGGTCCACCCTTAGGGGAAGTGTTCTGGGAACGTCTACTAGCCATCGAAGTACCTCGGTGAACCATTCTCTCGCGGGCCAGAGGGGAGCAACTAGCGTCAACCTTGTCCCTTCGTGAGAGGCGAACTTCTGCAGTACCTTGTTGACAATCTTGAACGGAGGGAATGCATATAGATCTAGATGTGACCAATCTAGGAGAAAGGCATCTATATGAACTGCTGCTGGGTCCGGGATTGGTGAGCAAAATATTGGGAGCCTCTTGGTCATCGAGGTTGCGAAGAGATCTATGGTTGGCTGGCCCCAGGTGGCCCAAAGTCTCTTGCATACATCCTTGTGGAGGGTCCATTCTGTTGGAATTATTTGTCCCTTCCGACTGAGACAATCTGCCATGACATTCAAGTTGCCTTGGATGAACCTCGTTACTAGTGATATATTTAGACCTTTTGACCAGGTGAGGAGGTCCCTTGCGATCTCGTACAACGTCAGAGAGTAGGTCCCTCCTTGCTTGGAGATGTACGCCAAAGCCGTGGTGTTGTCCGAGTTCACCTCCACCACTTTGCCTTGAAGGAGAGACCTGAAGCTTTTCCAGGCCAGACGTACTGCCAGTAGCTCCTTGCAGTTGAAATGCATTGTCCTTTGACTCGAGTTCCATATTCCCGAGCATTCCCGACCGTCTAATGTCGCACCCCAGCCTACGTCCGATGCGTCCGAGAAGAGAACGTGGTTGGGAGTCTGAACAGCCAGGGGAAGACCCTCTCTTAGGTTGATATTGTCCTTTCACCAAGTCAGACAAGACTTTATCTTTTCGGAAACCGGGATCGAGACCGCTTCTAGCGTCTTGTCCTTTTTCCAGTGAAAAGCTAGATGGTATTGAAGAGGACGGAGGTGTAGTCTTCCTAGTGACACAAATTGATCCACGGATGACAGCGTCCCTACCAGACTCATCCACAGCCTGACTGAGCAGCGTTCCTTCTTCAGCATCTTCTGGATGGATAGCAGGGCTGGGGGCTGATCGTCTTGTTGTTCAGCAACGTCCTCATCAGAGGGTTCCTCATCCGAAACTGATGAGGAAACGGCAACGGAGTGGGCAACGTCTGGCTCGCTGAATCCGGTCGCACTGGTGGATGCGTGACGGAGCCGGACGCAATATCATGGAACTGCTGCACAGTCTGTGAACTGTCAACAACCATGGGTGCGCGAGGAAGCACAGCGTCAACCCGAGACTGTCTAGACCGTCTGGGTTGTGCAGTCAACACCCTACCGGGTTGCTGAGGTTGACGCACTGCGTCAAAACAAGTCTCCTCTGCTGGTTGTTGAACGTCCTGAACGTCAACAACCACCTCCGAGCGTCGCTTAACGTCAACGTGCGGCTGGCAACCCACACTGGGTCGCTTCGGTGGAGGAACCACCTCAACTGGCAGACGCGAGTAGGTTACCTCAGCGTCAACAGGGCGCACAACCGACCGGCTGGAAGGTTGTTGGCCAGAAGGTTCTTCTCCGCATTTAAGTCCTCTATCAAGGACGCAAGTTTGGACTGCATGTCTTGCAGCAAAGCCCATTTAGGGTCTACGGGAGCAGGTGTGGCAACAGACGGGGTTAGCGACTGAGGCGGAACCGTTTACCATCCCTGAAAGCCTTGTTATGCGTGACATAATAGTACAGCAAAACTTCAAAGGCTCGACAACAGCTGTGAAGTTGACCTGTAAACAACTTGTAGCGTCTCCTGGCTAGGCACCAGGGAGAGTCTACCAGAATTGAGAAGTCTATCTGGGCAGAGGCATGAACTCCCAAGCCGAGAACTTCTCTCGTGTCATATCAGACTCTCGCTCTATAAACCAGTTTAAAAGAAGGGAAAGCAAAGGCTGTATCCCCCAAACTCCTCCTGGTGAAAAACCAGTCGCCTAGCCAACGTAACGCTCTCTAGGAGAGCGAGAGAGCACTAGCTTAAAAACAACGGCTTCGAAGTAGCTAGGCCTAGTGTAAGTTCTGACGTTTAGGCGAACGAGGAGCAGCAGTTACAAAAAGATCCGGACGAAGATCCTTAAAAAAAATCATCATGATTTAATTAAAGTCCATAGGAGGCTAAGCAGCTTTAGGCTCCTCTCCATCTGACAGAGTCCTCAAGGGAATATCAGTAGGAGGGAGAACAGCAACTTCCTCATCTACAGGAACCTTGTCCGATAAAAGCTGAGTCTCTCACTGGTGCATTAGTAGCGGACCAGAACGCAACGTCATGTAACTGCTTGACAGTCTGTGAACTGTCAACAACTGAACTGTCAACCACAACAGGTGCGTGAGGACGCACAGCGTCCACTCGAGACTGCTTTGACTGCCTAGACTGAGCAGTCAAAACAACTCTAGAATGCGGAGGTTGACGCACAGCGTCAAAACAAGTCAACTCCGATTGTTAGTGAACGTCTTGAACGTCAACAGGAGCATCAGCCAGTGGCCTAACGTCCAAATGCGGCTGAAAAACCACACGAGACCGCATCGAGTGTGGTTCTAAACAACCTGACTGACGTGACTAAGCTACGCCAACGTCAACAGAAAGCACAAAGGAACGTTAGGTTGGCTGAAAGCCAGGATATCGATGAGATAAACGGCTAGACTCAACGGACTAATCGGCAGAATAGTCTTCCATAAGGGAGGCAAGCATATACTGCATGTTTTGCCATACAACCCCTTAAGGATCAACGGAAATGGTTGTGGTAATAGACGAGGGTAACGTCTGTGACCGCAACACTTTGCCTACAAAAAAAGACTCTCGGAGTCTATGTTACGCTTTTGTTAGGCGGCGAGCAGTTATCCGATGACTGCATAGGGTCAGAGCTGTCCTAATGGCTGTAACCAGGACGCTGGACCTGTCCTGAAAGGACTGACTTTCGCTTAAGGGCTTCGAAACCTTGTGACAGGTTTCTTATGCGAAAAGCCTACGGATGGCGAGGAGAAACAACGTCTCTCTCGTCTTATGGTAGGGGAGATCTTGGTAAGATACACCCGATACCATAGAGGGAAAACGTCTGTTCGTTGGTCAAGGCCTCTCGAACCCATAAGTCGTTTGACATTACTTCTCCCCTGGGCTTGGGAGCATGTAAGAGGTCCCGGACTAGGTGAACGACAGGCACGAACAGACGAACCCTCGGACGCAACACTGTAACACTTGCGCATATCACTTTATCACTTCGATTTTCTGTTTTGCACTTATTTCCACCTGAAACACGCAATTCTACCCTTCATTAAAAGGTAGTAATTGCGAAATTAGTCGTATAATGCAAGCTCATAATACCAGCAAAAAACAGAAAATGACAAATTCGAAGATAATTTGTATTTTTCCTAACCATACAAACCTTAGCTATTTACAAAGGGTTATTACTTTTAGCGTAGCTGAAATGGCGAGCCATTAGAATTTAACGAGGGTGTATTACCCCCCGCGCTAGTTAGCGGG
Source organism: Palaemon carinicauda (assembly GCF_036898095.1). Classification (NCBI taxonomy): domain Eukaryota; kingdom Metazoa; phylum Arthropoda; class Malacostraca; order Decapoda; family Palaemonidae; genus Palaemon; species Palaemon carinicauda. The sequence goes on from NC_090753.1 coordinate 84,910,866, forward strand.
GGGGGTAGGGGAGTGGTAGCTAGCTACCCCTCCTCCCCCTCACACACACGTGAATACTCACTTTCACTTAGAGGTAGGACTTGTCTTGGGGGACAGGGCTGGCGGGCAAATATGTGTAAATAGCTAAGGTTTGTATGGTTAGGAAAAATACAAATTATCTTCGAATTTGTCATTTGTTCCGTAACCGAAATACAAACCACGCTATTTACAAAGGGTGACTTATCCCTTAGGAAGGGTGGAAAGTCCCCAGCCATACTGGCTTTGGCTTTACCCGGGGACTCAGAATCCGAGTGAGTCGCACTCGAGAAAAGGAGTCCCTGCACCTCACAAGTTCCTTGCTCCGCAAGGAACTATGTGGCCTACGTAAGCTTGTGTGTGAAGGAAGAAGTGTGACCCGTCTTAAGCAGTTGACCTGGAGTTCCAGAAGGAACTCTGGGTTAGGACGTTCCCAATACCACCTCGTCAGGGTATGGGGGACGCGACAGTATTGACTCAATACTCGGAACACAAGGAAGCATGGTTTACCTGCAGAGGTTTGAGGTCAGCTATGCAGAGACCAGGATGCTGCTTCCCCGTAGAGGGGATGATGAAGAAAGAAGTAAGGGCCAGACATACTTCTTTCGTTCATGCAGACTAAAACCTGATAACAATGCCCTCAACCTTCTGCTACCTGTCCAAAAAGGAGCCTGAGGTTAGACCAGCTGTTGTGTAGCCACCACAGAGCGATAGAAAACGTATCGAGACTCCTGTGGGTCACGCCCTGCAGGAAGCGGGCTGCGAAGGTCATCAGACGCTTCCAGACTCCAGCTTGTAGCACCTGCGTCACAGAGTAGTATTACTCGAAGGCGAGGACGTTGCGATGTATCCAACATCGTGCTGTAGGGCGACGTGACGGGGGAGGGTTTGAAGACAGATCGAGATGAATGTACTCGAGTCCGGGCTGAAGAGGTATACTGGTGACTCTCCCCCCATGTCCTCCATGTGTTCCCAAATCGGCTGCAACTGAGGCCAAACTGCAGCTGTTCCCAGCGCTAACCTCTCGATTCCTTACTGGCAAGAAAGAGAAGGTCTTGGGACATAACACACAGAATGGAGACTCGAAATCTTGAATGAATCGGACCGAAGGGTCGGGACCCTCAGATTCTGAGTCTAGCCAACAACTCAGGAGCGAGCCTGAATGTTGCCTTCCCCTCTTCCTTAGAAAGGGGGGAGTAGTAAGAGACCAAGAAGATTGCTTACACACTGGCCGTGGCCAGAGTGAGCAGAAGACCCGAGGCGGAATACAATCCGAGGCCTGTCGTAAAAGGGTCTTGAGAAGATCTCTTAAAGGACTAAAAGTCCGAGCCATGCTCCAAGTTGGAGGTCTTCCTCCGACTAGGGCAGGGACGATCGTAGCTTCGCATGAGCGAGGATAGATCCAGCGGGCAGGAAAGTTATTCCTTTAAGCCTGAAGGTCAGGGAAAGGCTGAGCGACAGGCTTCATTGCCGAGAGCGGAAAGGAGCTTCCTCCCGCCGAAAGGCAATAAGACCGTTATTGCTGGAGAAGAGGCCTCACGGGAAGAGGTATATCTCCCACGGCACCCACCACCTTAGACTCTTCACTTTGCCTGGGAGACCCCTGTGGATGACTATCGCAGATGACGCGACCTCCGTACCGCGACTGTAGCGGGTTGTCTCTTCTAGAGGAGGAAGCGTAGTGTCTCCAGGCATGAAGCCGAAGCGATGCCCCGGTTCGGGAGAGATGTCGCAGTGTGGTTGCTTGAGTAGTCTGCGCCGTGGGAGAAGCTCTCCCGGGAGTTCCGTCAGGGGAAGCAGAGGGTCCAGAAACCGTTCTGCGCATAGTCCCAGTGGAGCTCTCCCATTGAAAGGTTGACAGACAACCTGGTTTTTTTTTTTTTTTTTTTTTTTTTTTTTTGAGACCCATTGTCCGCAGACAAAAAGGAGGGAAGACGCAGGCGTCGAATTTGTCCCACCATCACCGGAATGCATCTTGCCAGAGTCTCGGGGTCTGAGACTGGGGGTAAGACTAGTGGAAGCTTGAGGTTCCAAGGTGTTGCGATCAGGTCCCCCAGACCAGCACTTGCTGGTTACCCAAGGTCAAAGACCCCTAGGTACACTCTCTCTATGAGGCTCTGCTCGGATAGTCTGAGAGAGACATTCCCCTGCCTGGAATGAGAGAGCCGATGGTGGAATTGAGAGAATCTCAATCATCCCGGTATCTCTACTACAAGATGTGAAGGTGTGAAAATGCGTCCCCTGCTGGTTAGAATGAAGTCGACGCGCAACGGGGCGACTTGGCAGGAGCTGTAGGATCTGAAGAGGGGCCAGACTAAGGCCCTTAAGCCTGCCTGAATGATGGAGAGGTATCCTTCAGGTCTTGACCATAGGCCTGGACCGGAACATGGCCCCCCCCCCTTTCCTTTGACGAGTCCGAGAACCGCATCAAGAATGTGGGGAAAGGACGAGAATATCCACTACCATCAAGAGGCTCCATAGGTCAACACCCATTGCAGGTTTAATAGTTCCGCTGGTCCCATAGGGCCAGGGAGTCCGGTTAAACATTGCCTGAAGCCACCGGGACTTGGATCGCCCCACATGGAACTTATCCTGAGGCGACCGTTTGGACTATAGACGGGTCAATGAGGAAAGAAGAACTAGGAAACGTTCCAAGGTAGGGCTGAAAGCTCTGCTTGACTGAGAACAGGTACTGCGACTCTCCTCAGTCTTGCCACAGTCAACCGAAAGGAAGGCTCGGAGGATGCGGTAACAGAATCTTGCGTCCCCAGGTGGTCACCCATCCAAGTACCGACGTTGCTTAACCTCGCTGGACGGACGAGAAGCAGGGTTTCCAATGTGGTAAGGCGGTTGACTCAAAATCATGGCCAGATACTCCAGATGTTGAGGCAGAGGAAGAGAAGGCTCCAAGCAAAATACCATGAGCCCACACTCATGGTCACATTCCGGAAGCTAGTCCCGGCGCTGAAGAAGGTCGAAACCCGAGCCTACCGGAGTTGACCAGCCCTCCAAACAGCAGAGGAGGCGGAAGCCTGCACCTGAGCGGCCAAGAGGAAGGCAGGGAGAGTTCTCTGGGGAAACAAACCTTTTATGCCACGGCGGGATAGCCACACTGCATCATAAGCAGGAAACTTGCAGTCTAGGCTGAATTCGACGAGCACCCTGGAAGATGGATGGAATGGAAACTGAAAGTACCCGTCCTTCCGATCCAGGGTTAAAGGAGTCCTGTCGCCTCGTTACCAGTCTGATCGATTCTGCTGGTCTACGCTGGCCGAAGTTTGTTCGACAAACTTGATCAGGACTGAGAGGTCGACTATGGACATCCCCTCTCAGATCCTTCCTTACAAGAAAGGATCGACTGAGGGGACCGGGGGTGAAGCCGTCGATGATCCTAAGGAAGACCTTCGCCTAAGGTATGGATCATTCTGCCCAACCGGGCAACTCTGCTGACGCTATGGCATAGAGGTTCAGAGACACTGAATTCGCTGACAGAGACAGCCGGCGCGATATCCTTGGCTACTCACAGAGATTGTGCAGGAATGGGCATCGGGAAGCTGTCATTCGGATGAGTAACCTTAAGCATCCTCCCAGCGAAAAAACCTGCAATCCTAGAGTTCGTGAACTCCTTTTAGGCCTATGCCCCCCCGGGGGGAATCTCCCGTGCCATCTGTTCCTGACAGGAGGAAACTGCAATTGGACACCTTGTCCCAGTTGTCGTAGCCGATAACTTAGGCCGACGTGGTTGAAAGAAAAGGGCGCTGGAGCCCTGCAGAGTCTGGAAGAAAGCGCCTTGGAGGAGTGAAACCGGAAGTCGATTTACTCCGCACAGCAGCTGTCTAAGTCTCTGTCCTTGGGCACAGACAAAACTCTTCTCAAGGATGGAAGGGTGTCTGAGGTCGTCGACCTCCACAGATGAGACACCCGAAGGAAGCCTTCAGTCAGCGCGTCCAGATGGTACAACATCGAGCTTGTCCGCAAGTAGATACTTAACGACGAAAGGCCAAGGTGTCTGAGCTCGAGAGGAGGAAAGTACCCTTGATCTTCCTGTAGCTTCCTTGAACCAAACCTCGGGCCGTAACCGAGGAGGGAAAGAACCTGGTAAGCTCCCAGAGGAAGAGGTAAGCAGTCACCCCTTGTCCGATGGAGAAATCTTGAACGGAAAGCCCCCCCGCCAAAAATCCTTCCAAGGCAGGAGAAGGAGAGAGTACTCGTACAGGAGAGGGGACCCTCGAGACCGACCTCTTGGGAACCAACTTCGCCCTGGGGGAAGTCACCACGAAGTCCACTCCTCTCTTTCTCTTCAGCGTAGGAGAGACAGCCGCTGGTTTGTTACCCTGGCCGGCGAGTACTGGTTTCATAACCGTCATTAACGCCCGTGCCAGCGGACCAAACCATGTCTGCTGCTCCAAGGACACAGAGTCCGAAATCCTCGCTAAGGTGAAAGGGATCGGGCGATCCTTTGGAGTGGACCCGACGGTACCTGCCTGAAAAGAAGGTGGGGAAGAATGCTGTACTGACCTGTCTTCGTCCTGCACTACCAACCTGTGCTTGGATGGAGGTGATCCCGAGTGCCGTCTAGGAGCACGCGTCCCTGCTGCTACCACCGGCTGTGGAATTCGCCGCGAACTATGGTCGCGCGAGGGCGAACGGTTGCGCAAAGGCGAACAGTCGCGCAAAGGCGAATGGTCGCGCGGGCGCGCAGGCGAGCGGTCGCGCAGGCGAGCGGGCGAGCGATCGCGCGGGCGCGCAGGCGAGCGATCGCGCGGGCGCGCAGGCGAGCGATCGCGCGGGCGCGCAGGCGAGCGATCGCGCAGGCGAGCGATCGCGCAGGCGAGTGGGCAGGTAAATGAACACGTGTCCGAGGCGACGAACGCAAGCGATGGCGTGACGGCGAGGGATTGTGCTGCCGCGTAGGTGAAGAAGATCGCTGGCGATAATGACCGCGTGATGGTAAGCGATGGCGAGCAGCATGCGCAGGTGAATGATCGCGTGAAAAGGTGCGATGGTGATCAGCATCCGCAGGAGGGCGATCGTTCAGGGTTGTGCGATGAGGAGCAGCATGCGTAAGCGGGCAATCGTGCAGGGTTGTGCGATGGCGAGCAGCATGCGCAGGTGAATGATCGCGTGAAAGGGTGCGATGGTGATCAGCATCCGCAGGAGGGCGATCGTTCAGGGTTGTGCGATGAGGAGCAGCATGCGTAAGCGGGCAATCGTGCAGGGTTGTGCGATGGCGAGCAGCATGCGCAGGTGAATGATCGCGTGAAAGGGTGCGATGGTGATCAGCATCCGCAGGAGGGCGATCGTTCAGGGTTGTGCGATGAGGAGCAGCATGCGTAAGCGGGCAATCGTGCAGGGTTGTGCGATGGCGAGCAGCATGCGCAGGTGAATGATCGCGTGAAAGGGTGCGATGGTGATCAGCATCCGCAGGAGGGCGATCGTTCAGGGTTGTGCGATGAGGAGCAGCATGCGTAATCAGCATCTGCAGTTGAGGGTCGCGCAATGGCGATCAGCATCCGCAGTTGAGGGTCGCGCGATGGCGATCAGCATCCGCAGTTGAGGGTCGCGCGATGGCGATCAGCATCCGCAGTTGAGGGTCGCGCGATGGCGATCAGCATCCGCAGTTGAGGGTCGCGCGATGGTGATCAGCATCCGCAGTTGAGGGTCGCGCGATGGCGATCAGCATGCGCAGGTGAGCTAGTAGCTGGCGAACCATGTTCCTTCAGAAGTGTTGGAGAACGTTGGCGTGCCAGCTGTAACACACGTGGGTGATCCGGAGATCGCTGGCGAGCTGATGATCGCTGGCGAGCTGATGATCGCTGACGAGCTGATGATCGCTGACGAGCAGAAGGCTACGCGTGGAAGCCTGCGCAAAGAAGAAGTCCTTGACCCCGACCTGAACCGAAGTTCTAGATCGCGAGGGCGAACGTGGGCGCACAGGGCACGTAACAGGAACCGCAGGGAAGATCATCTTGAAAGCGCTGACGAACAGGAGAGCGCTGATGAGCAGAAGGGCGCGCAGGGAAACCCTGACACGCAAGGGAAGAACCCCCGTGGGGGCAACCCTTTGCCCCGAAGGAATCGTTGTCCGCCGGGAGACTGATGTCCGTCGGAAGACCGCTGTCCGTCGGGCAGACCGTTGTCCGTCGGGAAGACCGTTGCCCGTCGGAAGACGAGATCAGACTGCTGTCCATCTGCACCAAGGCGGAAGATCGAGAAAAAAAGGAGTGTAGGCTGCAAACGGAGATCCAAAAGGGCGCCTCAAGCACCCTTATAGGGAGATGAGAGGCCCTTACGACGAGGCGGACGGAGGGCCTTACGGCGAGGGAGGCCAACAGCAACAGCAACAGAAGAAACCTCCGAAGAGGAGTCTCTATGAGTGTACTCTCTCGCGAACGAAAGAGAAACACTTCGAGGAAGAGACTGGTCAGCCAGTGACCTAAAAGGAGCAATCCTCCGAAGAGGAGCTCCTGCAGTTGCCCAGCCCCTTGAGCGAAACTGCAGGTGCGACCGCTCAGCACCAAGAGCATAGTCGCACGAAAAAAAGGCAAGAGAAGAACCCCCCAAAAGGGGAAAAACTCAAGCCTGGACAGGAAAAACTTCCCTCGGAAGGAAAGTTATCCGCCCAAGGAGGCAAGCCTCCTGACTGTTCTAAAATGAACTGGAGAGCTGTCCGTCGACACGGGAGTACTACCAGTAGAAGGAGACACGCCCCTGACGAAAATACAAGGGGGGAGGCAGCAACAGCCGAATCCCCAGGACTCAACCAGACAGCTCACACCGTTGCTATATTACAGAAACGAACTAGATCGGTAACTGTAAAAAAATAAAACAAATAATATTAGTACACATTCATTCCCCCGGGAAGGCTCCGAAGAGGAATCCCGAGGGAAAGGAACAAGAATTACACAACAGGCACGTGCCCTCACAACCACTTACACTCGCGGAAGGAGAGCTGTAACCAAAACAGAATTATAACAATTATAATTATGTAACTATGTAATTATGTAATTAAAAAATGAATGAACACTAAAGAAAGAACGAAAACCCCGAAAGGAATCGTTCTACAAGCTGAAAAAAACAACTACAATTAGATTCATAACTAATTGATACAAACGTACGCGTAGCGACCCTCCACACGGAAAGGAAGCTAGGCTACAAGGGCGTAGTAACACGTAGTAAAAGGGTGAACGACCTCAAGAGAGAGAGAGAGAGAGAAAGACATAAGTCAAACTCGATCGCCACCCATAAAATACGCCGTGGTGGCCTAACTGCCGAGGCCTCCACGTAGATATCGTACACTACACACACACATCTGAAAAGGAAACTTACTTATTTCTATACTCAAATATATATACAAACATGAAAACATGTTTACATATATATTGAGTAAAAGAAAAGTAAGCGATTAAGTAAAGACAAAACAGACAATGGCTGCCAAGCGAGGACCAAGACAGAGACGTCTGTCACAGTCCGAGCCAAAAGTGAAAGTGAGTATTCACGTGTGTGTGAGGGGGAGGAGGGGTAGCTAGCTACCACTCCCCTACCCCCCCCCGCTAACTAGCGCGGGGGGTAATACACCCTCGTTAAATTCTAATGGCTCGCCATTTCAGCTACGCTAAAAGTAATAACCCTTTGTAAATAGCGTGGTTTGTATTTCGGTTACGGAACAAACATATTTTAAGATAAAAAGAAAAATCAGTGGCTGGGAAAGAGACTAAACACTAGTTCATATAACTACGTTTTCAATCTCTCACCGCACATAGCCTGGGGACGAGAATAAAAACCTAAAAACGTTTTATCCTTCCTCCCCGTACAGCGACTAGGGACGTGAGTAACACGAGAACAACGTTACCCGCTTGAACGGAACATTTTCTCTCCTCTCTCTCCCTCCGTCTCATCTCTCTCTCTATTTCTCTCTTGATTTCGCACCTAAGAGAAGAGCCCAATTATATATCGTCAAAAAAAAACATGTTATTTGACTAAAGGAAAAAACTGAAAGGTTTTTCAAATAAAAAGTTCCTTTAAATTAGAATTTAAAACATTTAAGCTAAGAAAGAATGAACAAAACGTCAGAATCGATTTACTCTTACTGCAAAGTGAAACCGTGATACACTCTCTCTCTATCGTAACGATAGAGCGCATGTTGAACGTCCTGAACGTCAACAACTGCGTAGCATAAAAAACTAAACGTTAGTTCATCTTTGAAAACAGTACGAAGACTATCAAAGAAATTCTTTCATAAAATATTACATTTAAAAAGTTTTAAATCCTTAGCTCTTTAAAAGCTAAAGACGATATAAAGGGCTCAACGTTGATTAACTTCGGTTTCAAAGTTAGGACCGCCTACTCTCAGGAAAGGTCTATATAAACAAAGCATTAAAATTTATTTTTATATGTTTATAAAAAATGGAAAGTTAATCGAAGAGGCCTAATAAAGGCGGAGAGATATAAAATATATAGAGGAAAATCTATAACGTGATAAGATAATTACTAAAAGCCTAAACACACTTCCGTCTAAGGGGAGGGTCGGCCATTTAAAAGTGAAAGAAAGTCCATACTCTCTTTGTCACCATAATTAAATCTATCCAAAACGAGTTCAAGATTTAAGATGAAGATAAAACACCTGCATAGCGAAAGCTCAAAACTAGAATAGTGTACTTCACCAAATAGTTGTGAAAACAAATCCAGTTAGCAACAGCGAATTAGTAGGTCTTGCCGGTAGCCCGACAGAGAGAAAATTGAGTTCTTTGTTTACAATGAGTACTGGGTATCTGAACGACAGATGGCGCTGTTGAGTACACCCCCTACCTGTGTAGCAATCGCTGGCGAATTTTTCCGTAGAGTTTTTCTGTCGAGCAACAGAGTTGCAGCTATTATAATCACCGGCTAAGTTAAATATTGAAAAATACAAATTATCTCCGGATTTGTCATTTGTTCCGTAACAGAAATACAAACCACGCTATTTACATAGGGTGACTTACCCCTTCGGAAGGGCAGAAAGTCGCCAGCCTTACTGGCTTTTGGCTTTACCCGGGGACCCGAAAACCGAGTGAGCAGTACTCGAGAAAGGGGGTCCCTGCACCTCGCACTCTCCGAAGCTTGCTACGGACGTGCGGCCTACATAAGTTGTGTGTGGAGGAAGTTGTGACTCGTCCTAGGAAGTTGACCTGGAGTTCTTTAGATAGAAATCTAGGCTAGGACGTTCCCAATACCACCTAGTCAGGGTATGGGGGACGCAAACAGTATTATAGTTAATACTAGGAGCACAAGGGAGCATGGTTTACCTGCAGAGATTGAGGTCAGCTATGCAGAGACCAGGATGCTGCTTTCCCCAAGGGAGGGGAGAATGAAGAAAGAAGTAAGGGCCAGACATACTCTTTCAATCACGCAGACTAAAACCGGGTAACAATGCCCCCAACCTTCTGCTACCTGTCCATTAAGGAGCCTGAGGTTAGACCAGCTGTTGTGCAGCCACCACAGGTAGTGGGCTGTGAACGTCGTCTGGCGCTTCCACACCCCAGCTTGCAAAACCTGCGTCACAGAGAAATTTCTCTTGAATGCCAGGGATGTGGTCTGGGTCACTTGTTACAGAACGAAGACTCGTTACCCTGAAGGACTCGAACCTAGGGTCTGACACCCCAGGGTTCTGAGTCTTGGCAACAAACTCAGGGACAAACCTGAACGATACCTTCCCCCATCCCCTTGAATGGGCGACGTCGTAAGAAAGACCATGAAGTTCACTGACCCGCTTGGCTGAGGTCAAAGCGAGCAGGAAAGCCGTCTTCCAAGAAAGGTGGCGATCAGACGCCTGGCGTAATGGTTCAAACGGGGCTCTCTTCAGAGCCCTGAGGACCTGAACCACGTTCCAAGGAGGAGGTCTTACATCTGACTGAGGGCAGGTAAGCTCATAGCTGCGTATGAGTAGAGAGAGTTCTAACGAAGAGGAAATGTCCACTCCTTTCAGCCTAAACACCAGGCTTAAGGCTGAGCGATAGCCTTTCACCGCTGGAACTGAAAGGCGCATTTCCTCTCGTAAATACACAAGAAACTCCGCTATTGCTGGAATAGTGGCATCGAGTGGAGAGATACCCCTCCCACGACACCAACCACAGAAGACTTTCCACTTCGCCTGGTAGATTCCGATAGAGGACTTGCGTAGGTGGCGAGACATCCTGTCCGCAACCTGTTGCGAAAATCCTCTCTCCGTGAGGAGACGCTGGATAGTCTCCAGGCGTGAAGCCGAGCTACGGCCTTGTGGAAGATGTTGCAGTGTGGTTGTCTGAGTAGCTCGTGTCGTGGGGGGAGTTCCCTCGGAAGCTCCGTCAGGAGCTGCAGAAGGTCCGGGAACCATTCTGCGTGATGCCACAGCAGAGCTACAAGAGTCATGGAGAGATTGACCGATAGTCTAGTCTTGTTGAGCACCCTTCTCATCAGACAGAATGGTGGGAAGGCGTAAACGTCGATGTTGTCCCACCTCTGCTGAAAAGCATCTTGCCAGAGAGCCTTGGGGTCCGGGATTGGAGAGCAGTACAGGGGCAGCTTGGAGTTCAAGGCTGTCGCGAACAGATCTACTGTCGGGGAACCCCACAAAGTCAGGACTTTGTTGGCTATCTGAGGATCCAAAGACCACTCGGTACTCACTATCTGCGTCGCTCTGCTCAGACTGTCGGCGAGCACATTCCTCTTGCCTGGAATGAAGCGAGCCGAAAGTGTGACCGAGTGGACTTCGGACCACCTCAGAATCTCTACTGCAAGATGGGATAGCTGTCGAGAAAAGGTACCTCCCTGCTTGTTGATGTAAGCCACTACCGTAGTGTTGTCGCTCATCACCACTACGGAGTGGCCCGCCAGGGTCCGTTGGAACTGTTGAAGAGCCAGGAAAACGGCCTTCATTTCTAGCAGGTTGATGTGGAGGTACTTTTCTGATTCTGACCAGAGGCCTGAGATCCTTTGGTTCAGAATGTGGCCCCCCCCCCCCCCCTTCTTTTGACGCGTCCGAAAACAGAGTCAATTCTGGGGGGAGGACGAGAAGATCCACTCCCTTCCAAAGGTTCACGTCGTTCAGCCACCACCGAAGGTCCGTCAGTTCCGTGGATCCTATAGGAACCAGAAAGTCCGGAGAATCGGAGCCTTGATTCCACCTGGACTTTAGCCGCCATTGCAGGGATCTTATCCTGAGGCGGCCGTTCGGAACTAGACGTGCCAGGGAGGAAAGGTGACCTAGAAGACGCAACCACGAATGGGCCGGAAGCTCTTCCCGCCCGAGGAAAGGTTCTGCGACCCTCCTCAGCTTTGCTATCCTGTCATCTGATGGAAAGGCTTTGTGGAGATCGGTGTCTAATATCATGCCTAGATATACCAGTAGTTTCGTCGGAAGCAGAGAGGACTTCTCGAGGTTTACCACGACCCCCAGGTCTCAGCAAACCTCCAGAAGCCTGTCTCAGTGTCGAAGAAGGGTCGACTCCGAGTCTGCCAGGACCAGCCAGTCGTCCAGATAACGGAGGAGACGTATGCCGTTCCTGTGCGCCCAAGACAAAATCAGAGCGAACACTCTGGTGAACACCTGAGGAGCTGTGGAGAGACCGAAACACAACACCTTGAACTGGTAGATCTTGCTGTCTAGGCTGAATCTCAAGTACTTCCTGGAAGACGGATGGATTGGGATCTCGAAGTACGCGTCCTTCAGATCCAGTGTGCACATGAAGTCTTGCGGTCCCACTGCAAGTCTGACCGTGTCAGCTGTCTCCATGCTGAACGAATTTTGCTTGACAAACTTGTTCAGGGCTGAGAGGTCGATAACCGGTCTCCAGCCTCAAGACGCCTTCTTTACAAGAAAGAGTCGACTGAAGGAGCCTGGGGAGCCGTCGTCGACCTCCTAGAGAGCATCCTTCTTGAGCATGGTCTCGACTTCCGCCCGAAGGGCTAATCCCTTTGCCGATCCCATGGCATAGGAGTTTAGCGGCACTGGATTCGCTGTCAGGGGAGGTGGAGATGTCGTGAATGGGACGCGATAACCTTGGCCGATCACAGAGACCGTCCAAGAATCGGCCCCAAGTTGCTGCCACCTGTGCACGCAACTCTTCAGGCATCCCCCCACAGGTGGACACGCGGGGGGATTGCCAATCCTAGCGCTTGCGGCCTCGGCCGCTGTCTCTAGGATTCTTACCTCCCCTAGAGGACTTACCGCGCCTTCTGTCCTTGGTCTGAAAGGGATGCGGCTTAGACACCCCTGTCTTAGCTGCCGGAGCCTGCTTCGGTGTCTTGGGAGGTTGCTGTTGCTGTTGAGGTGCCGGAGGCTTGTAGGGCCGAGATGTCAGGGCCCTCTGGAGGAGAGAATCTTGATTCTATCTCCTCCACCTCTCGGCTGTTCGTTCTATGTCCTTGGGCTCGAGCAGATCCCTCCCAGTAATGGAGGAGTGCCTGAGCCTGCAGACGTCCACGGCGGGGACCTTCGGATGGAACCTCTCGGCCACTGCGTCGCGACGCTTGAGGATCGAGTTAGCCCACAAGTTAGCCACCTGGTGAGCGAGGAACTCGATCAAACGCGTGCCCGAGAGGAAGGTCTCCAAAGCCTTCCTATTGCTCTCCTTGGACAGATCCTCAGAGCGCAATAGGATGCCCAGAGATCCCAGCCAAACGTCCAGCCACGAAGTTGCCTGCATGGCACTCTTCGCGACCTTCTCAAGGTTCAGGATCTCCGACGGCGAGAACGTCACCTGCCGGGCGTAGAGCTTCTCGAGAGGAGTTCCCCTGGTCAGCTCTTCCACGGAATGGTGGAGCAGAAGGGCCATACTGGACTCCCCCATAATCTCAAAGTACCTCCTCTGATGTACTCGAGGAGGTGGGAGGAGTTTGAACCCGGCAGAAGAACGACCGGAGGAGGCGAGCTCGGAGAGCTGGGCTTCAACTCTGTCCCTGGCCCCTTTCACCCCTTTGGACCAAGGCAAAGCTGCACTGGACTTAGGGGGTTTCTGGGGGCCGTAGACTTCGTCTAGCACCGTGTCCTTGCCCTCACGAGGGGCAGTCTCCGGGTCCTTAAACTTTTTGAGCTCCCTCATCAAGCCTAGGACCTGCCAGAAAGCGTGTTCCGACTCGAACTAGTCTCCTCCTTGCGGACTGGTAGCTAGGTCTCCGGTCCCCAAAGGCTCATCTTGGGAAGATACGTGGACGTCCTCCCGGGGTTTAGTTGGCTCTGGACGTATCCTGGATGACGATTTAGGAATCGTCTTGGAGTCCTTGGGCTCCCTCCTAGGAGGAATACAGGACTCCAGCAAAGAGGTCCGGAAGGGGGCTTCCTCGCGAGCAGCTTCTCTCCGAAGAGGAGGGGTTCCTCCCATTGGTGCCATGGGAGACAACCCTGCCTTGCTGGACTCTCCTGAGGAAGGAGATAACTCGTCCACAGGAGAAGGAGAAACAGCACGCGTAGGAGAAGGCGTAGGAGTCCTCCTAACCGACCTCTAGGGAGCCAACTTCACCCGAGGAGAAGTCACCACGAAGTCCACTCCTCTCCTTCTCTTCAGCGGGGGAGAGCCTGCCGTTGGTTTAAGTCCCATATCAACGAGGGCGGGCTTCACAGCCTGAACCACTGCGTTCATAATGTGACGGAACCAAGGCTGACGGGTAACTGACACAGTGTCAGTTATTCCCGCTGAAGGGAAGGGGATCTCCTGATCCTTCGGAGTGGACACCACGGGGCCTGCCTGAAAAGAAGAGGAAAAAGAGGCTGATCTGGAAGTCCATGTCCCTGTCGGCTGGCCGCGCTGATGTTCCCTGCGGAAATGGGAATCGCGGCGGTTCTCACGCGAGAAGGCATTCAAGGAATGGCGCACGGGCGATTTCCGAAGCGCGGGCGCATTGCCGCATGTGGAAGAATGCGCGTGGGTGCGTTCGCTTGCAGGCGAGGGGGCGCGTGGGTGCGTTCACTCGCAGGCGAGGGGGCGCGTGGGCGCGCAGACGAGATGGCGCGTGGGCGCGCAGGCGAAAGGACACGATGGCAAGCGATCGCGTTGGCGCGCACGTGAAGGAGCACGAGACCGCATGGGTGAAGGTGTGCGCTGAGCACTAGGCGATCGACGGCGGCGCGTAGGAGAGCGCGAAAAAAAGTCGCGAGCGACTTGGCGAGCGTTTGCCAGGCAGAGAGCGCTGGCGCGTTGGCGAGCGCTGGGGCGATGGCGAGCGCTGGCGCGACGGCGAGCGCTGGCGCGACGGCGAGCGCTGGCGCGACGGCGAGCGCTGGCGCAATGGCGCGATGGCGAGCGCTGGCGCGATGGCGAGCGATGTCGCGTGCGTTCCAGAGAACGATGGTGCGCACCCCGAACAGGCGAACGACTGCCCGCAGGCGATTTATCACGCGGGCGAGTCGGAGACCTGGGGCGATCAGACTGAAGAGGGCGAGGGCGCTCAGGAGAGCGCTTGCGCATAGGCGAGTGATCGTGTGAACGCGCAGGAGAACGTTGGCGCGCAGTAAGATTACCGCGCACATCTTTAGAGGTGGACGGACGCGCAGGCGAACGCTCGCGAACAGGAGCTTTAGCTCGCTGTTGCGCCGGACCAGAAGGGCGCGCAGGGGCGCGTGGGCGAGGCGACGGGTTAGTACCCTTGCCTAAGTCCAGATCAGGTGATCGTGGACGAGATGATGATCGTTGGCGCGCTAGGCGCACATCAGGCACAGGTTGAGCAATAGCGCGGCTGCGCACAGGAGAACGATGGCGCTCAGGAGAACGTGGGCACGCAATGCGCACATCAGGAACATGAGGGCGCTGCTTCGCAGGAGACCTGCGAGAAGGAGAGCGCTGGCGAGCAGGTGATCGCTGCCGCGCAGGGGAGCGCTGGCGAGCAGGTGATCGCTGCCGAACAGAAGAGCGCTGTAGAGTTAAGTCCGAAGACTTTAACTCTGGGGAGCGCTTGAGCGCTACTGCACGCGAACGCGCAGGTGGGCGCGCAGGGGAACCCTGATGCGCAAGGGACTTACCCACACCGTGAGTAGAGTCCCTTAACCCCGAAGGGATCGGTGCCTGTTGGATAACAGGGTGTGAAGGCGCCCAAACCGCATCTGCAGCCAGGAACGGAGAAGGTAGGTCGGAAGGTCTGGCAGGCGTAGGGGATCACGAACGATCCGCGAAGAGGTCAAGGGGCGCTGCTGTGACGGGCTGCTCCTGACGGGGGGGCTCCTCCTTAGGGGGAGGATCAGGAAAGGATGACCCAAAGAGGTGCCTCCTAACTCCTTTATTAGGAGAAGGAAGCCCTCTGCTGCGAAGAGGCCGACGGGCCTTACGTCGAATACGACCACGAGGAAGGGCGTCCGGGTACTCAGTCCTCCGAAGAGGAGTCTATGTCAGCACTCTCCCCCGAGGGGGAGACCCGCCCGAAGGAGAAACCGTGGGACTCACCTCCCCCCTCGGAGGATCTTCGGAGGGAGGAGGAGAGCCATCAGCAACGTCCGCAACAGGACCAGTATCAAGGGTTTGACCAGACCCGTCGGAAGGCTCGGCCAAAACAGTGTCGACAAAATCCGAAGGGAATACCTCCGGTATTACCGGCGACTGTTTGACCGCAGCCCCCAACTGGATCAGGTCAAACAGGGCTTCCTTGGAGGGCGTGCCCTTAAGCCCCAAGGAAGCCCAAAGCTAAAACAAATCATTATTAGCAACAGTTTGATGAAATTCCTCAAAATCCAAATTATCCTCCCCCGGAGGAGAAGAGGGAGCTGCCACGCTAAGGGAGGCAACGCCCTCTCCCGCACCCCGAGGTCGGGAAACACCACTAGGGCCTGCGCTACCACTCGGCAGCCTCTCACGAGAGACCGATCGAGTCGGAGCTTCGGAGGAGGTTCGTGCGGCGGAAGAGGAGTCCTTGGAGCCTTCCTTCTTCAAGGTTGCCCCTGAAGGAGAACGGTCTCTCTTAGACTTCTTCTTACGCCAGCGGCCGAACTTCTCCCACTGGGAGGCAGACCACTCCCTGCACTCACTGCACGTATTCTCTCTATCACACCGTCGGCCTCGGCACTGCGGGCAAAGGGTGTGAGGATCGGTGTCCTCCGCTGACATGAAGGTCCCGCAAGGGCGGCCAGCGAGTCCAGGGCACTTGCGCATAACAATGACAACGGTCGAGGCCAGCTTCCAAGCACACAGAACTAGAAAAAGTCAAAAAACAAATTAAGGCTGTCATTAACGAGGACGAAAAACAGCAACATCTGTCTTCGTCCGAGCCAAAAAGTGAAGTGAGACAACTCACAGGTGTGTGCGGGGGGAGGGGTAGCAAGCTACCCGTTCCCTACCCCCTGCTAACTAGCGGGGGGTAGTTAACCCTCGTTAAAAACTTAATGGCTCGTCATTTCAGCTACGCCGAAAGTAAACCCTATGTAAATAGCGTGGTTTGTATTTCCGTTACGGAACAATTTGTAATTACAAAAAACAAAATAACTAAACATGAAATTGTAATCATACATTCCACTTACCCCAGGAAGAACAACAGAACATCTTGGCCTTAACCCTGGAAGCCAGCTTTGCCTGAGAGCTAGGAGAACAGTTGGATCTAGAGCCACAAGAGGAATAGCTGAACTACGACATCGTGCTAATGTCAAGAATTTTGCCATTGCCAATTCTGTAACAAGAATAATTCATCATTATAATCCAAAAGGAGCATATGCTTAAGTAAAACAAGCCTAAAATGTAATTTGAATTCAAAATAACAAATTTAGAAGTAATTTGTATTTTTTCTAACTATACAAACCTGAGTGCTTTACATAGGAGAAGATAATAGAGCAAACTGAAACACGGCTATAAAAATTTTAACAAGATGTCAACAACTTTAACGGTTGTACCAGTGGGCAACGGGGAAGCAAATCACTTACTACAGCTCCGCTCTGATTACAGACAATACTTTCGGGAGTATGTGATAGCGAGTAACATTTGTGTAAAGAACTCGGATAAATTACCTCCAAATTTTTCCTTTGTTCCATCACAAATACGAACCCTCACTCTTATCGTCGGATCTGAAGGAACCTTAGAAGCTTGGGAGAACATTGATACCTCCCTAGGGCCTGCAGTAGTCTTAAAAATGTTGGTAAAGCTGCAAGATCTCTTAAAGCTGGCATGGTGACAAAAGCCACTTTAAAGATCTGCAACAAACAAGCCTCCTTAGAGACTGCTGTAGGCTTGTAAGCGGGTTGCAAAGTCTATGGTACAGTAATATGCGCTACCCACAGAGGCGAGATAAGCTCAACTGATCGCGGATGCGCGTGATCCAAACGAGGGAGTGGCGAACAGTTGTATGTGCAAGACTGCGTGCCTCTACTGTGCACTCTACCTGAGAAGGTAATGTATGCTCGAAGGGTTTTGAGTGCACGCGGCACAGGTGGGTGAGCTAGGAGCACAAGCAGATGATATGCTGCGCCTTCGACCCAGCCACGTGAGAACGATGGTGATCACACCTGGTGAGCACGTCTTGCTAGACACCAGCGAGCCAATGATCCGCCAGGGGACTGCAAGAGTGATCGTTTGAGAGCTACGGAGAGCTCAGCTCCAAGGAGCTAGAGAGTGAAGGTGACAAGTTTCTGAGCTACCTATGAAGATAGACTCCCAGGTGGGGACAAGTTCTCGCGCTTGCAAAGACATCTACCAAAAGTCCCTGAAGAGTGAAGACATTGTTCATAATGTACTAAATTACGAACTCAAAATACTGCAATATTTTAAACTGTGAATAATAAATTAGGTAAGACTAATTAAGCATATCAGAGGACACACTGAACAATATTTATTCTATAAAAGTTTTTGATAGAGCAAATATATAACAAGACTTGTTGCATATCCGCCGTTCAGTATTTTACACTATTCAACATTCACACTACAATACATTATAGTAAAAAAATAAATGTAAAACAATGGAATAAGTTATGAATGCAGTAAGAAAAAAACCATTCAGTACACATATTTCAACTACAATATATTCTTACTAAACTTTTCTGACCTAACCTAACAATCTATGAAATCGGGTCAGAATCTGAAAGCCCTCTTCCAAAACAGAGCAGACACACAATGCAATAAATCATAAAATGCTTCCTCATTAAAACCAGTGGGTCTGTTCGGCCTTGCAGAGCGTGCACAATTCTTCGTTAGTTTTGTAAAGATAGATATTTATCCAATACTGTAAAGCAAATCATGATTTAGTCATAATAACAGTCAAAATTTCAATATAGAATGGCTATAATTTTTTTTTTGTTACAAAATCTTCCTAATACAAACACAAAAATTATTCAAAAATGTTATTTTCATTAGTAAAATAAATTTTTGAATATACTTACCCGATGATCATGTAGCTGTCAACTCTGTTGCCCGACAGAAATCTACGGTCGGGATACGCCAGCGATCGCTATACAGGTGGGGGTGTACACAACAGCGCCATCTGTGAGCAGGTACTCAAGTACTTCTTGTCAACAAGAACTCAATTTTCTCCTCGGTCCACTGGTTCTCTATGGGGAGGAAGGGTGGGTCCTTAAATTCATGATCATCGGGTAAGTATATTCAAAAATTTATTTTACTAATGAAAATAACATTTTTCAATATTAATCTTACCCGATGATCATGTAGCTGATTCACACCCAGGGTGGTGGGTGGAGACCAGCATACATGTTAACAAAGAAGCTAAGTATCCCGTATTTCATTTTATTAGTTATTCAAAAATAACATAAAATAAATAAGTACCTGGTAAGGAAGACGACTTGAACCATTACTCTGCCTTTATTAAGTACGTCTTCCTTACTGAGCGTAGCGGTCCTCTTAGGATGCTGAACGACTCTTAGGTGCTGAAGTATAAAGGGCTGCAACCCATACTAAAGGACCTCATCACAACCTTTAACCTCGGCGCTTCTCAAGAAAGAATTGACCACCCGCCAAATCAACAAGGATGTGGAAGGCTTCTTAGCCGACCGTACAACCCATAAAAAGTATTCAAGAGAAAGGTTAAAAAGGTTATGGGATTATGGGAATGTAGTGGCTGAGCCCCCGCCTACTACTGCATTCGTTGCTACGAATGGTCCCAGGGTGTAGCAGTTCTCGTAAAGAGACTGGCCATCTTTGAGATAGAATGATGCGAACACTGACTTGCTTCTCCAATAGGTTGCATCCATAACACTCTGCAGAGAACGGTTCTGTTTGAAGGCCACTGAAGTAGACACAGCTCTCACTTCATGTGTCCTTACCTTCAGCAAAGCAAGGTCTTCTTCCTTCAGATGAGAATGTGCTTCCCTAATCAGAAGCCTGATTTAGTAAGAAACTGAGTTCTTAGACATTGGAAGAGAAGGTTTCTTGATAGCACACCATAAGGCTTCTGATTGTCCTCGTAAAGGTTATGACCTTTTTAGATAGTACCTAAGAGCTCTAACTGGGCAAAGTACTCTCTCCAGTTCGTTCCCCACCAAGTTGGACAGGCTTGGGATCTCGAACGACTTAGGCCAAGGACGTGAAGGAAGCTCGTTTTAGCAAAAAACCGAGCTGCAAGGAACATGTAGCCGTTTCAGATGTGAAAACTATGTTCCTGCTGAAGGCGTGGATCTCACTTACTCTTTTAGCTGTTGCCAAGCACACGAGGAAAAGAGTTTTTAATGTGAGGTCCTTAAAAGAGGCTGATTGGAGAGGTTGAAATCTTGATGACATAAGGAACCTTAGGACCACGTCTAGATTCCAGCCTGGAGTGGACAACCGACGTTCCTTTGAGGTCTCAAAAGACCTAAGGAGGTCCTGTAAATCTTTGTTGGTGGAAAGATCCAAGCCTCTGTGGCGGAAAACCGCTGCCAACATACTTCTGTAACCCTTGATCGTAGGAGCTGAAAGGGATCTTACGTTCCTTAGATGTAACAGGAAGTCAGCAATCTGGGTTACAGTGGTACTGGTTGAGGAAACTGCATTGGCCTTGTACCAGCTTCGGAAGACTTCCCATTTAGACTGATAGACTCTGAGAGTGGATGTCCTCCTTGCTCTGGCAATCGCTCTGGCTGCCTCCTTCGAAAAGCCCCTAGCTCTTGAGAGTCTTTCGATAGTCTGAAGGCAGTCAGACGAAGAGCGTGGAGGTTTGGGTGTACCTTCTTTACGTGAGGTTGACGTAGAAGGTCCACTCCTAGAGGAAGAGTCCTGGGAATGTCGACCAGCCATTGCAGTACCTCTATGAACCATTCTCTCGCGGGCCAGAGGGGAGCAACCAACGTCAGCCGTGTCCCTTTGCGAGAGGCGAACTTCTGAAGTACCCTGTTGACAATCTTGAACGGCGGGAATGCATACAGGTCGAGATGGGACCAATCCAGCAGAAAAGCACCCACGTGAACTGCTGCTGGGTCTGGAATCGGAGAACAATACAACGGGAGCCTCTAGGTTATCGAGGTAGCGAACAGATCTATGGTTGGCTGACCCCACAGGGCCCAAAGTCTGCTGCAAACATTCTTGTGAAGGGTCCACTCTGTGGGGATGACCTGACCCTTCCGGCTGAGGCGATCTGCCATGACATTCATATCGCCCTGAATGAACCTCGTTACCAGCGTGAGCTTTCGATCTTTTGACCAGATGAGGAGGTCCCTTGCGATCTAGAACAACTTCCACGAATGAGTCCCTCCCTGCTTGGAGATGTAAGCCAAGGCTGTGGTGTTGTCAGAGTCCACCTCCACCACCTTGTTAAGCTGGAGGGACTTGAAGTTTATCAAGGCCAGAAGAACCGCCAACAACTCCTGCAATTGATGTGAAGTGTCCTTTGCTCCTGATTCCATGTTCTCGATCATTCCTGTCCGTCCAAAGTCGCACCCCAGCCCGTGTCTGATGCGTCCGAGAAGAGACGGCGGTCGGGTTTCTGAACAACCAAAGGTAGACCTTCCTTGAGAAGAAAGCTGTTCTTTCACCACGTTAGAGAAGACCTCCTCTCTTCGGAAACAGGAACTGAGACCGTCTCTAGCGTCATGTCCTTTATCCAGTGAGCAGCTAGATGATACTGAAGGGGGGCGGAGGTGGAGTCTCCCTAACTCGATGAACAGGGCCAGCGATGAAAGTGTCCCTGTTAGACTCATCCACTACCTGACTGAGCATCGGTTCCTTCTCAGCATGCTCTGGATGCATTCTAGGGCTTGGTAGATCCTTGGGGCCGATGGAAAGGCCCGAAAAGCTCGACTCTGAAGCTCCATACCCAGGTAGACAATGGTCTGGGATGGGACGAGCTGGGACTCCTCTAAATTGACCAGGAGGCCCAGTTCCTTGGTCAGATCCATAGTCCATCTGAGATTCTCCAGACAGCGACGACTTGTGGGAGCTCTTAAAAGCCAGTCGTCTGATGGAGCCGGACACAAGATCATGGTACTGCTGCACAGTCTGTGAACTGTCAACCATGGGGAAGCGAGGAAGTACAGCGACAACCCGAAACTGTCTAGACTGTCTGGGTAGTACAGACAACTCCTTATCGGGTTGCTGAGGTTGCCGCACTGCGTCACAACAAGTCACTTCTGCTGGTTGTTGAACGTCTTCCCAGTGACACACTGACTCCGTAAACAAAAATCCTCTAACAAGGACTAAGCTTGGACGGCATGTCTTGCAACAAAGCTCAAGGTCTATGGGAGCAGGTGTGGCAACAGACGGGGTTAGCGACTGAAGCGGAACCATTACCCTCCCTGGAAGCATGTTATGCTTAAATAAAAGTCCATAGGAGGCTAAGCAGCTTAAGGCTCCTCTCCAAATGACAGAGTCCTCAAGGGAATATCAGGAGGGAGAATAGCACTTTCTCATCTACAGGAACCATATCCGAGAAAAGCTAAGTTCTTCCAGTGAGGGTTTCACTGGTGCAAAAGCAGCAGACCAGAAGGCAACGTTATGAAACTGCTTGACAGTCTTGTGAGTTGGCAACAACCAAAGATGTGTGACTGAGGAGCATGCGGTAAGGTATGCAGAGCATGCTGTAAGGTATGCAGAGCATGCTGTAAGGAATGCAGAGCATGTTGTAAGGAATGCAGAGCATGCTGTATGCAGAGCATAGTATGCAGAGCATGCTGTAAGGTATGCAGAGCATGCTGTAAGATATGCAGAGCATGCTGTATGCAGAGCATGCTGTAAGGTATGCAGAGCATGCTGTAAGGTATGCAGAGCATGCTGTAAGGTATGCAGAGCATGCTGTAAGTTATGCAGAGCATGCTGTATGTAGAGCATGCTGTAAGGTATGCAGAGCATGTTGCATGGCATGCGGCTTATGCTGCATGGGATGAGGCTCATGCTGCATGGGATGAGGCTCATGCTGCATGGTATGAGGCTCATGCTGCATGGGATGAGGCTCATGCTGCAAGGGATTAGGCTCATGCCGCATGGGTTGAGGAGGATGCCGCATAGTATGAGGCTCCTGCCTCATGGGTTGAGGAGGTTGCCGCATAGCATGAGGCTCCTGCCTCATGGGTTGAGGAGGATGCCGCATAGCATGAGGCTCCTCATAGCATGAGGCTCCTGCCTCATGGGTTGAGGAGGATGCCGCATAGCATGAGGCTCCTGCCTCATGGGTTGAGGAGGATGCCGCATAGCATGAGGCTCCTGCCTCATGGGTTGAGGAGGTTGCCGCATAGCATGAGGCTCCTGCCTCATGGGTTGAGGAGGATGCCGCATAGCATGAGGCTCCTGCCTCATGGGTTGAGGAGGTTGCCGCATAGTGCTGGAACCCGGCAACTCCCGATGCGGCAACTCACGCATGAAAGCAGGAGGCGCAGCAAGAACATGCGTCTGGCAGGGTGGACTGCGCATCGGAGGTGGAGGGTGGGAGCAGGCAGCCGCAGTATCTGCTGAGCGCACAACCTCGGCGGGTTGTAGGTTAACAGGCTGCATTGTCAACCTTCCAGCATGATACTCCTGTATGAAGGAGCAAGCTGAGACTGTATAGTCTGCAGCATGGACCACTAGGGTCTATGAAAGACAACAACAAACGGAGCTACTGTCCGTTGAGACTGAGGGTCTAAAACAGCTGGTGCGGCAACAGACGGAGTTACTGCCTGTTGCGGTACCACCTTGCCTCTCTGGGAGGTGTGCAGTTGTCGTACTGCAGCAAGTCCGAACTGACCCAGTGGCTACACCTAGGCCGTTGGACTTGCGCGGAAGGGACCGACTTGCACTTAAAAGCTGCAAGATTTGGTCCATGGTTTCTGCGAGAAACCTCTTCCGCAGACGAGGAATAAATGGGCTCTCTCGTCTTTGTGTGGGTGGGGTGATCACGTCGGCTACGTGAGTGGATACACCCGAAACCACGGAGGGAAACGTCTGTTCGTCGATCAAGGCCTGATGAACCCATAAGTCCTTCGACATTACTTCTCCCCTGGGCTTGGGAGCTTGTAAGAGGTCCCAGACTAGGCGAACAACTGGCACGAACAGACGAACCCTCGAACGCAACACTGTAACACTTTGCGCTTATCACTTTATCACTTTTGATTTTCTGTTTGCACTTATTTCACTGAACTCGAAACTTTAAGTGGTTTGTACCTGAAACACGCAATCCTATCCTTCATTAAAAGTTAGTAATTGCGAAAACAGTATTACAATGTAACAGAAAAACATAATGAAAGATAAAGAATTCAGTGGCTGGAAAAGAGACTAAACACTAGATCAAATAAACTACGTTTAAAATCTCTCACCGCATAAAGCCTGGGAACAAGAATAAAACTCTAGAAACGTTTTACCTTCTTCCCCTAAAGAGACTAGGGAGAAGAGCAAAAACGATAACAACGTTACCCGCTTGAACGAAACGTTTATCCTCCTCTCTCTCCCTCCGTCTCTATCTCTCTCTCTCTCTCTCTTGACTTAGAACCTGAGAGATGAGCCCAATTATATATATCGTTAAACATATTATTGTTAAAGGAAAAAAACTGAAAGATTTCCCAAATAAAAAGTTCCTTTATTAGAATTAAAACCATTTAAGCTAAGAAAGAATGAACAAAACGCTAGAATCGGTTTACTCTTACTGCAACGTGAAACCGTGAATACTCTCTCTCTCTATCGTAACGATAGAGCGCAAGTTGAACGTTCTGAACGTCAACAACTGCGGAGACAAAACAAAACGTTAGTTCAACTTTGAAAACAGTACGAGACTATCAAAGAAATTCTTTCAAAAACATTAAAATTAAAATAGCATAAAATCTTAACAGGCAAAAACGATATGACGGGCTCAATGTTAATTAACTTCGGTTCCAAGAAAAGACCGCCTACTATTAGGAAAGGTCGCATATAAACAAACATAAAAATTAATTTTTATAAGTTTATAATAAAAGGAAGTTAATCGAAGAGGCCTATAAAAGGCGGAGAGATATAAAATAAATCTATAACTTTGTTAAGCAAAATTAAGAAAGAGAGTCTATACTCTCTTCGACACCAACACTTCCGTCTAAGGGAAGGGTCGGCCATTTAAAAGTGAAAGAGAGTTCATACTCTCTTCGTCACCAAAATTAAATCAAATTAATTCCAAAAACTTGCTAAGCTAATGATAAAGCTTCCTGAATAGCGAAGGCTAAACTCTAGAGCAAATACATCACCAAATCGTGAACAATAACTCCAGAATCAACAGCGTATCCAAGTAGGTCTAGCCGGTGGCACGACAGAGGAAAAATTGAGTTCTTGTTGACAAGAAGTACTTGAGTACCTGCTCACAGATGGCGCTGTTGTGTACACCCCCACCTGTATAGCGATCGCTGGCGTATCCCGACCGTAGATTTCTGTCGGGCAACAGAGTTGACAGCTACATGATCATCGGGTAAGATTAATATTGAAAAATAATAATTTCTGAAATATTTGTCTATATGTAGTATTAGTTACATGGATTTTTTTTGTGTTCCATTGAGATCAGAACGAGGTTACACAATCGAGCTTACATTTGGATTCTGACTTTTAACATTACACTGCGAGTAAGAATGCCAGAATCTATCTTTTTATAATGAACTATGGGAATGCTAAGAATGCTGAAACCTTACTGGTCCTTCCATTGTAAGTTTATCAATTTAACAATCACTTTAAAATTTAAGCATAATTCCAGACAAGTCTTCAGTTGACATATATTTGCTTGACGTGGATGTTCAAAGCGTGCCTCGTTGATTCTTCCCGTTTCAGTATAGAGGTACAGCTTTTCCTCGTGTCATGGGAGATCAAAACAAACGGAGTAAAAATGGGAATATTTGACAAAAATACGTTTCTACATTATTATTAACTTCTGAGTATAAGTATAGTATGTATAATAGCAGCCACCTGTACAGTATATATGATGCCGGCCGACTAAGAATACTGCAGTGTAAGGGGGTTGCAGTGGTGCGTTAGCCATCTCCCACCCCCGTTAGGTAGGTAAGTAAGGAGATGGCTTGTAGGTTAGGTTATGCGGGGAAGTTTAATTTAGCTGGTGACCATATTTTATGCCCCATTTGGATAACAAACGGGGTGTATGTACGATAGCGGCCACCTGTTAGTGATGATAGCCGGCTAAGAATACAGCAGTGTAAGGGGAGTAGCAAGGGGACGTAGCCCCCCCTTAGATAAGTAGCTAAGGACATGACTTGTAGGGTCTGTTGGGGGAGAAGTTAGGGTTAGACAGTGTTTTTGTCAAGAGGTTTTGCAGAAAAATGGACTCGAAAATAGGAAAAAAAACTCACATTTTCTGTGCACGAGGGAGGAACTGATATACAAGGACTCATAGTTATTATTAACAGCCGAGTATAGGTTTTGGAAAACAACTTGGTGTTTTAATATGAATATATTGAATTGTGTTGGTTTGAAATAGATTTACAAATATTGTTTTACTGTAAAATGAAACCAAAACTTTAAGAATTGAGCTGTGATATGTTGACTTTGCAGTGTAAATCAGTATATTTAGCGTTAAGTCTATGTGTACGTAACGACAGTGGCCACCTGTATGTATTATTATGTCTAACGTAGAATACGGCAGTGTAAGGGGGGTTGCGGGGGGGCATTAGCCCCCTGTTAGGTAAATAGGTTAGGACATGGCTTGTAGGTTAGGTTAGGGGGGAAAGTTTAGGTTAGTTGATGTCCATTTTTAATCAACGCTTGAGGAAGTGGCCGCTGATATATAAAGGCTCCAAGTGGGGTTTACACGGTTGAACGGTTCGTCGAATTCGGTTCGCCATTACGTGTTAGAAGTGATGTTCAAACGTGTGATTTGATTGTCAAACACGCTCGTCGAACGGCTCGAAGAAAGTCTGTTCTCGCCTGACCTTTGTGGGCGGGGCTTCGTTGTCCACAAACCTTATGCATTGGTGGCTGACTCCACCTCTACGAACCGTTAGACAAGCAGTTTCGAAGAAACGTTCGACTATGATATTATACATCATTTCTCCTGTCAATTTAATGGTTAAATTAGATTTCCTTCATTTCACATGTTCTGCTTTTCCTTATCCATAAACCCAGATTTCTCATTGCTCTTCCCTTTCCCTGAATTTCTTCAAGAGGTCTTTCTTCTGCAACCATTTATTCTTGATAGAAATGAAGGTTCAATTCGCTTGAAACAAACATTAGTATGTGAAAGAATGTTATTTTAACGTCCAAAGTTTAGACATGGCAATAAATGTGAAGAAACCGATAAGTTTGTTGAACAATTAGACATAGGAAACTTAAATGCACAGACCTACCGGTAATCAGTAAACTATGGGATATGAATATTAAAATATTTAGGATATTTTCAACATAAGACAATAAACTATGTAAGATAAAAGAGATATAATGTAATATATTTACTCACAGAGAAAACAAAAGTTGACGTAAGTCTCGGTTGTTTTTCTTCACGGATGTCTTTCGTTTAACAAAATAAACGTTGCTTGGTAAACGTTCTGGAACACTTCATTGTGATTTATTTTGAAGTATAACTAAAAAATCTCTTCAAATTCCATAGTTATACCATTTTTAATCTATTAAAATTTATTTTACATATTAAAAATACTAAAAAAGAGTAAAAATAAGTCTGTTATAGTAAATATATAAATGCATTAACGACTTTACACTTTTTTTGTGTATAGAACAACTTCAAGTTATTGAGAAACGGAAGACGCTTTTCACAGGTTAATTAAAATATTTTCATGGTCGGTTTTGTTCTTTTGCAGATCTGTGGAACTATTGGATCTCGAATTTCACAATATAAATCCAGAAATGACAAAGTTAGAAATTGTTCATAACATTGCATAGAAAGAGGGGTAATGATTGCATGAGGAGATCTCGCCTGCAAAATGTCATATATGTTGATGGGAAAGCACAACGACAAACCGATAGTTATTAGAAATCAATCATTAAGGAATAGAAGAACAAAAGATACAAATACTTGTAAATTTAGGATTAATATCATAATGGAATTTGAGTATATGATCATAAGAGCTTAATATGGTCCTATTTATTTTCACGTTACTGGTTTTAAAATATTTTATTTTTCCTTGTTTCCTTTCCTCACTGGGCTACTTTCCCTGTTGGAGCCCCGGGCTTATATCATCTTGCTTTTCCAACTATGGTGTAGCTCAGCAAATAATAATAATAATAATAATAATAATAATAATAATAATAATAATAATAATAATAATAATAATAATAATAATAATAATAATATGGCCAGCCAAATTTAGTTGCCCAAAATAATCTAGTATACTTATTTGAATGAAACTTTACAAAAGATCCAGTTGTATTCATTTATAAAGACGTTGTTTAATCTTGTTAATATATGACTGCACGATTTTCTTGAATAGTTTATACTATAACGAGACTTCAAGTATGAGTATTAGCTAAAATGTTCAAGTTTTAAGCTTTGGACTGATTATTTTGTTCGGTAGTCTGGAGCTGGCCCCTTCCACTCTCCGTAACACTACAAATGTGGACATACAACAGGTATAAGTGCAAGTCGTTACAAAATGTAAACGTTTTATTGTTATGAATTACTTCCAACGAAGAAAAATTATCATGTTCAATCGTATTTCTAAAATCCAACGCCTACCAAATATATCAAACTGTTCTGTTGGTGCTTCCAGTTTTCGAACTCGGTTTACTTCTTGATTTTTCTAATTCTTTGCTTAATTAACTTTACTTTGAGGGGTGTATTCCTGATCCTATTACGCATGAAAACTCTATGCCCTACCGGATTTATAAGATCTATTTGCCGTATACATTCTTGTGTTTTTAGAGTATCAAACTGCTCAAGCAGCTCTTCTAGGAAAAGGACATTCCAAAATCAATCCATTGTTCTCTATTCTTGGGTAGTGCCATAGCCTTTGTACCATGGCCTTCCACTGTCTTGGGTTAGAGTTTTCTTGTTTGAGGGTACACTCGGGCACGCTGTCTTATCTTATCTCTCCGCTTCTTCTTCTTCTTCTTGTTTTTTTTTCTTTGAAGTTTTTACAGTTTCTATATGAACGATTTATTCTAATGTTGTTACAATTCTTAAAATATTTCATTTTAATCGTGTATTACTTTTCTTATCTATGTTCTTGGTTCCTTTCCTCACTGATCTATTTTTTCCCTGTTGAAGCCCTTGGGTTATAGCTTAGATTATAATAACAATAATAATAGGTGTCATTTCAAACATCAGATATCTGGTGCTGCATTAATCAAAATGGCCAGGGGTTACTCATTCAAGCCCAACTAATGATTTGATAGATTTTGCGATTAAATTACCCTACTGTCCCTTTCAGTTGCTTTGGGGGTCCTGTGAGTCTACCAGTCAGTAGCCACTGTCTGGTTCCCTTTGGTTCTAGTGTTGGGTGCTGATCAAATATGTTTTTCTTCAATCTCTAAGGCTGTATAACAGCTGTTTAAAGTTTTTAAAGGCCACTCATGAATGGCATAGGCAAGTGACAGTGATATTGCCCTAGTAAGCAGGACAATGCCCTAGAGACTGACCACATATATATATGATCAACGCCCAAGGCCCCTCCCCCCCCCCCAACTAGGACCAAGGAGGGCCAGGTGATGACTGCTGATGACTCATCAGATAGACCTATAGGATCCCCCAAGCCCCATTCTTAGCTCACAAGGATAGTGAGATTGCAGCGACCAAAGGAATTAACGAGTTGGAGCGGGACTCGAACCCCAGTCTGGCGTTCACCATTCAGGGACGTTACCACATCGGCCCTCACAACCACAAGCACATTGGCTGGTTCCTGGCCTCTGTCATCCACAAACAACTTCTAAATCATATGTCCAAAGATTATTTTTATTGAAAAGGAAGAGCGAAGTTAGAAGAAATCTAAAAGCAGCATATATGAAAGTTTGATGATATTTTGAAAAAAAAACTTGTGTAAATGATACTATTAAATGCAATTGGATCTTTAGTGATATTCCAAAACTCCAAAAATCTTGCACTGGAGAAAATGGTGGTTCTCAAAGTCAAACAAAGCCAATTGCTATTGATCCATGATCATTTCTTAACATATATTACAAAATGTCCTCTTGCTGGAGGAGAGGACATGACAGCCCGTGTTGATTCTCGACTTTCCTCAGACTATGTCCTACCTCTGTAGCAAAATGACATTCTGCAGCATACCTTCAGAACTTATCCTGGAGCAGTTGGGGTTGTGGGATTCAAGGAGAATTAAGATTTCTCTCCAGAGTAGAATTTCAAATTTCATTAAAGATTCAGATGTCTGCAGTAATATTTCTAAAAAGTTTTGTGCAATGTATTGTCAAAATTTTGTATTTGTTGGTTTTAGATATTTCTAGATTTCTTCTAAAATTTGTTTGAATGACTACATCGCTATTATGCAAGGATAATCACTTTCTTTGTAGGCATGCCCTGATGAAAGCCATTAGTTATTGGCTGAAACAGCTGTCGGTAAATGTTGAATGGATAGAGTAGCACAGTAATGAAATTTGACTTTTCTTTTGACAGTCAGTCCTTGAAGAAAGAACAGATACAAAAAACTAGAAAAGTACTACTGGGTGTTTTGTATACCCATCCTGTTTTTCTTTATTTACTTTGGGATTATTTCTGTGTTGACAAAGTATCATATGGATGTTAAGGGGTCTTATAGGGTATTGCCAAATTGTGTTTTTTAGGGCCCGGCCAGACCAAGCACGGCTAGCGGCAAGGTTAGCGGCAAGAGGTTATGGCTGCAAATTGAAACCTTAGGTATCTTATGTAGGTGGCTAGATAGGAGGCACGAGGCTTCCCGCGCCTCCTATCTGGCCACCTACATAAGATACCTAAGGTTTCAATTTGCAGCCATAACCTCGCCGCTAGCCGCGCTTGGTCTGGCCGGGCCCATAGTGAACACCCAATCACTGACCAGAACCAGTGTTTCATAAACCTCATTGATCGAATGATCTGCAGTGGAGTAAAATCTACAATTACGTTCCGGTGGACTGGTATCTGTAATATCTAATAAATAACTTATTTTTATTATAAAATGGTTAATAAAACTCATAATAAAAAAAAACACCGGTTTTATCATTCCAACAGCGACAAATCCATATTACTCCATAAAAAATTCTTAACATTAAAAAAAGCTATTTTCTTCCACGTAAAGTGACATACAAAATTCACATTGCAACTCCAGATGATGGCTGGTAAATGTTCAATGATGAACACAGCATACACACAAAGGTTTAATCTCTAGTGGCAGTTTTCCTTTCAGAGTATCTATACACTTTTTTTTTTTTTTTAAGTTTCCCCTTCTGTTAATTGATCTATAGAATTTAAAATACATTTTTAAATCCATTCTGACAAGTTAACAAGAACTGTTAGGTAGAGAATCAAAGATTTTTACAAGGTCTATTCCAGTCTACAGTGAAGAGTCTAGTCCCAAGTTTCCTATTCGTTTATCATTGTTACAGGTTATATGAGTCACCAGTAAAGTCTAGTCCTAGTTTCATTCTTACCAGTCACAGAAACCTCAAAGACCTTCACAGTTGAGTCACCCTAAGAAAATATGTTATTGCACCTAAAAAAATAATTGTCACCCAGAGTCAGAATTTTCCTGTTTGAAATTCTTGAGTGTGGTTAGATGAATGCCAGTTTCCTTCGTCACGTCTCGCATGATGACGCCAATATGGCTGTTGCTTCCCTCGCTCTCACTGTAGGGAGATAAACAGTGCGAAGAGATCGGTGACGTCGACCCCATGAAGGTCTTACCCTCGTCGCCCTCTCTGTCGCTTCTGTTATCTCCCGCTCCTTCTGAGTTGGCTCCATCTAGGACAATGTCGCCGCTGTACACCCCTCGGTTGATGTCGCTGGAGCTGAGGCAGAGCGCCATTCCTCCGCTGGCAGCCGTGGCTGCGCCGAGAGGTATTGGAAGGCCTGTACCGCCTGGCGGAGGTGCAGGCACGCCTATTCCTATGCCGCCATCTCCACCTCCATACCCACCAGAGACTGTGTTGTTTCCAGACATGCCATTTGGGCCATCATTGCCTGTGCCTGGAAGAAAACCACTGGTTACTTCAAATTATATGAAAAAAAAAAAAAAAAAATATGATAGAAGCATAAAGATGAAAGTAAAAGGAATTTTAAATGTAGTCAAGATTAATTATGAATCTATATGCCTGTTTGGTATTTAGTATGCATTTATTACAGGTTCAATAAAGAAATGAAATGAAACAAGCGTGTTCCTAAGAGCTTCAGGACTACTATGCAGCCAAGCTTCGTTTGGAAGGGAGAGAGTAGAGTTAGTTACCAGGTTAAGCTAGAGGGGAAAGTTGGGGAAAGAAAGCAGTAATACTGCAAGGGTACAGTCGAAAAGTATGGGGTAGAACCATTTCTCAATTTAATTATCTTTGAAGAGCCATGTTTTCATTTCTTATGATCCATAGGACTGGAGTGCTGTAAAGCAGCATAGGGCTACTTTATGAGCACAATGAAAAACACAATCTTGATGTCATCATTCAAATGTAGTCCTACTAAACAACTAAGTCCCATTTCTAGATGATTGTGATTTTTCTAGAAAGAGAGGAAAAATCTGGAGCATGACAAAGCTAAAGAAGTATGACAGTTAGGTGGGATGGAACCTAAGGAAATAGCAATGCAAAGAGCTTGGGCCCAAAGGACCGCATGCCAAGAACCAAAAGTACGAAGAGCAATGGGGGCAATATTTGAAGAAGCTATTCAGCTAAGTGGAGAGGATCAGAAGAAAGTACTGTCAACATCGAGTAATACCCAGGAAGTGCCGTGGCTGTGGGATAATCTAAAGAACTATTAGTATGGCATATGTTGCACCAAGTTAAGTATAAGAAGGCAGTACCCCTTACAAACGTGACCAATAACAAACTATCATCATTATTCACCACCAAGGAGCATCTCCTGAAGAAGGTTGTCGATTTTGGCACCACCGAACAGTTTGGCAAACTGGATTTGCTCGATCATTTGCCAAGTGATAGACTGGAGGGCGGGAAGCGTGAGCAACATCTCCCCGAATCGCCCGCGTGGTTCGTACTGTCTGTCGTTGATGTAGTCTTCTAGAAGGAGCTGGACGCGGTGGCGCAGACTCTTCACCTTTTCGACGTTGTGCAGTCCTCTTATGACTGTAGGAGAGGAAAAAGGTCAGGGTGATCAAAATGCTTTGATTAAGTGATGTAAAAGAATTTATTACTAATACAGCATGCAATGTTTTTATATCATAACAGAAACAGCAGTTACTGAAACTATCAACATCATTAATAATACATCAACGTTATAAGACCTCCTCAAGAACCAATTACAACAGTAATAATCATACATAGCATGTTTATTCTCTATAAAAAGTCAAGCATATTTGAAATATAAAAAACAATTTAAGGAGATGTATTTTGAAAGCCACGTCAATAGGTGGGTCTTAAAGGCTGGCCAATTTATAACTGTGCTGAAGAGAGAAAAATCATCCTTATGATCCATTGTTCTTTACATCATAAAACTTAAATTTTTCAAAAGGTTCTGTAAGGTTCCTCAACCCTCCTATTACATCTGGAATGAGTCGCGTTGAAACCATGTGATGGCCTATTAAAAACATCCCTGCATGGTGATCTGATGGACTGGAGTTCGAGACTCGCTCTAGTTCGTTAGTGTTTTGTAATGTCAGCAACCTCATCATCCCTGTGAGCTAAGGATGCAGGGTATGGGGGAGCTTATAGGTCTAACTGCTAAGTCATCAGCAGCCATTGATTGGCCCTCCCTGGTCCTAGTTTGTGTGGAGGGGTACTTGGGCCCTGATCAAATGATCATTTGTATTCGTGGTCAGTCTCTAGGACATTGTCACTGTCCCTTCCCTCTGCTATTCATGAGAGACCTTTAACCTATATAGGTGGAGTTGGGAACTTAGGATATGGAAAAAGAACATAGGTTTAGAGTTAACATAAAGAAGCTTCAAAAACAGTTGGAAAATGAATTAGAAAAGAATGAGACATGCGTAATTGCGTCTTGGGTATGATGTTAATATAGTTACAGAATTGTAATTCAGTCCTATTCATCATGGTATAACTGAAACCCAGAGAAATTCACTTTAAATCGCTAAGGAAAACACCCTGCACTGTCCACCTTTCACAATAACATTCATCATCTTTACTCATCATTATCATCTCCTCCTACGCATATTGACGTAAAGGGCCTCGGTTAGATTACGTCAGTCGTCTATTTTGAGCTTTGAATTCAATACTTCTCCATTCATTATCTCCAACTTGACGCTTCAGCCATGTAGAGCTGGGTCTTCCAACTCTTTTAGTGCCCTGTGGAGCCCAGCTGAACATTTGGTGAACTAATCTCTCTTGGAGAGTGCAAAGAGCATGCTCAAACCATCTCCATCTACCCCTAACCATGATTTCATCCACATATGGCACTCGGGTAATCTCTCTTATAGTTTCATTTCTAATCCTGTCCTGCCATTTATCTCCCAACATTCATCTGAGGGCTTTATTCTTAAATCTACAAAACCTGTTGGATATTGTTTCATTGTAATACCACTATTCATGTTCATACAGAAACACAGATCTCACTAAACTGATATATAGCCGGATTTTTAAATGGAATTTTAGGCGGTTTGATTTCCAGATTTTACTTAACCTGGCCATTGTCTGATTTGCTTTTTTTTAATCTTTCATTAAACTTAAATTCTAAAGATCCTGTATTAGAGATCATAGTTTCTAAATATTTAAATGATTCTAACTCATTAATTCTTTCTCCTTCCCATGATATTTCATCTTCCATTGCATATTCCGTTCTCATCATCTCTTTCTTCTATTTATCTTGAGTCTAACCTCATGTGATATTTCATGCATCCTGGTAAGCAAACTTTACAAGTCCTGATGAATGCTGTCCTTATTAGCAGAACACCACAGGATTTGCAATAACGACGTTTACCTGAACTTAATTTTATTAAAAAAAAATGTTACATGTGCCCAAGGTCCTTCTCCACCCAAGGTTGGACCGGGGAGAGCCAGGCAATGGCTTGGCAAGGAAGTCCTTAGCTCACAAGGATGATTGGGTTGCATACACAAGAAACTATCGAGCTTGAGCGGGTCTCGAATCCCAGTCCAACAGATGGTAGGCAGGTACGTTTCTAATAGGCATTTTTAAGTTGCTTTTCAATTTTACAGGATTTAGAATTTTTGTTAGAAATTCAATGTTTTGATTATTTTGCATTTACTGTATTACTAATACACAAACACACACACACACACACATATATATATATATATATATATATATATATATATATATATATATATATATATATATCGCACACACACATATATACATATATATATACTGTATATATATACTATATATAAATACATATATATATACAGTATATATATATATATATATATATATATATATATATACAGTATATATATGTATATATATACAGCATATATATATGTATATATATATATATATATATATATATATGTATATATATATATATATATATATATATATATATATATATATATATATATATATGTGTGTGTGTGTGTGTGTGTGTGTGTGCGTGTGTGTGTGTGTGTATTACATGTTCACGTTACCTGATCAATATCAAACATTACATGTTTTGGTTATCTCAGGAAGGTACAATATTAGGCCTACACTTATAATCAGTTAGGCCAACTCTCTCATGGTTACAGACATTGATGACAATCTACCAATGTAATTAATACATAGCCATTCTATTGATATCACAAGCCAAAGTGAACATCGTTATTTTAATATTTCTTTCTTGAAAGATATTAAAAAGGTTTGTTCTCTTTGAGAGTCAAAAACTCAAAATCATTTGTTATTGTGGCGCGCTCTGCTTACACTAAAAAACGTTCAAACCACAGTCAATACAGTATTGACTCTGGTTCCAACATTCTGGTTAAAACAGTCGAAGACGTTATGTAAATGGAGTTAGTTGGGACAGGTGTAAACTTTCTTATTACTTGTCAATTCTCTTTTATTCATGGTAAGTTGCTGTTTATCTTGAAAGACGATATTATGAAGCTAGGTTTACTATTTAAGAAATATCTATTAGTTTCGTCTCAGCGGGATTGAAGCCTGTTTGGAAGCAAACACAGGGTTCAGACTTAAAGTTAGGGTAAGTTATGGCAGTCTAAGGAGGGTCTACGCCCCCCAGGTAGGTAGGTAGGTAAAGATACTGCTCCTAGGTTAGGTTGTGGGGGGATCCTTAGGTTAAATGGTGTTCTTGTCTTTGTTTCCCTTTAAAAAGTGTTTTTTTGTCATAACTTTTGAAATTTTGCACCTGTATTTTAAAAGGCCACTCGTGAATGACAGAGGCAAGGGATAGTGACATTGTCCTGGTAAGCAGGACAGTGCCCTAGAGATCAGCACCGAGGTCTCCTCTCCACCCCGGCTAGGAGCAGGGAGGGCCAGGCAATGGCTGATGATGACTCGGCATGTAGACCTATAGGGTCCCCCAAATCCTTCATCCTTAGCTCACAGGGATGGTGATGTTGCAGACACTAAAGGGACTAATGAGTTTGAGCGGTCTCGAACCACAGTC
This sequence comes from Palaemon carinicauda, assembly GCF_036898095.1. NCBI lineage: Eukaryota > Metazoa > Arthropoda > Malacostraca > Decapoda > Palaemonidae > Palaemon > Palaemon carinicauda. The sequence continues at coordinate 84,946,810 of NC_090753.1, forward strand.
TGTTACTGATAGGCCACAACAACCTAGAAGAGCTGTCCCAAATGAACTTTTAAAAAGGCTCCTTAAATGAATAAAAACAACTCTAAAAAAAACTATAAAAATACAGACCTGGATCAAAGAAAACAATTGTTTTCAAACAAGCGTATTCGTTCCCGTCCATATTTGCCCGTCTCAGTGGCAGAACCAGTTCGTCCATGATCCGATGGCCTATGCGGGTGATCTCAAGTTCGACTGCGGGGAGAGGGATTACTGTAGAGCGATTGTCAATTGCTGCCGGAGTGCTGGTACTACTACAAGCTTGTAATACTTCTGCTGTTATTATTATTGATAATGATGGTAATAATATTAATGCTATTGTAGATATTATGAAAATACAACTACTCTCAAGGCAATACAGCTATAATATTAATGATAAAATTCATAATAACAATGATAATGAGAAAAAATATTATCACTACTGCTACATCTCTTAATAATAATAATAATAATAATAATAATAATAATAATAATAATAATAATAATAATAATAATAATATTCTCCGTGTACTAGGATTGTTCTCGAGATAATATTAACGAAGGAATGACAATAAAAACAATAATTCCGAAAAATAATATTGTTAAAAAACAACAACAACAACAACTACAACAACAACAACAATACTATCAGTAACTGTAGATATAAATAACTATTTGAAATTCATTTTAAAAATTACCAGTAAAGAAACTATTGTTTGTAATTATAATTTTCAGCATAAATAGATAAATATTATCAAAGTAAAATATCTTTTTAACAAATTCCAGCAGTTGCTTCTAAATTTGAATTCACCTAAGGACCTTTAGTGATGTCACCGTTTACCATAGCTAAAGAGTTTCTTCTACCCTAACCAAGAAAAATGAGCCGTAACCAGAGAGAGGGATCCTATGTCGTACTGTCTGGCCAGTCAAGGGACCCAATAAATCTCTAGTAGTGGTATCTCAACGGGTGGCTGGTACCATAGCCAACCTACTACCTAAAAAATATCGGCATATTTACTAAAAAACAAATGAAGTCGAAGCTTCTGGTGCCCCAAGAATTGCTAAGGACAAAAGTAAGTCGATCATCTATCAGGCAATCGAAGTCAGTGAGTATTACAATGGATCCCTCTCTGGTTATTACTCATATTCCTTAGCCTACACATACAAAGAATAGCCTGGCCTATTCTTTATACATTCTCCTATGCCTTCATACACCTGACAACACTAAGATAACCGAAAATTTCTTCTTCATCCAAGGGGTTAAATTCTGCACTGTAATTATTCAGTGGCTACTTTCTTCTTAGTAAGGGATAGAAGAGACTCTTTAGCTATGATAAGCAGCTCTTCTAGGAGAAGGACACTCCAAAATCAAACCATTGTTCTCTAGTCTTGGGTAGTGCTATAGCCTCTGTACTATGGTCTACCACTGTCTTGAGTCAGATTTCACTTGCTAGAGGGAACACTTAGCCACACTATAGTCAATTCTTTTTAGTGATGCAGATTTGCACCGACTCGCAGGGTGCCCTTTTAGCTCGGAAAAGTTTCCTGATTGCTGATTGTTGGCCAAGATAATTCTAACCAATCAGAGAGTAGGAAACATTTCCGAACTAAAGGGGCACCGCTGCGAGTAGTGCAAATGCGCCTCATTAAAAAAATTAGTATGGTGACTATTCATGTATTTTTTTTTTTATTTCCTTTCATCACTGGGCTATTATCCCTATTGGACCCTGGGGCTTATAGCACCCTGCGTTTCCAGCTAGGGTTGAAGGCATAGCTTAGTTATTACTAATTATAAAATAATATCTACGTACCTGAAGAGTTTCTGAGAATGACGCAATCATTTCCCAGGAGAATCATATCGGTCAGATTCATGGAACGATAAGCAGCACCGAGGATCAAGTGCTCGCCAGCGTGTGCGCGCAGGAGTGCCACCTGTTGGAAGAATTGTGGCTTTTATTCGGTACCGTAAAAGCATATAACTGGTTGGTTTGTTTAAGCTATAAGCTGATGTCATATTATACGGCAATTCTTTGCGTGATTTAAAAGAAATAAAAAATCAAGTGGTTTAAAAATATTCCTTAAGATACATTAGGGTCTTAATATAATGGGGATAAAACTGGTTTGGATATTTTACTGTACTAACATTCATAGTCCTGATTTTACAGCAAAGTTGCTAATATTAATGTCCATATTGGTTTGATTATCAAATGTTCGATACCTTACTGCCAGAGTAAAATAACAGGCTTATCCTTATTAATTTTACCAGGGGAATAAGTTTTTCGTTAGACCTATAATGCTTAAGTTCTACTACAAAGCATTTTTGAAAAATATGGGTCTTTAAAATCTCGGATCTCTGAAAAATATGACTATTTGAAGAGTCTAGATCCCAGAAAAATCTTGAAATGTAGGCCTAGACTAGGCTTACCTCCAGCCTACTCGGACACAGGTTAGAATACCTTTGGATGTCTAGATATAAAGTTTTAGATAACACTCTAATTAGGTTAAGTTAACGAGAAAATATATTGTTAAATAAAGTCTTCATGAAAATGAAAAGATAAGACGTTTGTGCATTATCAGTAATACTCTTCTATGATATTTTGATTTTCAATTAAATATTAATCAATACAAATCAAATAAACACAAGACAGCGCTATACTATAGGCCTACATGCTACTCTTAGCTATTGATATAGAGTCTGTTCTATATATATATATATATATATATATATATATATATATATATATATATATATATATATATATATATATATACTTATCATTAAAGGCTGAGTTCCCAGCAAGATTATGATAAGCCCAATTTTATGCCCATGGTCTAGGTCTACATGTATATACTATAGTCAATTCTTTTTAGCGAGGCAGATTTACACCGACTCGCAAGGGTGCCCTTTTAGCTCGGAAAAGTTTCCTGAATTCTGATTGGTTGGACAAGATAATTCTAACCAATCAAATAGCAGGAAACTGTTCCGAGCTAAAAGGGCACCGCTGCAAGTCGGTGCAAATCTGCCTCATTAAAAAAAATTGACTATAGTCCTGCTTTATTTTTTTTATTTTTTATTTTTTGCATAAGAAGTTGTTGTAGTTCCCGATTATATCCTTTCCCAGTAGATTTTACATTTGCTATGCTAAGGACGTTTTATTCTCTCTCTCTCTCTCTCTCTCTCTCTCTCTCTCTCTCTCTCTCTCTCTCTCTCTCTCTCTCTCTCTCTCTCTCTCTCTCTCATAAAAAGAGCAAGTGTCTAGTTATGTACTGTTATATATATACATACATACATACATACATACATACATACATATATATATATATATATATATATATATATATATATATATATATATATATATATATATATATATATATACATACATATATATATACATATATATATATATATATATATATATATATATATATATATATATATACATACATATATATATATACATACATATATATATATATATATATATATATATATATATATGTATATATATATTTCATCTCGGCTACGCTTAGCTCTCCACATCCTGCGGGTATAGGAGAGAGAATAGTCATACCCTGGTGAGAGGGACCCACATATATGCGCATATATACATCCAAACATTCAGCCGTCATTTCTGACGGGTCGCGTACACTAATATATATAAAAGACTCACTTGGTCATCCAAAACCAGGTCACAAAATGCCGGGATGTATTTGGCCCAGTCGACTAAGACGAGCAATTGCTGCTTCATGCTCTCGCAGACGTCCATGACTCCTGCGACCTTTTTGTTCATCACGCTGATCTCACCGAAGGCCGGGGTGAACTGTTCGTGCGGGATAAGTAAGGTCAATGTTTAGGGCACAGGACAGTGTTGAGGTGATAGGTCAGGGTTAAGGTCGTGGGTTAAAGTTGGAGTCACGGGTTAAAGTTAAGGTCGTGTTTTGGGCACAGGATAGTGTTGAGGGGATAGGTCAGGGTTAAGGTTGCGGGTTAAAGTTAAGGCTACTGGTTAGTATTTTAAGGTCGAGTTTAGGGCACAGGACAGTTTCGAGGTGATAGGTCAGGGTTAAGGTCACCGGTTAAAGTTAGGGTCATGGGTTAAAGTTAAGGTCGTGTTTAGGGCACAGGTCAGTGTTAATGTCACAATTCAGTGTTAAGGTCACAGGTTAGTGTTTAGGTCACAGTTCAATGTTAAGGTCACAGGTTAGTGTTAAGGTCACAGGTCAGTGTTAATGTCACAAGTCAGTGTTAAGGTCACAGGTTGGTGTTTAGGTCACAGTTCAGTGTTAAGGTCACAGGTTAGTGTTAAGGTCACAGGTCAGTATTAATGTCACAGGTCAGTGTTAAGGTCACAGGTTATTGTTTAGGTCACAGATCAGTGTTAAGGTCACAGGTCAGTATTAATGTCACAGGTCAGTGTTAAAGTCACAGGTTATTGTTTAGGTCACAGATCAGTGTTAAGGTCACAGGTTAGTGTTTAGGTCGCAGGTCAGTGTTAAGGTCACAGGTTATTGCTTAGGTCACAGATCAGTGTTAGGGTCACAGGTTAGTGTTTAGGTCACAGGTCAGTGTTAAGGTCAGAGGTTATTGTTTAGGTCACAGATCAGTGTTAAGGTCACAGGTTAGTGTTAAGGTCACAGGTCAGTGTTAAGGTCACAGGTTATTGTTTAGGTCACAGATCAGTGTTAAGGTCACAAGTTAGTGTTTAGGTCGCAAGTCAGTGTTAAGGTCACAGGTTATTGCTTAGGTCACAGATCAGTGTTAAGGTCACAGGTTATTGTTTAGGTCACAGGTTAATGTTAAGGTTACTGTTCCTTGAGTCTTATCTTGATTAATGGGAATTAAGGTAAATAAGGTAATTATTATCAGTGTATTTTTGTATTCTCTCAATTATCATATTTTGTGGGTGCTCTTAGGTGTGTATGATGTGTATTTGTGTATGTTTGTGGAGCTATGTCGAACTTTAAGATGTATGCTTTTCGTTATAGTATTAATACAATGTACCGCGCGTGTTTCATACAAGCTCATATACTGTAAAGCGGCCCACACACGCTCAAATTTTTGGTCCAATTTTTTTATGTTAAATTATTTGACATGAATTTGATCGTGTGTGGCGTAATTTGATGGCCTAAAATGTTTGATGTCAAATTTTTTACTGATCTGATTTCAGTAGATATTTTTTGAGCCAACGTCAAATAATTTGTGCGTGTGTGGTACCTAGCAATAATTTGCGCAAATTAGTTAGTGATTAGACATAATCTGAGGAGGACGTGCGCGGCTCATCGTCATAATGGCTCCAACAAAACATGAAAAGAAATTTCTTATTGAGCTTATTGATGTTTATAGAAGTTTACCACAACTTTGGAACATAAAAAAATTTGACCAAAAATTTGAGCGTGTGTGGGCCGCTTAACAGTTTAATTTTTCATCTTATCACTCGTTCTTCACTGCACTGTTAACAAACCAACTTGTATAACCCTGATAGCTCATGTTTAATTTTGTTTGAATTTTTGTGACGTTCTTGCTCGCAAGTCCTGATATATAAGTTCGATGTCTGTTCAATAATGCTTAGTTGCTTTCACCTCGCCTCTCAGTCATCATCTAACTGGAACCTCCACCGGGGTCATCAGTTAAGTGATAACTGAGAGGCGAGGTGGATGCAACTAAACTTTATTAAACAGACATCGAGCTTATATACCAGGATTTACGAGCAAGAACGTCACAAAAATTCAAACAAAATTAAATATGAGCTATCAGGTTTGTACAGGTTGGTTTGATAACAGCGCAGGGAAGAGCGAGTGATAGGATAAAAAATTAAACCGTTACAGTATATGAGATTGTATGAAACGCACGGTACAACACACAACATACACACACATATGTATATCTATCTATCTGTTCATCTATCTACTGTATATATATACAGGTATGTATATGCACTGTATATATATATATATATATCTATATACATATGTATATGTATATATATATATATATATATATATATATATATATATATACATATATATATATATATATATATATATATATATATATATATATATATATATATATATATATATATATATATATTACAAAGATAAGAGAAGACTGCAAAAAAAAAATAGATAAGATATTTAGGAAAAATTAATTGTCCAGATATTAAGAACTCATTATCATGGAAACAGATATAAAACACATGGAACACAATAAGGAGAGTAAAAACTAATACCAAGGTTATTGAAAAGTTATTATTATTCATTGAGGTTTAATTTAGGTGAAGGTGTTTTGCATGGAGAGTAAACCTATTATAATACCAAAGTTATTGAAAAATTATTATTATTCATCGAGATTTAACTTAGGTGAAGTTGTTTTAAGTAATGGGCTTATTAACTGCAGGACCATTGGTTTGATAGAGATTTGTAACGAAATAGATGTATATACTGTTAATATTCTACTAAAATCCAGTGCAAATAAGAGTCAGTCACAGTTATAATAAGGTATTGAATGCTTATATAGAATTAAGTGATGTTATGAGTTGATAAGATAGTAAGTAACCTTATAAATGGTTGGAATCTGTTGGATTTTGTAGATTTGAGAACAAAGCTCTCAGAAGAATATTAGGAGTTGAATGGCAGGACAGGATTAGAAATGAAACTATAAGAGAGATTACTTAGTTGCTATATATGGATGAAATAATGATGAGGGGTAGATGGAGATGGTTTGAGCATGCTCTTTGCACTTCCAAGGAGAGATTATTTCACCAAACTTTCAGCTTGGTTCCACGAGGCACTAGAAGAGTTGGAAGACCCAGGCCTACATGACTGAGGACTATGAAACGCGGGGAAATAGCCCAGTAAGGAAAGGAAATAAGGAAATAAATAAACAAGAGAAGTAATTAACAATCAAAATAAAATATTTTAAGAACAGTCAATAAATGTTTCCTATATAAATCATCAAAACTTCAAAAAGAACAAGAGGGAGAGAAATAACATAGAATAGTGTGTCTGAGTGTATCTCAAGCAAGAGAACTCTACCCCAAGACAGTGGAAGACCATGGCACAGAGGCTATGGCGCTACCCATTAATTTTAGACTACATCCACACAGGCAGCCATTCATATGATGCAGGCAGAAGAAGACTGAAGCCTGAATTAA
>NC_090753.1:84961481-84963981 GCF_036898095.1 Palaemon carinicauda
TACATATACACACATATATATATATATATACATATACATATATATATATATATATATATATATATATATATATATATATATTTATATATATACATATATATACATATGTATACATAAATATATATACATATGTATACATAAATATATATATATATATATATATATATATATATATATATATATATATGTATGTATATACATCATATATACAGTATATATATATACATATATATATGTTATTATTATTATTATTATTATTATTATTAAATGCTAAGCTACAACCCTAGATGGAAAAGCAGGATGCTATACGCCCAGGGGCCCCAACAGGGAAAATAGCCCAGTGAGGAAAGGAAACAAGGAAAAGTAAAATATTTCAAGAGCAGTAACAACATTAAAATAAATATTTCCTAAATAAACTATAAATACTTTAACAAAACAGGAGGAAGAGAAATTAGATAGAATAGTGTGCCTGAGTGTACCCTCAAGCAAAGGAACTCTAACCCAAGACAGTAGAAGACCATGGTACAGAGGCTATGGCGCTATCCAAGACTAGAGAACAATGGTTTGATTTTGGAGTGTCCTTCTCCTAGAAAAGCTGCTTGCCATAGCTAAAGTGTCTCTTTTACCCTTACCATGAGGAAAGTGGCCACTGAACAATTACACTGCAGTAGTTAACCCTTTGATAGAAGAATTGTTTGGTAATCTCAGTGTTGTCAGGTGTATGAGGTCAGAGGAGAATAGGTAAAGAATAGGCCAGATTATTCGGTGTATGTGTAGGCAAAGGGAAAAGGATCCATAACCAGAGAGAAGGATCCAATGAAGCACTGTCTGGTCAGTCAAAGGACCCAAGAACTCTCTAGCGGTAGTATCTCATCGGGTGGTTGGTGCCCTGGCGAACCTACTACCTACTATATATATATATATATATATATATATATATATATATATATATATATATATATATATATATATATCTATATATATATATATATATATATATATATATATATATATATATATATATATATATATATAATGTATGCATGGTAACTGACCTTTGCCTAAAGCGTGGTTAATATTGGTAAGGAAACTTGTTAAGATTGGCGCATGCGCGTAGTACCGCAAGCTCTCGTTCTCACAACCAGAAGAATGGATGGGGTCAAACGGCGATTGTGACCCTGCAAGAGGGAGAGGGTCAAAGGTTAATTCCTTAAAACCCAAAATCTTTACGAAGATCTATTTAGCAATGACCGAGATTTGGATGTTGTTAAAATTTTAGGTACTGTATCTCATTTTATTGCTAAAAAATTCAAGTAATGTTCCTCATTTTAGCAGCTAAACTGAGAAACATTACATGATTTTCATACGAGTTCTGGATTTTCTGACCGAGTAAAAAAATCTATTTTAATAGATTACAAGTGAAATTTCTATTCTATAATATGATTATTTTTCTTTTTTTAAATGTTATAATCGTCGAAATCTTTTAGATTTTCCATAAGTCTCGTCTTGATATATATCATTTTTAAATTGATCACAAGATATGAGTTTCAAAATTGGTAATGTTTCAATTTCAGACCAGTAGAAATACGATTTTCGTGATTTCTAGAAATATTTATCCTTTAAAAAAAACGTTTCGTGGGTGTAAACAAATCAACAGCTAAAACAGCATATTATTATTATTATTATTATTATTATTATTGTTGTTGTTGTTGTTATTATTATTATTATTACTATTATTATTATTGTTGTTGTTGTTGTTGTTTCTATTATTATTATTATTATTATTATTATTATTATTGTTGTTGTTGTTGTTGTTGTTGTTGTTGCTATTATTATTATTATTATTATTATTATTATTATTATTATTGTTGTTGTTGTTGATATGATTATTATTATCATTATTACTATTATTATTATTAATATTGTTGTTGTTGTTGTTGTTGTTGCTATGATTATTATTATTATTATTATTATTATTGTTGTTGTTGTTGTTGTTGTTGTTGCTATTATTATTATTATTATTATTATTGTTGTTGTTGTTGTTGTTTCTATTATTATTATTATTATTATTATTATTATTGTTGTTGTTGCTGTTGCTATTATTGTTATTGTTATTATTATTATTGTTGTTGTTGTTGTTGTTTTCATTATCATTATTATCTTTTCAATTATTATTATTATTATTATTATTATTATTATCATTATTATTAGCTAAGCTACAATCCTAGATGTTAAAGCAGGATGCTATTAGCCCAAGGGCCCCAACAGGGAAAAATACCCGAGTGAGAAAAAGGAAAATAAGGAAATAAATAAACTCTATAAGAAATAATGAATAATTGATATAAAAGTATCTTAAGATCAGTAATAGCGATAAAATAGATCTGTCATATATAAAAAACGAAGAGAGATTTATATCAACTTGTTCAAAAAAAAAAAAAAAAAAAAAAAAAAAAAAAGCATTCGCTGCAAGCAGGTTTGAACTTCTGAAGTTTCTTCGATT
>NC_090753.1:84971481-84983981 GCF_036898095.1 Palaemon carinicauda
AATAGAATCTAAATTGCACACAACTGTAAATAGAAATTAGTGGTTAATTGGTAAAATATTTGGTACCAAGAGAAACCTTCAAACCACCTTATATAATACATATTCTCCTTTGCCTCATATGCCTGACAACAATGAGATTGCCAAATAATTCTTCTTACTGCACTGTAATTGTTCAGTGGCCACTTTCCCCCTTGCAAGGGTAGAAGAGACTCTTTAGCTATGGTAAGCAGCTCTTCTAGGAGAAGGACACTCCAAAATCAAATCATTGTTCTTTAATCTTGGGTAGTGCCATAGCCTCTGTACCATGGTCTTCCAGTCTTGGGTTAGAATTCTCTTGCTTGAAGGTGCACTCGGGCACACTATTCTATCTTAATCCTCATCCTCTTGTTTTGTTAAAGTTTTTATAGTTTATATGGGAGATATTTATTTTAATGTTGTTGCTCTTCTTAAAATAATTTTTTTTTTCCGTTTCCTTTCCTCACTTGGCTATTTTCCTTGTTGGAGCCCCCGTGCTTATAGCATCCTGCTTTTCCAACTAGGGTTGTAGCTTAGCAAATAATAATAATGATAATAACAATGCTATATGTGTCTACACTGTATTAAGACAAAAGAAGACTCAATTTCACGAGAATGAAAAACTGAATTAGTCGGTGTAGCTTCAGGAAAAAGTTAAATGAGGCAAATTGGGTAAATTTTTCATGTCTTCTCTTACTGTCAAACACGCTATAGTCCATTTCTTTTAGCGATGCATATTTGCACAGACTCGCGGCGGTGCCCTTTTAGCTCGGAAAAGTTTCCGGATCGCTGATTGGTTGGACAAGATAATTCTAACCAATCAGCGATCAGGAAACTTTTTCCGAGCTAAAAGGGCACCGCCCCGAGGCGGTGCAAACATGCATCGCTAAAAGAAATGGACTATAGGTAAAAGGGAGGACAAAGACTAGACGTGGTGGGAGGAAGGTTGGTGTATTCACCATATATCCCTATCTAGAGGTTGACCATAGGCTTAGTTCCACCCTGCGAGAGGACCATATCTGTGAGATAAGGTTATCTGAAAATCATTCGCTAATTAAAGTTTATGTTAAGAGTTTTTTAATTCGTTTAAAAAATGTTCTTTGTTTCGTAAAAAAATATCATAATAGTTAATTAATTCTATATTTACAAAGACAGCTATGAAAATATTGATCTTAAAATATTTGATATTTTTCATTCATTATTTCTCATATATAGTTTATTTGTTTCCTTATTCCCTATTCTCACTGGGCTATTTTTTCCTGTTGGAGTCCCTGGGCTTATAAAATCCTGTTTTTCCAATCATGGATGTAGCTTAGCTAATAATAATAATAATAATAAAAATAATAATAATAATAATAATAATAATAAAAGTTGATGCTTAAATATCGGAAAAGATATTACAAAACAAATGCTTAATAATCGTCAAACTACTTTTTTTATACCCGTGACCCTAAATTCACTGACCTGACCTTGAACCTTTGACCCATGTGCTTCTACTGACCTGATTTTATCATAATAATGTCATAAAGTTATTACTGGAATCTCTCTCTCTCTCTCTCTCTCTCTCTCTCTCTCTCTCTCTCTCTCTCTCTCTCTCTCTCTTATAATCAAATCTTAAAAGCCATCTTCCAAACGTTTATATATATATATATATATATATATATATATATATATATATATATATATATACATATATATATATATATATATATATATATATATTTATCTTATATGTATATTGCATACTATACGGTATACATATAAGATAAATATATGACAGAATATGTCCTGAGAGATTGGAAAAGTAGCAGGGAAAGGAAGAGAAGACGATGGATTGACGAACTAAGAAAATTTGTGGGTGTTGAGCCTGAACTGGCATAAATAGACCATAACCAGACGCAAGTGGAATGACATACCTGAGGCCTTTCTTCCGCAGTGGAATAGTAACAGCTGATGATGATGATAACAGTATATATATATATATATATATATATATATATATATAATATATGTATATATATATATATATATATATATATATATATATATACAGAGTATATATATATGTGTGTGTGTGCGTGTATGTATATGTATGTATGTGTGTTGTATGTGTAGGTAATATATATAAAAAGTATTATTATTATTATCGTTATTGTTGATATTACTAATCGTAAAAATGCCATAATAAAATGATTCTGTCCCAAATTCATAACGTCAATCCTGTATAGACAGTCACAAACAGTTGTCTGTACAAACACAAATTTACAATTCATTACAAACAGCACAAACACACACATACTCTCTCTCTCTCTCTCTCTCTCTCTCTCTCTCTCTCTCTCTCTCTCTCTCTCTCTCTCTCACCAATATATGCCCAAACAGCTCTCGGACACACGATGAAGCATTAAATAAGTTTCGATAATATCGAATTATTTACGGAAAGTTGAAATAAAGATGACATGAAAGAGAATTTAGAGAATGAAGAGAATCACTCTGATATATAATCAGCCAAAGGAGAATGGATGAGAAATTAAACTGCAAACTTACCTGCGTTTATAAAGTGACGTCATAGTCCTGAACACTGTGACGTCATCAATCATGACTTATATGCGAGTATGAGAGAGACATGAAAAAGGTTATAGTAACATAGAGAATCATGATAGACAGAAGTCACAAGCCTGGCCACTATGCCTTCATCACCCAGAGGGCTTTAGCGACAATTTAACAGCTAAAACAAACTATATAAAACCTACAGACGAGTTAAAAGCTCAGCTGATCCCAAGATGCGTCGGGTGAGCGCAGGGCACTAAGAAATCAACGAAACTGGGGCGCCTAGCTGGCACTGGATGGACGACAACAGCAGGAGGAGGAGGAGAGGCCGTACTCAAAGCGAACTGGCATCTCCAGCTGATAGCAAAGAAGAAGAAGAAGAAGAACTGAAGGAGTTTTGGCGTCCGGAGTGGGGGAGCACTAAGGGTCAATTTCCAGCGATAAATCATCGGTCAGATCGCCCTAATCGACTCGCGCCTTAAAGGTATAGCTGATAACGGAGGTGATACCGGTGATAGCGTGGGTTCTTGGTTGATAGCGTTGTCTCAGAAATCCCTCGAGATCTGATCGTGGCTGGAATTTTAAGAGGTGTTTCGAAATACTCAAATCAGTCTAAAAATTATATATAAAGAGATTTTCGATGATTGCTGTTAAAATTACATAATATTAGAATCGAAATATTTGACACCATCTTTAAGTCCACAATTTCACTTTTGTTTCTCGCTGAATATATTTTTCTTAACAGTTTGGACTTCATTATTCATACAAATAGTCTCACCCCAGACTCTACAATTATCAAGTGTCTTAATTATGCAGTTGTGGACGTATGTATACACAAAGATGCCTGAGCACATGCGGGAATACATACATAACATTCCAGCCCTCTATCACATGCACACACACATGTACGCACACGCACACATGCACACACACAATAAACAAATAGGCGAAGCTGGAAGAGTCGATGTTATACCTTAGGAGAGGAATCAATTTTCTATCACTGAATTATTACCTAGGGGTTAATGAAACTTATCTATCTGCCTATCTGTCCATCTATAGATATGTATATAAACACACACACACACGAAAAACACACACACACACACACACACACACACACACATATATATATATATATATATATATATATTACATATATATATATAAAGTGTATATATATCATACACACACACACACACACATATATATATATATATATATATATATATATATATATATATATATATATATATATATATATATACATATAATAAATTAACCACCACGGCCACAAACATAATTTAGCTGCAGAACCTTGGATGAAACCCACCGCAGAAATATTCACGTTAACTGCAAAGGCCTTGTTAGAAAACATCTAATGTAAACCTTGAAACTAAGGCCAAAATGAACGAAGAAGCTATTTCATGTCGGGTGGAACTCAAACTGACGTCTAGGAGTGTGAGGTTTGAAGTTGCCTAGAATAATTTCAGTTTTTCAAAATACCGTCAAAGGATAGTGGCATTGTCCTAGCAAACAGGACAATGCCCTAGAGACTGACCTTATATATGATAAACTCCCCAAGCCTCCTCTACATCCAAGCTAGGACCAGGGATGGCCAGGCAATGGCTGCTGGTGACTCAGCAGGTAGACCTATAGGTTCCACCAAAACCCCAATCTTTAGCTCACAAGGATGATGAGGTTGTAGACACTAAAGAAACTAAAGAGTTTGAGCGGGAGTCGAACCCGAGTCTGGTGATCACCAGCCAGGGACGTTTCAAATAGGCCACCACAACACTTTCTGGCATATCTGGGTTCGAACCCAGGAAAGATAGGAATATACAAAAGAGGAGGATATTCTAACAAGGAAAAGAAATAGAGATGGCAAGAGCATGTAATGAGAATGACAGACAATGGAGGGACATTGTTTGATAACAGAATGGGTCCCTAGAGACTGCGAACGAAGTAGGGGAAGGAAGAGAAGACGATGGATTGCCGAACAAACAAAATTTGCTGGTATAGACCGGCATTGAAAGACCATAAACAGACGCGAGTGGAAGGACATGTCTGAGGCTCTTATCCTGCAGTGGACTAGCAACGGCTGATGATATATACAGGGTGCAATTCATCAGAATGAGGTGTGCCAAGATTTCCTGTGTCCAACTGTACATAAAAACAAATGAAAAAACTTTGATAGAAATTAAATTTGAGTATTTGTATAAAAAAATTCATGTAATAAATTCAAACTGGTTTATCTTAACAGAATTAATTTCGACAGAATTAATTTCGACGTATGCTTAGCAAAATTGTAAATATGAAGAGAAAATTATTTAAAAAGGTGTATGATAAATATACTGATGATAAAATGTGTTTTATAAGGTGAAGTAATTTTCTCCAAATATAAGAAAATAAAAATTCCATCAGGTGTACGAAATATATATATATATATATATATATATATATATATATATATATATATATATATATATATATATATATATATGTGTGTGTGTGTGTGTATGTGTGTGTGTGTGTGTGCATTACGAATAGGAGAATTGGTCCCCCTATGGATTGCAAACGAAGTAGGGGAAGGAAGAGAAGACGATGGATTGCCGAACTAAGAAAATTTGCTGGCATAGACCAGCATAGAAAGACCATAAACAGACGCGAATGGAAGGACAAGTCTGAGGTGTTTGTCCTGCAGTGGATGATATATATATATATATATATATATATATATATATATATATATATATATATATATATATATATATATATGTGTGTGTGTGTGTGTGTGTGTGTGCGTGTGTGTGTGTGTGTGTAACCTTCCATCTTCTCACCAAATCTATAAAGGTGAAGCTGCTACACACATACCCTTTTTCTTAGCCCCAGTACAATTTTGTACCCATCTATAGTTGTGTAGACTATAGTCAATTGTTTTTAGTGAGGCAGATTTGCACCGACTCGCACGGGTGCCCTTTTAGCTCGGAAAAGTTTCCTGATAGCTGATTGGTCGGAAGTATTCGGGCAAAAATACTTCCGACCAATCAGCTATTAGGAAAATACCGGAGCTAAAAGAGCATCCCTGCGAGTCGGTGCAAATCTGCCTCACTAAAAAAAATTGACTATAGTGGGTAGTAAATCAGGAGTGTTTCACATCCTACCAAATAAGAGCCAAGAACTGTACCACCCAGTAAGACTCCTTTTTGCACCTTCACTTTAAATTGTATTTTCTATATCATTATCTTTCTGCTTTCTCAAATGAACTATTATATAGTAGTAGTAGTAGTAGTAGTAGTAGTAGTAGTAGTACTGGAATGTGAATATGACAAAATCTACCTTTAATTGTGTTATTGTACTTCACAATGATAATAATTAATATTAAAATCTACCTCTAACCGTGTTGATATATATATATATATATATATACATATATATATATATATATATATATATATATATATATATATATACATATATATATATATATATATATATATATATATGTATATATATGTATATATTAGTATCTATATATAGATTGATAAATATATACTACTGTATATTTATATACACAGATGTATTTCATTTGATAATAATAATAATAATAATAATAATAATAATAATAATAATAATAATAATAATAATAATAATAATAAAAAGGGTTCTTTACTTCAATCTGAAGTAGCGTATCACTAAAACAATGAATAAAATATCATCACTCTTACATAAAACAATATTTTCATCACGATGTTTTCGTATCCCAGCAAGAATCGTGATGATAAAACACCCCCGTCGAATTACATTCGATTGACGGCTCTGAGCTTCGGCGTGGTTTCGACTTTCCCTCATCCTGGGCCAACGAGTGACATCATATAAGTTTTTCATGAGTTGAGATACTACCGCTAGAGAGTTATGGGGTCCTTTGACTGGCCGGACAGTACTGCATTGGATCCCTCTCTCTGGGTACGGTTCCTTTTCCCTTTGCCTACACTTACACCGAATAGTCTGGCCTATTCTTTACGTATTCTCTTCTGTCCTCATGCACCTGACGACACTGAGATTACCAAACAATTTTTCTTCTCTCAAGGGTTTAAGTACTGCACTGTAATTGTTCAGTGGCTACTTTCCTCTTGGTAAGGGTAGAAGAGACTCTTTAGCTATGGAAAGACGCTCTTCTAGGAGAAAGACACTCTGAAATCAAACCATTGTTCTCTAATCTTGGGTAGTGCCATAACCTCTGTACCATGGCCTTCCACTATCTTGGGTTAGAGTTCTCTTGCTTGAAGGTACACTCGGGCTCACTATTCTATCTTATTTCTCTTCCTCTTGTTTAGTTAAATTTTTTGAAGTTTATATAGGAGATATTTATTTTAATGTTGTTACTGTTCCTAGAATATTTTTTTCCTTGTTTCCTTTCCTCACTGAGCTGTTTTCCCCGTTGGAGCCCCTGGACTTATAGCATCCTGCTTTTCCAACTAGGGTTGCAGTTTAGCAAGTAATAATGATAATAATGATGATAATATTGAGACGCCAGGTTGATCTGAACTGATCAGTCAACTCGTGTTATGGGTAGAAATGATGACAATGAAGATGGATATGATGGTGATTGTATTTTGTTAATGGTGAGTGATATCTATAATGATGGTTATGATGAGGATGGCATGTAACTCTCTCTCTCTCTCTCTCTCTCTCTCTCTCTCTCTCTCTCTCTCTCTCTCTCTCTCTCTCTCTCTCACCCAAACACACACAGAACAACATGGATACAAGAGCAAACTAAAGCGTATGATATTCTAATATGTAAGAAAAATAAATGGACATGGGTAGGACATGTAGTGGGAATGACAGATAATAAATGGACATGGGTAGAACATGTAGTGAGAATGACAGATAATAAATGGACATGGGTAGGACATGTAGTGAGAATGACAGGTAATAAATGGAGATTATGAATCAGAGAAATGATCAGTAGAGATTGAAAAAGAAGCAGGGAACGGAAGAGACGGCGATGGATTGACGAACTAAGAAAATTTGCGACCGTGGACTGGCGGCATAGAAAGACCATAAACAGACGCAAGAGGAAGGACATGTAGGAGCC
This sequence comes from Palaemon carinicauda, assembly GCF_036898095.1. Lineage (NCBI taxonomy): Eukaryota > Metazoa > Arthropoda > Malacostraca > Decapoda > Palaemonidae > Palaemon > Palaemon carinicauda. The sequence goes on from NC_090753.1 coordinate 84,979,139, forward strand.
TTTGTTATGTATGCAGTGGACTAGTAACGAATGATATATATATATATATATATATATATATATATATATATATATATATATATATATATATATATATATATATATATATCCTTGAAGGAATATTCTTACTTTTGAAAAGGAAAAGTTAATCAAATTAAATTTAAATATTAACGGTACACCTCGCTTTTATTTACGGTATTCCTTTACAAAATTAGGTTATTATGTTTAATTGATTTTTGCTTCATCTGGTGTCCCAGCAATAGATAAAAGTTAAGCTAATCAATATTCAAGAAATTATAAAAAATCAACTCCACTTCAAGAAAAAATAGACGCTCGTAGACCCTCAACAGCGTGACGTCACGAGTTCACCAAAACAAACCATCTTCTTCTGTCAAGACGACATTGGAACTGGTGTGTCCTTCGACCTTAGGGCGAGAGGTCGATACATACCAGACTGGCTGTGTGAATGAAAGTGACCTTTTGACCAGCTCTTTATGAATGAAACTGACCTTTACACACTTGCGTAGCCTACGTACCTGCCGACCGACATCTGTTACTGCACTGCTAATCGGAACTTTTTTTTTTTCTCATAGCTTCGTGTTATCATCCACCTATGCCCATTTCGTCTGGATTGTTTTGGTTACGGCCGATAGATGTGATTCTTCGAACGATTTGTTTTTATTATGTGTGTTTTACTTAGAATTACTTGGTTTTGTCTTTGTGACACTAACGTAAATTGTGTTTGTCTATACGATTTGTTTTTTCAATGTTTTGGAAAGAAAATAGTGCAACCTTCTTACCAACGACGAGAGTCAGGGGACTGCAATATGTTACAGTAACTTCACTATACCACAGAAGATTCAGGTAAGGTTTGTTAATCAAAATCAGTAATTTTAATAATCTGATTTAAAAATTAAAAATCTTTACTAGGAGAAAAAGCTCTAGACTTAGTGGTTAGATTGGTTTTGATTTTAATTCATGGTGTTAGATCCATTTTTTCCCCCTTGTCATATGCCTGGGTAATTATTTCACCATGTACGGTATCTATGGTGCAACCCCCCCCCTCTCTCTCTCTCTCTCTCTCTCTCTCTCTCTCTCTCTCTCTCTCTCTCTCTCTCTCTCTCTCTCTCTCTCTCTCTCATTAAATATCACACACACACACACACACACACACACATATATATATATATATATATATATATATATATATATATATATATATATATGTATGTATATATATATATATATATATATATATATATATATATATATATATATATATATGTGTGTGTGTGTGTGTGTGTGTTAAAATTGAGAATACCATATACAGATATATTAGTGTGTGTTTATGTTATGTATGTATGTAAATATAGCCTACATATATATGAATATATATGCAGTATATATATATATATATATATATATATATATATATATATATATATATATATATATATATATATACATGCACACGTGTGTGGGTGTGACATTTTTCAAAGACTGGATAACCCAGTTTAACTCATTTATGAAACACGAGCTGAATCACCTTCGAATGAGTCAGAGTTAATTGCTATTTTATCCGTCAGACATCTCAGGTGACATATATCTCCCTCGAGTACTTTCAACTCTCTGTCCATGACCCGTCTTTGAGGTGCTGTCTCGTTGTCTATAATGACTCACTCGTTCGAAGAATACACCCCCACACAGGACAGGTAAAAGATTGGGAAGGCTAACGACAGGTTAAGGTGTGAAATGATTTAGGTCTGCAGGTACTAGGTAACTAGGTGTAGGCACAGACCGTGTATTGTTGGTCTGTGGTGTGGTGCAGGTCTGTGATTTATAGATGCGGGTATGTGGCCGAAGTAGATTCACTGGTACGAGCAAGATTAGCTTCTGGTTATAATAGGTAGTAGGTTGGCCAGGGCACTAGCCATCCGTTGAGATACTACCGCTAGAGAGATATTGGGTCCTTTGACTGGCTCCTTCTCTCTGGTTACGGTTCACTTTCCTTTTGCCTACACATATGCCGAATAGTCTGGCCTGTTCTTTACAATTCTCCTCTGGTCGCATACACCTGCCAATACTGTGATTATCAAACAATTCTTCTTCACCCAAGGGATTAACTACTGTACTGTAATTGTTCAGTGGTAAGAGTAGAAGAGATTCTTTAGCTATGGTAAGCAGCTCTTCTAGGAGGACACTCCAAAATCAAACCATTGTTCTCTAGTCTTGGGTAGTGCCATAACCTCTGTACCATGGTCTTCCACTATCTTGAGTTAGAATTCTCTTGCTTGAGGGTACACTCGGGCACACTATTCCATCTAATTTGTCTTCCTCTTGTTTTGTTAAAACATTTTATATTTTATGTAGGAAATATTTGTTTTAATGTTCTTACTGTCCTTAAAATGTTTTACTTTTCCTTGTTTCCTTTCCTCACTGGTCTATTTTCCCTTTGGGGCCCCTGGGCTTATAGCATCCTACCTTTCCAACTAGGATGATAACAATAATAATAATAATAATAATAATAATAATTTTAATGAAAAAATTATAATAATAATAATAATGATAATAATAATAATTTTAATAATAATAATAATAATAATAAGCATATGACAATCGTAGACCAATAAGCTCTAATGGAAAAGTTTTATAACTGAATAAATGAAGCTCACTTTGTACGAATATTGTAACAGTAGGCCTACATTCGAGTAACTGAGATGGAAAAAAAAATATGTGTCAGTATATTAGAGACTTTGGCCTTGGTATAAGTATCGTCTGAAATAGGATGATAGACCGAGGTGCAGCTACACTATTAGACTATACTAAGGTCTAAATATGTAGACCTACAGGTACTGTTTAGGTATGCAGTGGAGTATAGGGTAGACGAAGGTCCTTTGAATAAGTGTATTTCAAAAAAGCCTTGTGGCAGGCCTTCAGCTACGCCTCCCAAGTTCCAACAGAGGCCACGAGACTCTTCTTCTTCTTCTTCTTCTTTGTCTGCATCTTTCCCTAGGCCTACTAAAACGGAACATGATCGTGCCCACGCAATGAACATTTAATAGATGCTTCATCAGCATACAATGGAACAAAAGACGATTGTATTATGTTTGGTGTGTTATTTTGATTTTCTTCACTTATTTTTGTTCTTTTGGTATGCTAGATCAGATCCCAAGTGGAGCTGTTGATGATGATAATCGCCAAACAAGTCACACGCGCGCGCGCCCACACACGCACACACATCTATATATATATATATATATATATATATATATATATATATGTGTGTGTGTGTGTGTGTGTGTGGGTGTGTGTGTATGTGTTTGAGTGTGTGCGTGCGTATTCTTCTTTCATATACGTGTATCTTTGTGTATTTGTACATTATTGAACAACCTCCTCTTACCAGAAACCAGCTTTAGAGAAAATAAAATCGCAACTACCCTTATATATATATATATATATATATATATATATATATATATATATATATATATATATATATATAAAGTCATTAACACTGTTCAATCCCTTGAGTTTTGAACAGTTAGTTCAATGACCAAAGGTAGAGCAATGTATACCCAAAGATTTATTTTTTTAGCCTTCTGGGACAATGTTTTATAAATACGCCTTTAAATATCTCCCATCTATAAAATACAACACAGTCTAAGCATGAGATTTATAATACTTAATTATAATACACTATTTAAGGCTCTCCTAATTGACATATATTTTTTTTAATTTTGTTATATTTAAACACTGTTATTATTATTATTATTATTATTATTATTATTATTATTATTATTATTATTATTATTATTATTATTATTATTATTATTACAAGAGAAAAAGTGAGGAGAGCACTAGATGAAACGAGAGTAGGAAAAGCGTCTAGTATGGATGGTGTGAGAGCTGAGATGTTGAAGGAAGGGGGTGTGACTGTACTTGAATGGTTGGTGAGATTGTTTAATATGTGTTTTGTGTTGTCATGGTACCAGTAGATTGGGTTTGTGCATGTATTGTACCACTATATAAGGGTAAGGGAGATGTGCATGAGTGTTGTAATTCAAGGGGTATTAGTTTGTTGAGTGTAGTTAGAAAAGTGTATGGTAGAGTACTGATTAATAGGATTAAGGATAAAACAGAGAATGCAATCTTGGAAGTACAGGGTGGTTTTAGAAGAGGTAGGGGTTGTATGAATCAGATTTTTAGTTAGGCAGATATGCGAGAAATATTTAGCGAAAGGTAAGGAGGTGTATGTTGCGTTTATGGATCTAGAGAAAACGTATGATAGAGTTGATAGGGAAGCAATGTGGAATGTGATGAGGTTATATAGAGTTGGTGGAAGGTTGTTGCAAGCAGTGAAAAGTTTCTATAAAGGTAGTAAAGCATGTGTTAGGATAGGAAATGAAGTGTGTGATTGGTTTCCGGTGAGAGTGGGGCTGAGACAGGGATGTGTGATGTTGTCATGGTTGTTTAACTTTTATGTTGATGAAGTGGTGAGAGAGGTGAATGCTCGAGTGCTTGGACGAGGATTGAAACTGGTAGACGAGAATGATCATGAATGGGAAGTAAATCAGTTGTTTGCGGATGATACTGTAATGGTTGCAGACGCGGAAGAGAAGCTTGGCCGATTAGTGACAGAATTTGGAAGAGTGTGTGAGAGAAGGAAGTTGAGAGTTAATGTGGGTAAGAGTAAGGTTATGAGATGTACGAGAAGGGAAGGTGGTGGAAGGTTGAATGTCATGTTGAATGGAGAGTTACTTGAGGAGGTGGATCAGTTTAAGTACTTGGGGTCTGTTGTTGCAGCAAATGGTGGAGTGGAAGCAGATGTTCGTCAGAGAATGAA
>NC_090753.1:84991481-85098392 GCF_036898095.1 Palaemon carinicauda
TTTTATTTACTATATGTATTTTAATCATAGTCAACTGGAAAATATCCCAGGTTAGTATTCGAAGTCGAAGCCAATGCTTATTTAATGAGTTCAGGAAATTTACTTTTGTTTACATTGAAGACGGCGACACGAAATTTTCTAGTCTCCGGCTTCTCCGTCAGTATCAGTGAAAATGAATATTTTTACAAGTATTCTAAGGATACCAGTCTTTAATAGCGTAACAGGGGGTATCGTGAACTCTTGCAGGTCACTTTTTACAAGGCCACAATTGCCATCAATTGGAAATTATCCAAGTTTTCAAGCCCCTATGTTTGGCCTCGGATCCAGTGGCTCTGGATTGTTAGCCACAACCCAAGGATTGTTTGGTAAGTAAAGTTATCAATCCCGTAAGACTGAATAAACATCCTAATCAAAATTAATTGAGGTTAGGATGTAGAGCCTTTATATAACGAAGGACAGGCCCTCCTTCATGCATTGAACACTACCTAATTCAACATACAAACCGCTTCTTTACCTACTTATCTAATGGGGCTAACCCCCTCCCCCCCCATGTGACACCCCTTAGATTGCTGTATTCTTACCAATAGGGTTGAAAGTAGCTGTGTTTTATGTATGATGGAGGCCACTTGTATGTATGATGACGGCTGACTAAGAATTCAGCAGCGTAAGGGTGGTTGCAGGGGGCTGTTAGCAGCCACGCCCCCCATTAGTTAGTAGGTAAGGACACGACTTGTAGGTTAGGTTTGGGGGGAGGAGCCTTTGTATATCCTGGGGCAGTTCCTCACGTGTTGATTAAAGATGGACATCAACTAACCTAAACTTTCAACCCTAACCTAACCTACAAGCTGTGTCCTTATCTACTTATCTAAGGGGGGGGGGGGCCCTAACGCCCCCCTGTGACCCCCCTTACACTGCCGTATTCTAAGCTAGGCATAATAATACATACAGGTGGCTGCTATAATAAGGCATAATAATACATACAGGTGGCTGCTATAATACATGCACCCCAGGGAGGAAGTATAGTTTAGTTGGTGTCAATATTTTATGCTTGCTGGAGGAGCCTGCCGCTGATATACAAAGGCTCCAAATAGCTTATGTGACATGTGTGTCATCATGCATACACCCCAGACTTGTTGTAATTTACTGTAGTACAATATTCCTAATGAAAAAAATTAAAAATTTTCATGGTGTATTTATTTGAATTTTCGTGGTCTTTAGTTGGTAGGGATAGACATAAACTTTCTCTTTGTCTGAAACACAATGGGAAGCTAGTGATACAATTTACAATATATAATTTAATGTTACCTTCCCAGAAGTGAAGTCTGTTAAGAAGCAAACACAGGGCTGAGGCTTAGTCTTAGGTCAAGTTAAACATAGCAGTCTAAAGTTGGGTTTGGAGGTGCCCAGATAACCCACCACCATAGATAGGGACTCGCCTCCCTTGTTAGGTTAGGCTGTGTTCTTGTGTTTGTTTGTTTTCCTTTTAATATATGGTTTGAAATGTATAATGTATTTAGGGAAGGAGCTAGTATTAAAAGGGGTGGAGCTTGTACAGGAATAATGGAGGTAGAAGATTAGCCAAGAGAAAGTAACCTTAAAAACAAATACAGTTAAGGTTGGAGGGTACTAATTGTTACCAGAACTGATAATAGAGAAAATGGGAAATCAAAGTTTGGACAGGAAAACCACCTGTTGGGAATTTTATGAAGTGTCCTCAAGGTTTTTATTCTGGCATGGCAACCAAGACAAGAGTATAATAAAGGAAGTTTTTACTAAAGTAGGTATCTTAAAGTTATTCTTAGCTTCCGTACTACGTAAGATGGTTCAAACTAGTGTTTTAGTATGGTTATGTTCCATTTTGTCTGTGAAAATCAGTTAAAGAATATAGTACTGAAGTATACTAAAACCAAACTTTCCTTATTTGTTAAGGTTAGGTTAAGTGAAGCTAGAACTTTTTTTACTTTGTATTTCAGTGACCTGGCCTTCAAATGTTTCTAAAACTGAATAGACTTAGGCTAGGGTGTTTCGATACTGGTCATTGTCACCAGATGCAACACGCTGTAAGTGTTCTTAAAACATTTTCGGATGCAAGTACCACATGGGAAAGAGGTTAAGGTTCAATTTTTAACCTGGTCATTTTGTATAAATAGCCTACTTTCTTAAGTGCATAATTATTTAAAACAAAAAAATGTTATTGCTGTGTGTACTGTACCGTGTTAAAATTTTTAACTGAAAATTAAATGTACAAGGTGTAGGAAAGCAAATGGAACTTAATGAATGCATCTCATAAAAAGATCCATTCTTATTTCTTATTATAGTGGTGCTGATCCTCTCATTGAACAATACCGTAAATGGAAATTAGTTAAGGAATGTTACAGATATCATTAAGGACATATGATATGTAAAGTTTAATTGTGTATTGATGGTACACTCGAGCACACTATTCTATCTTCTTTTTTTTTTTTTTTGAGATGGTGTGTTGGGCAGGTGTAATAGAAGGGCCATGGATGCGGGGTGGTTTATCAAGAGGTTGTCTTTTTCTTTTCAAAACCATCCTTACTGTCCTCCCTTAAGTTGAAGTGGCTATCCTGGAGGGTATCTAGCCATGCATGGTGTATCGTCTCCGCCATGCTGACCAGTTTTCCGACTTTGGGCGTGATCAATCACTTTTTTTATATTCCCTTAAAACAGATTGTTTTTGTTATCATTCTTGTCAATTTAGTTGTTAAGTATGATGTATCTTTATTACCATTAATTCTTATGGTGTCTGGAGATGTTGAGTGAATTCCAATACCAGCACATCCTAGATTTCATCAATGTTGTGTACTGTATTGCAATATTTGTGGTCTTCATGCAAATATTCAAGACCTTACAGTTGCGTCCAGACAGTATGATATTCTTTTGTGCTCAGAAACTTTGGTTTCTAATATGAGGCCTTCATCTGAGCTCCTTATAACTGGTTTTAAGAAGCCAGTAATTTTAAAACGGAATGCCATTCCTAGGGCCATGGGAATTGCGGTGTATATTAGCACTGAGTACCCTGCTTCTCATAAGTCCCGCTATGAATGTGGATGTTATGAGATTCAGGTAATGAAAGTTTGTGGCAGGCATAACAACTTTTATTTGTGTTCGATCTACCGTAATCCAGACATGGATGATTCTATCTTTGATTGCCTTTTTACCATTATAGCTAAGATACAAGAAGATGATAAAAGACCTCTCGTTTTCCTTTGTTGGTGATTTCAATTCTGTTTCTCCTACCAATCGCCATGGCTTAAGAGCTTTAGAGTTTGCCTCTGAATCAGTCTGTGAGCAAATCACAAGTGAAGCTATTCACAGGTCTGGTAACTGCTTGGACCTCGCATACACCGACTCCCCTGGCGTTATAACAAGTAAGGATGGGTCTCCAGTTGGGACATCTGATCATGCCTTGATGTCATTAGTAGTGAAGACTGAGCAGCCTGTCCCTGATATATCATACTCTTGTAAGATTTAAGTGAAGTCTCAAGCTGACTGGAATGGGATTTTGAGTGTTCTTTTGGGCTTGAATTGGTCACAAATATAGTAGTGTCAACCGTGTTGTCCCTTTGAATGAGAATCTAGTCAACATTAATAGGCATATCCCTTCTTGTGTGCTAAGATATCGAGTGCAGGACAAACCCTGGTACAATGGTAATTTTAGATATGCTTATTTGGAGAAGCAGGAGGCCTATCATCTTTGGAAGGGTAACAGATCAGATTTGACTTGGAATAATTATACTCAGCTTAGAGCTTTTCCTCGGAGGGTTTATGCTTCAACTGTAAAATAATACTATTTAATCATAAAACTTTTTGGTACAACCCATGAGCTAAGTGGTGAGTTACCCTTAAAGCTGCACTCTTTGGTGTAGATGCAACATTTCCTCCTTTACTTAAACCAGATGGCTCTGTCACCCACTGTCCAAAGGAAAAGGCAACCCTTTTGGCTGATATGTTTGACAGTAAACAGTATAATGAGAAACGTGATCTTCCTCATTCTTGTTTTCCTGAGGGTAAACTAAGTGCAGTTGTTTAGCTTTTCGATATCGTGAAATTAAAGCTCTCTTGATGGACTTTGATGCCTATGGAGGTGTAGACTCAAATGGTATTTTTCCAATGTTTTTCATAAAGATTGCAGATTTCATGTTTTTCAATATTAAACTTACCCGATAATCATGTAGCTGTCAACTCCGTTGCCCGACAGAAATCTAAGGAGGGATACGCCAGCTATCACAATACTAGAAGGGGGTGTACTAACAGCGCCACCTGTGGCCAGGTACTCAAGTACTTCTTGTTGACACCTCCTCAATTATTCCTCTGTCGTGCCTCCGGCTAGACGTTCTGGGATACGCTCATGGTCTTCGAGTTTATTCTCGCTTATTTGGTGATGTATTCTCTTTGATTTACGGCTGTCGCATTACTGGAAACCTTCTGATATTAGCTAGATAGCTTTTATTTAATTCAGTTTAACGGTTAACGAATTTTTGCTTGTTTTTTGGATCTCCCTTTGACTTCTCTTGAAAACAAAATGTCTGACATTTCGCAAGCCCCCTCCCATAGACGTTGTAGGTCTTGCAATAGACGTATTCCGAAGGTCTCGGTAGATCCTCACACCGCTTGTTCTGACTGTAGGGACATACCCTGTCAGTTAGAAAATCGATGTGAGGAATGCGCCGGTCTTTCGGAATTGGATTTTGTCCGACTTTTAAAGTATTCTTCTAAGTTAGAGAGAATTAGAGCTAGGAGGAGTTCTTCTCACTCTTCTTTATTTTCCTCATCTCATGATCCTCTTCCTGATCCTACCCCTGTAGTGGCTACCCCCGAACCTACTGTGTGCCCTCCGCCTGATATGTCAGTGGTTTTACGTGCTATTCAGGCTTTAGGCGATAAGGTAGAGTCAGTGGTAAGTGACCATAAGTCTCTGATGGCCGAAGTGAAAGAGTTGAAGGCCAAGAGTGCAGTGGGTGAAGTTAGTGCCAGTGCTGTGACGAGTGCTAGTGTCGGTGCAGTGCCTTGTACTAGTGTTAGTGCCAGTGTGGTGCGTGGGGATTTTTCTGTGCGAGCCAGTCGTTCTCCCAGTCCGGGACCTCTTGCAAGCTCCCATGCCCAGGGGAGAAGCAATGTCGAAGGGCATAAGGGTTCGGCAGGCCTTGTTAGGCGCACAGAATCATCCTCAGTGGTTGCGGGCGTGTCTACCACAGACCGTCACTCCCACTTGCAGACGATTGAGCCCGTCTTCCGCTCGTCCGCTGATCTTCCCTCGGGGAAGAAACGTTGGTCTCAGGTCTCTAGACCGCTTAAACGCAGAGTCCAACCCTCGAGTGCTCAGCCAGGTTGCAGTCGTTGGCTCAGCTCTGACTCGCCTCAGTCTTCTAGCGAGTGTACTCCGCCCAAGAGGAGTAAGGTACAACAGAGCTGCACCGGTGGTGCAACCACTGTTATGGCTTTGCCCCAGTCTGCTACTGTCTCTGCTGATCCCAAGTGGTCTATGCTTCAGTCCATGCAAGCTCAGCTTTCAGACCTGATGCGTGAGTGTCGTGCTGAGAGTGCTGTACCTCCTGCACCTGTGGTACACCTTTCTCCTGCACCGGTTCAGCCTGTGCTGCACCCGCCTGCACCGGTGGTGCACCAACCTCCTGCACCCGTTCAGCCTGTGCTGCACCCGCCTGCACCGGTGGTGCACCTACCTCCTGCACCGGTTCAGCCTGTGCTGCACCCGCCTGCACCGGTGGTGCACCAACCTCCTGCACCCGTTCAGCCTTTGCTGCACCCGCCTGCACCGGTGGTGCACCAACCTCCTGCACCGGTTCAGCCTGTGCTGCACCCGCCTGCACTCGCTGCACCCAGTCGCAGCTCCATCTGCCAGGCGTACGATGTTGTACCAGTGAGTCAGTCTGCTCAGCTGCTGCACCGAGCTCTACCCGTGCACCCTGATCCTGCTCCTCAGACATCTCTGCTTGCGGGAACTTTACCTTGTTCTACACAGCCTCGATCTATTCACGCTCCACTTATACCACAGGAACAGGAACTTGCTGCACCTCCTCCTTCCACCTCTGTTGTTGTTCCTGCTCGTTCTGACTCTGCGGTTCAGCATTCGTTTCCGATCCCGTCGCCTCATTCTGGGGTTGAGATTTCGGATGATGAGGAAGCACACCTGGATCCCTCTTCGGACGTGGACGAATCCAGACCCTCTCCACAGTCTCTTGATTTTCGCAAGGTCTTGGTTCTTCTCAGGGAGGTTTATCCAGACCATTTTGTCTCAGCTATACCCCGCTCTCCACCATCTGAGTTTTCGCTGGGAGTGCAACAAGCTCAGTCTTCCTATACCAAGCTTGTCTTAGCTAGATCCTCCAAGAGGGCTTTTAGGATCTTAGGGGAATGGCTGCAGTCTAAGCAACTTCTTGGCAAGACTTCCTTCATGTTCCCTCCAACGAAGCTCACTTCGAAAGCGAGCGTTTGGTATGCCACAGGGGAAGCACCAGGCTTGGGAATACCTGCCTCTGCCCAGGCTGACTTCTCAAGTCTGGTAGACTCGCCTCGAAGATCTGCTATGAGACGCTCAAAAGTGTGTTGGACCTTCTCGGACTTGGATCACTTGCTTAAAGGAGTGTTTAGAGCTTTTGAAATGTTTAATTTTCTCGACTGGTGCCTGGGGGCCCTCAGCAAGAAAACCTCCCATACGGACAAAGATTCTGCCATGCTGTTAATGTCCTGTATGGATAAGGCCATCAGAGATGGATCGGGCGAGCTAGCGTCCTTGTTTGTATCAGGGGTTTTGAAGAAAAGGGAACAGCTGTGTTCTTTCCTTTCTGCCAGCATTACCCCTTGCCAACGTTCACAACTTCTGTTTGCTCCTCTTTCGAAGTTTATTTTTCCCGAAGAGCTCATTAAAGATTTGTCGGCTGCTTTGATACAGAAGGACACGCACGATCTTGTAGCTTCTTCGGCTCGTAAGTCTAAGGCTCCCACCTCAGCCCCTAAGACTTACCGCCCCCCAGTGGCTGATACCCCTGCGACTAGATTCATACCGCCCTTTCGTGGTAGAGCCCCCAGCCGAGGAAGCTCCCGTCCAGACTCTTACAGAGGCAAGTCCAGGAAAGGATCCAAGCCATCCAAAGGAAAACACTGACTCTCCGATTCTCCAGACGACAGTAGGAGCCAGACTCAAGACCTTCTGGCGAGCTTGGGAGATGAGAGGTGCAGACGCACAGTCTGTCAGTTGGCTGAGGTTCGGTTACAGGATTCCATTCTTCCTTCAACCACCTCTGACCACTTCGCCCATCAACCTCTCTCCCAACTACAAAGAGGAGGACAAGAGGCTAGCTTTGCACCAGGAGGTGTCGCTTCTTGTGCAGAAGAAGGCTGTGGTTGTAGTCCGGGACCATCAATCCCCGGGCTTCTACAACCGCCTCTTTCTTGTGGCCAAGAAGACAGGAGGTTGGAGACCTGTGCTGGACGTCAGCGCTCTCAACGAGTATGTCACCAAGCTGACGTTCACGATGGAGACAACCAAGTCGGTCTTGGCAGCGGTCAGACAGGAGGACTGGATGGTCTCATTGGACTTGAAAGATGCTTATTTTCACGTTCCGATTCATCCAGACTCCCAACCTTTCCTAAGATTCGTTTTCGGAAAGGTCGTCTACCAATTCCAAGCCCTGTGTTTTGGCCTAAGCACAGCTCCTATGGTCTTTACCCTTCTGATGAGGAATGTAGCCAAATTCCTTCACTTGTCAAACATCAGAGCCTCCCTCTACCTAGACGACTGGCTGTTGAGAGCCTCCTCGAGTCGTCGTTGTCTGGAGAATCTTCATTGGACTTTAGACCTTATCAGAGACCTGGGTCTATTAGTCAATTTGGAAAAATCTCAACTCATTCCCTCACAATCCATCGTGTATCTGGGAATGGAAATTCAGAGTCAGAGTTTTCGGGCTTTTCCATCGGCACCCAGGATAAGCCAAGCCCTAGAGTGCATCATGAGCATGCTGAAGAGGAACAGTTGCTCAGTGAGACAGTGGATGAGTCTCACAGGGACTCTCTCGTCCCTAGCCCTGTTTGTCGAGCTGGGCAGACTCCACCTCCGCCCTCTTCAATTCCACCTTGCAGCTCATTGGGACAAGAGTTCTACCCTGGAAGCAATCTCTATCCCTATCAACCAAGAGATGAAGACCACTCTCCTGTGGTGGAAGCACAACCTCCTTCTCAAGGAGGGTCTATCATTGGCCATCCAGACCCCCCAACTTCATCTCTTCTCAGATGCATCGGACTCGGGCTGGGGTGCAACCTTGGACGGAAAGGAATGCTCCGGAATGTGGAACGAGGAACAACGTTCTCTCCACATCAACTGCAAGGAACTGCTGGCAGTTCATCTAGCCCTGTTGAACTTCAAGTCCCTCCTGCTAGGCAAAGTGGTGGAGGTGAACTCGGACAACACCACAGCCTTGGCTTACATCTCCAAGCAAGGGGGGACCCATTCGAGGAGCCTTTACGAGATCGCAAGGGACCTCCTCATTTGGTCAAGAAGTCTAAACCTCTCTCTAGTCACGAGGTTCATCCAGGGCAATATGAACGTGTCAGCAGATCGTCTGAGCAGAAGGAATCAGGTCATTCCCACGGAATGGACCCTCCACAAGAGTGTGTGCAACAGACTTTGGACCTTGTGGGGTCAACCTACCATAGATCTGTTTGCCACCTCCATGACCAAGAGACTTCCTCTGTTTTGTTCTCCTGTTCCAGACCCTGCAGCAGTTCATGTGGATGCTTTTCTACTGAACTGGTCCCATCTCGACCTGTACGCATTCCCTCCGTTCAAGATAATCAACAAGGTTCTGCAGAAATTCGTCTCGCACGAAGGGACACGGCTGACGCTGGTTGCTCCCCTTTGGCCTGCAAGAGAATGGTTCACAGAGGTACTTCAATGGCTAGTAGACTTCCCCAGGACTCTACCTCTAAGAGTGGACCTTCTACGTCAACCTCACGTAGACAGGTTACATCCAAACCTCCACGCTCTTCAACTGACTGCCTTCAGACTGTCGAAAGATTCGCTAGAGCTCGAGGCTTTTCGAAGGAGGCAGCCAGGGCTACTGCCAGAGCAAGAAGGGTTTCCACTCGTAGGGTCTACCAGTCTAAGTGGGAGGTCTTCCGAAGCTGGTGTAGAGCCAATTCAATATCCTCTACCAATACCTCTGTGACCCAAATAGCTGACTTCCTGCTTCATCTTAGGAATGAGAGATCCCTTTCAGCTCCTACGATTAAGGGATATAGGAGTATGTTGGCCTCAGTTCTCCGCCATAGAGGTTTGGACCTGTCTTCCAACAAGGACCTTCAAGACATTCTTAAGTCTTTTGAGACGTCTAAAGATCGTCGTCTTTCCACTCCAGGCTGGAATTTAGACGTAGTCTTAAGGTTCCTTATGACATCTAGGTTCGAACCTCTCCAGTCAGCTTCATTCAAGGACCTTACCCTCAAGACTCTTTTTCTCGTTTGCCTGGCAACAGCTAAGAGAGTCAGTGAGGTTCATGCCTTCAGCAAGAACATTGGTTTTACGACCGAGTCTGCTACATGTTCTTTCCAGCTTGGATTCCTAGCAAAGAACGAACTTCCTTCACGTCCTTGGCCTAGATCGTTCGAGATACCTAGCCTTTCCAACATGGTAGGTAACGAACTTGAGAGAGTTCTTTGCCCTGTCAGAGCTCTCAAATATTATCTCAAGAGGTCTAAACCTCTCCGAGGACAGTCAGAAGCCTTATGGTGTGCCATCAGGAAACCCTCGAGACCCATGTCCAAGAATGGGCTTTCGTATTATATAAGGCTTCTGATTAGAGAAGCACATTCTCACTTAAAGGAGGAAGACCTTGCATTGCTGAAGGTAAGGACCCACGAAGTAAGAGCCGTAGCTACTTCGATGGCCTTTAATAAAAACCGTTCTCTGCAGAGTGTAATGGATGCAACCTATTGGAGGAGCAAGTCAGTGTTTGCATCATTTTATCTGAAAGATGTCCAGTCTCTTTACGAGAACTGCTACACCCTGGGACCATTCGTAGCAGCGAGTGCAGTAGTAGGTGAGGGCTCAGCCACTACATTCCCTTAATCCCATAACCTTTTTAACTTTTCTCTTGAATTCTTTTTGTTGTTTTTATGGTTGTTACGGTAGGCTAAGAAGCCTTCCGCATCCTTTTGATTTGGCGGGTGGTCAATTCATTCTTGAGAAGCGCTTAGGTTAAAGGTTGTGTAGAGGTCCTTTAGTAGGGGTTGCAACCCTATATACTTTAGCACCTTGGGTTGATTCAGCCTCCAAGAGGAACGCTGCGCTCAGTAAGGAAGACGAACTTAAAAAAGAGGCAGAGTAACGGTTCAATTCGACTTCCTTACCAGGTACTTATTATTTCATTTGTTATTAGAGATAACTGTTATATGAAATTTGGGGATACTTGGCTATCCTTTAATCTTGTTCACTGGTTTTCACCCACCCCCCTGGGTGCGAATCAGCTACATGATTATCGGGTAAGTTTAATATTGAAAAATGTTATTTTCATTAGTAAAATAAATTTTTGAATATACTTACCCGATAATCATGATTTAATTGACCCTCCCTTCCTCCCCATAAAGAACCAGTGGGATCGAGGAATAATTGAGGAGGTGTCAACAAGAAGTACTTGAGTACCTGGCCACAGGTGGCGCTGTTAGTACACCCCCTTCTAGTATTGTGATAGCTGGCGTATCCCTCCTTAGATTTCTGTCGGGCAACGGAGTTGACAGCTACATGATTATCGGGTAAGTATATTCAAAAATTTATTTTACTAATGAAAATAACATTTTTTTTTAAAGACTGCAAATTTCTTAGCTCCAAATTTATCTGTTATTTTGCGCAATTCAGCAAGAAGAGGAGCTTATAGCACTTGGAGAATTGGTAATGTTACTCCACTATGTAAATGTGTTTGTGGTAGCTCAAGTCCAACTGATTATCCAAAGTTTTTGAACATTTTATGTTTGCTGAAGGTAATCATCTGTTCCCCAGTTTGCAATTTGGTTTTCATAAAGGCATTGGAGCCTGTGATGCCCTTCTTTCATTCTCCAATGCTGTACAGAAATCCCTAGATTGTGGTCAGGAAGTTTGTATGATTGGCCTTGATTCTAGTGCTTCCTATGACCATGTTAATCATGAGGCCCTTGTTTTCAAACTCAAACAGTTGGGAGTGGGTTGGGTCATTTCTTAGCATCATTATTGAATTTTTAAGTAATAGATCACAAAGAGTTTTCGTTGTTGGGCACCATAGTGAGTATAGGAATGTGTGATACAGTATGTGCTGTTCCTCAGGGTACAGGGTAGTGTTCTTAGCCCATTACTTTTCATACTGTATACACATGACATGTGGTTTGGCCTAGAAAACAAGGTTGTTGCATATGCAGATGATGCTACTCTCTTTGCATCAACTCCATCCCCTGAATGTAGATCTGTGGTTGCTGAATCCCTTCATACCAAATTATTTGGCATGAAGTTGAATCGTAACAAAATTCAAAGTATGATTGTAATTAGAGTAAGGACAGTGGCTCCTCAACATCCAGATCTCAGCATTGATAATGTTTCTTTAACTCTGTATGACTTTTGAAATTTTAGGAGTGATTCTCGACAACAAATTTACTTTTGAGAAACACATTAGGTCTGTGTCTTCTTCAATTGCACAAAAAATTGGCTTATTGAGAAAGTTTTTTAAGATTTTTGGTGATCAGTCTATTCTGAAGAAGTGTTTTAATTCTTTTATTCTGCCTTGTTCTGAGTATTGTTCTTCTGTCTGGTCTTCAGCTGCAGATTCTTATCTTAATTTGTTGGACAGGAATTTATGGTCTATTAAACTTCTTATTATTCCTGATCTAGATATTATTCTCTTGCACTGTCGTTCAATTAGTTCATTATGTATGTTGCATAAGATTTTTCATAATTTTGATCATCCTTTACATTCAGATCTTACCGGACAGATCCATCCCGTTTGTAATACTAGGCATGCAGTTAATTTGAATAGTCATGCCTTCTCCATCATTAGGTTCAATACTACATAGTATTCTATAAGTTTTATTCCAGCTGTGACCAAGTTGTGGAATGATCTTTCTATTATTATTATTATTATTATTATTACTTGCTAAGCTTCAATCATAGTGGGAAAAGCAGGATGCTATAAGCCCGGGGCCCCAGCAGGGAAAATAGCCCAGTGAGGAAAGGAAATAGGAAAAATAAAATATTTCAAGAAAAGTAACAACATTAAAATATATATTTTCTATATAAATTTTATAAACTTTTAACAAAACAAGTGGAAGAGAAATAAGACAGAATAGTGTGCCCGAGTGTACCCTCAAGCAAGAGAACTCTAACCCAAGACTATGGAAGACCATGGAACAGAGGCTATGGCACTACCCAAGACCAGAGAACAATGGTTTCATTTTGGAGTTTCCTTCTCCTAGAAGAGCTGCTTACCATAGCTAAAGTCTCTCTTCTACCCTTACCAAGAACAAAGGGGCCACTGAACAATTACACTGCATTAGTTAACCCCTTGATAGATGAATTGTTTGGTAATCGCAGTGTTGTCAGGTGTATGAAGTCAGAGGAGAATATGTAAAGAATAGACCAGATTATTCGGTGTATATGTAGGTAAGGGGAAAATTAACCGTAACCAGAGAGAAGGATCCAATATAGCTCTGTCTGGCCAGTCAAAAGACCCAATAACTCTCTAGCGGTAGTATCTAATCAGGTAGTTAAATCAGCAGAACTTCAAAAGTTCAAAGTTGCAGCAAATGCTTTTATGTTGAACAGTTTATATATGAAATATCTGTTTTGATGATGTTACTGTTTTTAAAATCTTTTATTGTTTTTTCTCATCGTTTATTTATTTCCTTATTTCCTTTCTTCACTGGGCTATTTTTCTCGATTGGAGCCCTTGGTCTTATAGCATCCTGCTTTTCCAACTATGGTTGTAGCGTAGCACAACATCTTGTTGAATACCTCACGCTCCATATTAGACAAGTAGTAGAAGGGTGAGGGCACTGTTACCTGGTTTTAGTCTGCATGAGGGAAAAGGAATGACTGGATTTTTTTCTTTTCTTCATTCTCCCCTCTCTTGGGGAAAGCAGCATCCTGGGTTCTCTGCACAAGCTGACCTCAACCACTGCAGGTAAACCATGCTCCCTTGTGTACCTATTATTGTGTCAATACTGTTGCGTCCCCATACCCTGGCGAGGTGGTATTGGGAAAGTCTTGGTTACCACAGTTATTTCCTACAAAGACTTGGAATAACTTTTACTTTCACAGTCACATTGCTTATCTCAACACACAGCTTTACATAGGCTGCAGACCTTGCTTAGCAAGGTTTAGCGAGGTGTTAGGGTCTCCTCCTTTTTGGTACTGACCTACTCAAAAATAGGAGTCCCCGGGTAAAGTCAAAAAGTCAAATTGGCAGGGACATCCACCCTTCTAATGGGTGAGTCACCCCTAATAAGTAGCGTAGGTTTGTATCCCAGTTACGCAGAAAATGACAAATTTGGAGATAATTTGTATTTTTCCTAAGGATACAAACCTTTAGCTCTTTATACAAACTTACCCGCCGACCCTGCCCCCGTTGAGGTCCTACCTCCAAGCAAAGTGAAGCACAGTCACAGGTGTGTGAGTGAACAGGGTAGCTAGCTAACCCCCCCCCCCCCCCCGCTAACTAGTGGAATGGGTGGTTATTTCTCTCTAAATTTTAATGGCTCGTCCTTTTAGCTTCGCCAAAAGTAATACCCCTAATAAATAGCTAAAGGTTTGTATCGTTATGAAAAATACAAATTATCTCCGAATTTGTCATTTTAATGGTGTTACTGCTCTTAAAATATTTTATTTTAATTGTTCATTACTTCTCTGGTAGTTTACTTATTTCCTTTCCTCGCTGAGGTATTTTTTCCCTGTTTGAGTCCTTGGGCTAATAGTATCCTGATTTTCAACTAGGGTTGTAGCGTAGCTAGTCTATCTATTTACTAAGGGACTTCCCCCCAATTTTGGGGGATATCCAACCTAAATAAAAAAAGAACAAAAGGGATCTTTTTTTTCTTCTCTTCACTCCTCCCAGCCTGACGACTGATTCAGCCGAGTTTGGTTGGTGCTGCTAGGATAGCTAGTAATAATGATAATAATAAAAAGAAAGGAATTAGAGTGGTTTGCAGCAGGCTGTAAGCTTCACTATTTTCCTTGCATGTTTGGCCCAGGCTTATATGCTTTTGTCATGATTGGATAAACCTTTCAGTTATGCCAGGCTTGGTTTTGGTAGTTTTATATCAGTGTAGCCTGAAGTACAGTACTCTGAGGGTTCATTCATGGAGAAACCTTTATATGTTATTTATGCAAGTCTTACACTTCATGATGGTTAGAAGAGAAAGAGTTATTAAAAAAAAACACTTCTTTCAGGTAAGTATTCTGTCTCTAGAAGAAACACGCTTCTGATATAGCATCTAGATATATCCACAACCTTTAAGATAAGCTTTACAGGGGGCATCATCACATCTTAAACATTTACTTATAACTACAGTACCCTCTTTATTGGAGGTCAATTCAGAAAGATTTCCAGATAAGATAATGTCCCTTTAATGCATTAACAATTTTTTTTTCTTTTTTAAGGAGAGCTAGGTACTAACACGCTGTATATGGTTTACCATAGTTGCTGGCCATCACTCCATGGTCTGGTAGGCTACAAGCCATATATGAAGTAGTTAGTTTTAACTACTATATACAAAGCATTGTACAGTATTACCATGACTGTCATGCCAATAACAGCAAAGCTTCCTAATAATAATTGCCAATGAATTCTCAGGGCAAATTGTGTGTCATACACCTGTGACAGTTTGTGCATGCCAAACCTATTACTGTATACTTTTGAATAGTGCAGTATAACATTGTGTATGATTATTACCTAGATTTTTAAGTATTGTATGTTATTTTAAAAAATTTACAATATATTTATTAAAACTGAAATATCTTAATCTTTACAGGGGGTGTCAGTGGACGTACAAACATCAGAAATCATTTCCCAAGACCGAGTGAAAGAAAACGCATCAAACGTCACGGCTGGAAAGCCCGAATGTCTACTCCTGGAGGCCGGCGTGTCTTAATGAAGCGTATTTTGAAAGGAAGACATGTTTACAGCCACTGAAATGTTTAATTTACTAAATCCAAATTCTTAGTAAAGCCTCTTATTTTTCTCTTACTACCTAAGTTTTGCTATTTAGTCTAAAAGAGGCGGTTGTTCAAGTAAGTACCAGTTTTGCCAATTTATAAGATACTGTTTATTAGATTGAGTGAATTGGTTGATGGGATACTTTTTAAAGAAATTTCTACAGGTATAAGTGTATATTGTACAACCACAGTATGCTAAGTTTATATAGTTCAGTATGTACATTGGGATACTGGTTGCAAGTAGCAATAGATTTGTAAATAT
Source organism: Palaemon carinicauda (assembly GCF_036898095.1). Taxonomy (NCBI): domain Eukaryota; kingdom Metazoa; phylum Arthropoda; class Malacostraca; order Decapoda; family Palaemonidae; genus Palaemon; species Palaemon carinicauda. The sequence continues at coordinate 85,006,952 of NC_090753.1, forward strand.
TGTATTTCATAGACCTGAAAATACTGTGTTGTGCTGTATCATGATATTGTTTCATGCCTACGTTAAGTTTATTAAGTAAATTAAATGTTTCATGAAGCACTGTACTTTTCATTACCTCATGCAGTTTTAAGAGTTTCCCTCCGATTATGTAGAAGATTTTAAGAGTCTATGTTAGATTTTTTTTTTAGTTCAACCTGTAGCTTGAACTCTTGGTAGGAAGCTCCTCTTTACAGGATTTCAAGAAAATCAAGGAATCCCGAGGAAGTGACACCAAAAGGCCGCATACACACCCATAAGGGAGCGTCAACAAAGCGGCTGAGAGAAAAACCAACAAGGTTATTAAATGAACGTGTGTTGCTACCTAGAAATCCCAAACAGACAAAAATAATACTCAACTTGGGAGCAGGGATCTCCAAAACGCCTGACATCCACAAAAACACAAAATAACACATAGCTACGAAAAACACGTCCGAACGTTCACGGGTGCTAACAAGGAATGATGGGAGAAGGATAGGTAGTGGTGGTGGTGGGGGGAGGGGCAGTAGCTGTAGTGAACGACACCTCGTAGTAACGGGGGATTTTGAGGAGGGAGAAGTCTAATTGGAAAGGGACCTCTGGTAGTGGTATCACTTGCCCCAGTTTTAATACCGACACCCTTTAGGGGTAAGCGAGCTGGGTATATTCCTGGCATTCCATGTAACTTTTTTTCTGGTATATTTAGCAGTATTTATACCTTTGAAATGGTGCTTTAAGGAGCATTTCACTGGGCGACACAGGTTTCTCGCCCAGAAATAGATTTTTCCTTCGTCAAAATCCCTTTTGTCTTCCCTTTGCTATTCAATAACACATTCAAGTTTGCATAAATTAAAATGTAGGCAAAGTACTGATGTATCTATACTTCTCTTTTGTTCATGCATGAATACAGACCTTCGTCTTTTAATTTCTTTGGCGATGGCCGTAGGGGAGGCTCCGCCCTTTCTGCCAGTACACTGAACAGTCTCTTTGATTCATGCTGCCAAATACTACAGCCGTTCTCTTATAAGGAACTTTTATCTGTGTGATATACTTCTCTAAAATACCAAACTATGAGTATGCATTATGTAGTCACAATCTTATAAATTGCCTCCAAGTACTAATCAGATACACTTGTTTATTGGAAGGTCTGCTTTCTCTTTTGGATTGACCTAGGCTGTTGGTACTCAATTTCTTCACAATTTAATGTGACACCAAGTAAAAGAATGTGCTCCCTCATGCAAGGATACCTTTCAACTGATGCAAACTCATCCTTCGTCCTCTCTTCAGTGCTAACTTGCTCATGTGGTGCAACAAAAATTCCTTTATAGTTTATCCTTTTCAATTTATTTTACTGTACTAGTCAGCTTTGCCTGGGGTTAGCAGGGCATTTAATGGTAATGATATAGATTATAAAAATGATAACAGCATCTGCAGTCACTTTTCTGAGGAAATATTTTCTTTACCTTTCATTCTGATTGCTGTCAGCTTGGGTTTTCTGATATAGTTTTAGGTCTGAAGATTTCTATTTTGTTGTAAATCTATGAAATTTGTTTAGAATTTTGTTACTATAATTAGCATATTTTCAGCTTTGGCAGATCCCAGGGGAGTCAGTTTTTGCCCAACTCTCTCTGAAACTTCTTACTATAATAACCAATACAAGAATTGGTTCACAATAAGTTTCTGTACAGTACTCTGATTAGTTGTTGTGGTAATCTGTTCAATGTCTTGTGAAACTTCACAATTTTATTGTTCAATCTTTTCTTTCTTTTGTACAGTAGTTACCTTATAAAGACAACGATTGTTTTTTCATATCTTTAATGTTGAAAGTTTTGCCTGTTCATTCTTTTATTAGATACTAGGTTTCACATTCTTCTAGCAAAACTGAAATTTGCCATAAGAAGTGGATTAGTACTGGCTATTTTGGTATTTTTCTCTGTATGGCTAATAGGAGCTGGAGCATAATAACTTGACGTATTTTGTATTTTGCATTATGCAATCGTTCGCTGGCTTTTCAATCCAATTAGGAGCTTCCAGATATTAATGCATAAGTTCCGAGAGGTTGTTTTACAATATCCATCCCCCCCCTGCTTCAATTCCAGCATGACTACCATCACAAGAAAATGTCTCATAAGGGAGCTCAATCTATTCTGAAATTTGGTGTAATTTCAGCAATTGATTGTATTTAAAACACTCTCCATTCAGTATATAGCTATTGTTACTCATCTGAAAGTCATAAATAACCCCAAAATAATGATCCCCGTGGTAAGCATGCGTAGCTCATCCATGTATCATTTGGCAGGAAAGAAGAACAATAAGAGCGAAGCGAGCCACGGTAGAGAATAAAACGTTTGAGGGACATTATATGAACTATGAACAATTATGATACTGTATTTTAATAATGACCCACATGGATGACATGCACAGCAAGAACAGAGGAGCAATGATATAATGTTATTTGCAAGTTAAGCCATGGAGGAGAAAAGCCTTTTGTGTGACGTGATATGGATTATAGGTACAGTAATTATGATACAGTATTTTTCAATATTAAACTTACCCGATAATCATGTAGCTGTCAACTCTGTTGCCCGACAGAATTCTATGGAGGGATACGCCAGCTATCACAATACTAGAAGGGGGTGTACTTACCAGCGCCACCTGTGGCCAGGTACTCAAGTACTTCTTGTTGACACCTCCTCAATTATTCCTCTGTCGTGCTTCTGACAAGACGTTCTGGGATACGCTTATGTTCTTGGAGTATTTTCACGACTTTGGTGAAGTATTTCTCTTTGATTTCGGCTGTCGCTTTACTGGAAACTTCTATTTTAGCTTAGTTAGCTTTTGGAATTAATTTGATTAATTTTGGTGACGAAGAGAGTATGAACTCTCGTTCGCCTTTCAATGGCCGACCCTTCCCTTAGACGGAAGTGTTGGTGTCTAAGAGAGTATAGACTCTCTTTCTTAATTTTGCTTAACAAAAGTTATAGATTTATTTTATATCTCTCCGCCTCTTATAGGCCTCTTCGATTAACTTCCTTTTATTATAAACTTATTAAAATTAATTTTTATATTTGTTTATATTCGACCTTCCTAATAGTAGGCGGTCTTTTCTTGGTACCGAAGTTAATTTTTGTGAGCCCGTCATTTCGGTTTTACCTGTTAACATATTATGCTATTTTAAGGTCTTTGAAAGAATTTCTTTGATAGTCTCGTACTTTTTCAAAGTTGAACTAACGTTTTGTTTGTCTCGGCAGTTGTTGACGTTCAGAACGTTTCAACTTGCACTCTATCGTTACGATAGAGAAAGAATGTTCACGGTTTCACATTGCAGTAAGAGTAACCGTGTCTAGCGTTTTGTTCATTCTTTCTTAACTTAATGGTTTTGATCCTAATAAGGAACTTTTCTTTTTGGGAAATATTTCAGTTTTTTCCTTTAACAATAATATGTTTTAACGATATATATGATTGGGCTCTTCTCTCAGGTTCTAAGAGAGAGAGAGAGAGAGAGAGATAGAGACGGAGGGAGAAAGAGGATAAACGTTTCCCTCAAGCCTGCCAGGCGTACGAGTAACGTCGTTATCGTTTTGCTCTTATCCCTAGTCTCTTTAGGGGAAGAAACTAAACGTTTCTAGAGTGATCTAGTGTTTAGTCTCTTTCCAGCCACTGAATTTTCTTTCATTAGTTTTTTCTGTTACATTGTAATTCTGTTTTCGCAATTACTAACTTTTGAGAAGGATAGAATTGCGTGTTTCAGGTACAAACCACTTAAAGTTTCGAGTTCAGTGAAATAAGTGCAAACAGAAATCAAAGTGATAAGTGATTAACGCAAAGTATGTCAGTGTTATGCGTGAGGGTACTTTTGTGCGCGCCAGTCGTCCTCCCAGTCCGGGACCTCTTGCAAGCTCCCAAGCCCAGGGGAGAAGCAATGTCGAAGGGCAAAAGGGTTCGGCAGGCCTTGATCGGCGCACAGAAGTATCCTCGGTGGTTGTGGGCGTGTCTTACCGAGACTGTCACTCCCACCCGCAGACGATTGAGCCCTTATTTTGCTCGTCTGCAGAAGAGATTTAGAGGAGAAAATAAAGGCAGAGTAACGCTGGTCTCAGGTCTCAAGACCTCTTAAACGTAAAGTCCAGACCTATGCCAGACGTACGAAGTAAGTTCAACAACCCGGATGCAGTCATTGGGTTAGCTCTGACTCTCCTCAGTCATCAGTTTGTCGGGCTGAGAGTGCGCCTACACTCCCCCCGCCTGATCACAGTACCACCTGCCAGGCGTACGATGTTGTGGACTCTACTACAGTCCATGCAAGCACAGCTTTCGGACCTGATGCGTGAGTGTCGTGCTGAGAGTGTTGCACCTCCTCCTCCTCCTGCACCGGTGGTGCACCAACCGCCTGCACCCGTTCAGCCTGTGCTGCACCCGCCTGCACCGGTGGTGCACCAACCGGCTGCACCCGTTCAGCCTGTGCTGCACCCGCCTGCACTCGCTGCACCCAGTCGCAGCACCATCTGCCAGGCGTACGATGTTGTGGACTCTTCTACAGTCCATGCAAGCACAGCTTTCGGACCTGTTGCGTGAGTGTCGGGCTGAGAGTGTTGCACCTCCACCTGCACCCTTTCAGCCTGTGCTGCACCCGCCTGCACTCGCTGCACCCAGTCGCAGCACCATCTGCCAGGCGTACGATGTTGTGGACTCTTCTACAGTCCATGCAAGCACAGCTTTCGGACCTGTTGCGTGAGTGTCGGGCTGAGAGTGTTGCACCTCCACCTGCACCCGTTCAGCCTGTGCTCAACCCGCCTGCACTCGCTGCACCCAGTCGCAGCACCATCTGCCAGGCGTACGATGTTGAACCTCTTTCTGTGTTCGCTGTTCCCAGTGTTGTTCAGCCTCAGCCTTCTTTAAGGCAACCTTTGGTTTGGGATCAGGAGGATTACTCCACTCTTCCTCCTCCTCCCCTGGCTGCTCCACCGGTGGTGCAACTCTCGGTGGAGGTACAACCTCTTCCACCTGTGAGTCAGTCTCCTCAGCTGCTGCACCGAGCTCAACCCGTGCACCCTGATCCTGGGAACAGGAACTTTCTGCACCTTCCACTGTTGTTGTTCCAGCTCGTTCTGACTCTGCTGTTCAGCATACCTTACCTCCATTTTCAAACCATGGCAAAAAATATGAATCATGAGTTATGAATGTAAGGTAAACATTATGTTGATTTTTAAACCCCATGCAAGCATGCATAAAGCACTCTAGCACTGGTCATGGAATTTCTGAGAAATGTTAAACGCCATGCACACGCTCTGCTTTCCTTACAGCAGGCTCTGCTTACAGCAGGCTCTGCTTACTACATGCTCAGCATTCAGCATGCTCTGCATTCAGCATGCTCTGCATACAACATGCTCTGCATACAGCATGCTCTGCATTCAGCATGCTCTGCATACAACATGCTCTACATATAGCATGCTCTGCATACAGCATACTCTGCATTCATCATGCTCTGCATACCTTACCGCATGCTTCTCAACATATCTTGGGTTGTTGCCAACTCACTAGACTGTCAAGCAGTTTCATAACGTTGCCTTCTAGTCTGCTGCTTTTGCACCAGTGAACCCTCACTCAGAGAACTTAGCTTTTCTAGGATAAGGTCCCTGTAGATGAGAAAGTTCTTTTCTCCCTCCTTCTGATATTCCCTTGAGGACTCTGTCATTTGGAGGGAGCCTTTAGCTGCATAACCTCTTATGGACTTTTATTTAAGCATAACATGCTTACAGGGAAGGTAATGGTTCCACTTCAGCCGCTAATCCCGTCTGTTACCACACCTGCTCCCATAGACCTTGAGCTGTGTTGCATGACATGCAGTCCAAGCTTAGTCCTTGTTAGAGGATTTTTTGTTTACGGAGTCAATGTGTCACGGGGAAGACGTTCAACAACCAACAGAAGGGACTTGTTGTGACGCAGTGCGGCAACCTCAGCAACCCGTTAAGGAGTTGTCTGTACGACCCAGATAGTCTAGACAGATTCGGGTTGTCACTGTACTTCCTCGCTTGCCCATGATTGACAGTTTACAGACTGTGCAGCAGTATCATGATCTTGTGTCCGGCTCCGTCAGACGACTGGCTTTTAAGAGCTCCCACAAGTCGTCGCTGTCTGGAGATTTTCAAATGGACTATGGATCTGACCAAGGAACTGGGCCTCCTGGTCAATTTTGAGGAGTCTCAGCTCGTTCCATCCCAGACCATTGTTTCCTTGGGTATGGATCTTCAGAGTCGAGCTTTTCGGACTTGTCCGTCGGCCCCAAGGATCTTCCAAGCCCTAGAATGCATCCAGAGCATGCTGAGAAGGAACCGATGCTTAGTCAGGCAGGGGATGAGTCTAACAGGGACTCTTTCATCGCTGGCCCTGTTCATCGAGTTAGGGAGACTCCACCTCCTCCCCCTTCAGTATCATCTAGCTGCTCACTGGATAAAGGACATGACGCTAGAGACGGGCTCAGTTCCTGTTTCCGAAGAGATGAGGTCTACTCTAACGTGGTGGAAGAACAGCATTCTTCTCAAGGAAGGTCTACCTTTGGCTGTTCAGACCCCCGACCACCGTCTCTTCTCGGACGCATCGGACACGGGCTGGGGTGCGACACTGGACGGACAGGAATGCTCGGGAACATGGAATCAGGAGCAAAGGACACTTCACATCTATTGCAAGGAGTTGTTGGCAGTTCATCTGGCCTTGATAAACTTCAAGTCCCTCCAGCTTAACAAGGTGGTGGAGGTGAACTCCGACTACACCACAGCCTTGGCTTACATCTCCAAGCAGAGAGGGACTCATTCGAGGAAGTTGTTCAAGATCGCAAGGGACCTCCTCATTTGGTCAAAGATCGAAAGCTCACGCTGGTAACGAGGCTCATTCAGGGCGATATGAATGTCATGGCAGATCGCCTCAGCCGTAAGGGTCAGGTCTTCCCCACAGAGTGGACCCTTCACAAGAATGTTTGCAGCAGACTTTGGGCCCTGTGGGGTCAGCCAACCATAGTTCTATTCGCTACCTCGATGACCAAGAAGCTCCTCTTGTATTGTTCTCCGATTCCAGACCCAGCAGCAGTTCGCGTGGATGCCTTTCTGCTGGATTGGTCCCATCTCAACCTGTATGCATTCCCGCCGTTCAAGATTGTCAACAGGGTACTTCAGAAGTTCGCCTCTCACAAAGGGACACGGTTGACGTTGGTTGCTCCCCTCTGACCCGCGAGAGAAGGGTTCACCGAGGTACTGCAATGGCTGGTCGACGTTCCCAGGACTCTTCCTCCTAGAGTGGACCTTCTGCGTCAACCTCACGTAAAGAAGGTACACCCAAACCTCCACGCTCTTCGTCTGACTGCCTTCAGACTATCGAAAGTCTCTCAAGAACTAGAGGCTTTTCGAAGGAGGCAGCCAGAACGATTGCCAGAGCAAGGACGACATCCACTCTCAGAGTCTATCAGTCTTAATGGGAAGTCTTCCGAAGCTGGTGCAAGGCCAATGCAGTTTTCCTCAACCAGTACCACTGTAACCCAGATTGCTGACTTCCTGTTACATCTAAGGAACGTAAAATCCCTATCAGCTCCTACGATCAAGGGTTACAGAAGTATGTTGGCAGCGGTTTTCCGCCACAGAGGCTTGGATCTTTCCTCCAACAAAGATCTACAGGACCTCCTTAGGTCTTTTGAGACCTCAAAGGAACGTCGGTTGTCCACTCCAGGCTGGAATCTAGACGTGGTCCTAAGGTTCCTAATGTCATCAGGATTTGAACCGTTCCAATCAGCCTCTTTTAAAGACCTCACATTAGAAACTCTTTTCCTCGTGTGCTTAGCAACAGGTAAAAGAGTAAGTGAGATCCACGCCTTCAGCAGGAACATAGGTTTCACATCTGAAACGGCTACATGTTCCTTGCGGCTCGGTTTTTTTTGGCTAAAACGAGCTTCCTTCCCGTCCTTGCCCTAAGTCGTTCGAGATCCCAAGCCTGTCCAACATGGTGGGGAACGAACTAGAGAGAGTACTTTGCCCTGTTAGAGCTCTTAAGTACTATCTAAGAAGGTCAAAACCATTACGAGGACAATCAGAAGCCTTATGGTGTGCTATCAAGAAGCCTTCTCTACCAATGTCTAAGAACTCAGTTTCTTACTACATCAGGCTTCTGATTAGAGAAGCAAATTCTCATCTGAAGGAAGAAGACCTTGCTTTGCTGAAGGTAAGGACACATGAAGTGAGAGCTGTGGCTACTTCAGTGGCCTTCAAACAGAACCGTTCTCTGCAGAGTGTTATGGATGCAACCTATTGGAGAAGCAAGTCAGTGTTCGCATCATTCTATCTCAAAGATGTCCAGTCTCTTTACGAGTACTGCTACACCCTGGGTCCATTCGTAGCAACGAATGCAGTAGTAGGCGAGGGCTCAGCCACTACATTCCCATAATTCCATAACTTTTTAACCTTTCTCTTGAATACTTTTTATGGGTTGTTCGGTCGGCTAAGAAGCCTTCCACATCCTTGTTGATTTGGCGGGTGGTCAATTCTTTCTTGAGAAGCGCCGAGGTTAAAGGTTGTGATGAGGTCCTTTAGTATGGGTTGCAGCCCTGTATACTTTAGCACCTTTGGGTTGATTCAGCCTCCAAGAGGAACGCTGCGCTCAGTAAGGAAGACGAACTTAAAAAAGAGACAGAGTAACGGTTCAATTCGACTTCCTTACCAGGTACTTTTTATTTCATTGTTATTTGAGATAACTGTTATATGAAATATGGGATACTTAGCTATCCTTTAATCTTGTACACTGGTTTTCACCCACCCCCCTGGGTGTGAATCAGCTACATGATTATCGGGTAAGTTTAATATTGAAAAATGTTATTTTCATTAGTAAAATAAATTTTTGAATATACTTACCCGATAATCATGATTTAATTGACCCTCCCTTCCTCCCCAGAGAGAACCAGTGGGACCGAGGAATAATTGAGGAGGTGTCAACAAGAAGTACTTGAGTACCTGGCCACAGGTGGCGCTGGTAAGTACACCCCCTTCTAGTATTGTGATAGCTGGCGTATCCCTCCATAGAATTCTGTCGGGCAACAGAGTTGACAGCTACATGATTATCGGGTAAGTATATTCAAAAATTTATTTTACTAATGAAAATAACATTTTTCAATATTAAACTTAGCCGGTGATTATATAAGCTGCAGCTCTGCTGCCCGACAGAAAAACTCTACGTTCAAAATACGCCAGCGATCGCTATGCAGGTAGGGGGTGTACATCAACAGCGCCATCTGTCGAGCAGGTACTCAGTACTCAATATAAACACACAACCAATTTTCTCTCTGTCGTGCCACCGGCAAGACCTACTAAATTCGCTATTGCTTACTGGATTGGTTTTCACATATTTTGGTGAAGTACACATTTCTAGTTTTGAGCTTTCGCTATGCAGGTGTTTTATCTTCATCTCAAAACTTGAACTCGTTTTGGATAGATTTAATTATGGTGACAAAGAGAGTATGGACTCTCTTTCACTTTTAAATGGCCGACCCTTCCCTTAGACGGAAGTGTGTTTAGGTTTTTAGTAATTTTGCTTAACACGTTATAGATCTATATATTTTATATCTCTCCGCCTTTATTAGGCCTCTTCGATTAACTTTCCATTTATTATAAACATATAAAAATAAATTGTTATGTTTTGTTTATATGCGACCTTTCCTGATAGTAGGCGGTCCTAACTTGGAACCGAAGTTAATCAACGTTGAGCCCGTTATATCGTATTTAGCCTTTAAAGAATTTAAAACTTTTTAAATTTAATGTTTTATGAAAGAATTTCTTTGATAGTCTTCGTACTGTTTTCAAAGATGAACTAACGTTTAGTTTTTTAGACTACGCAGTTGTTGACGTTCAGGACGTTCAACATGCGCTCTATCGTTACGATAGAGAGAGAGAGTATCACGGTTTCACTTTGCAGTAAGAGTAAATCGATTCTGACGTTTTGTTCTTTCTTTCTTAGCTTAAATGTTTTAAATTCTAAATTAAAGGAACTTTTTATTTGGAAAACCTTTCAGTTTTTTCCTTTAGTCAAATAACATGTTTTTTTTGACGATATATAATTGGGCTCTTCTCTTAGGGCGAAATCAAGAGAGAAAGAGAGAGAGAGATAGAGACGGAGGGAGAGAGAGGAGAGAAAACGTTCCGTTCAAGCGGGTAAGGTTGTTCTCGTGTTACTCTCGTCCCTAGTCTCTGTACGGGGAGGAAGGTAAAACGTTTCTAGGGTTTTATTCTTGTCCCCAGGCTATGTGCGGTGAGAGATTGTAAACGTAGTTTATTTGAACTAGTGTTTAGTCTCTTTCCCAGCCACTGAATTTTTTATCTTTATATATGTTTTCTGTTTTTTGCTAGTATTAATGAGCTGCATTATACGACTGTTTTCGCAATTACTACCTTTTAATGAAGGGTAGAATTGCGTGTTTCAGGTAGAAATCGGTAAAAGTTTCGATTTCAGTGAAATAAGTGCAAAACAGAAAATCGATAAAGTGATATGCGCAAAGTGTTACAGTGTTGCGTCCGAGGGTTCGTCTGTTCGTGCCTGTCGTTCACCTAGTCCGGGACCTCTTGCAAGCTCCCAAGCCCAGGGGAGAAGTAATGTCGAACGACTTATGGGTTCGAGAGGTCTTGATCAACGAACAGACGTTTTTTCCCTCCGTGGTGTCGGGCGTATCTACCCAAGATCGCCACACCCACACAAAGACGAGAGAGCCCATTTATTTCTCGTCTGCGGAAGAGGTTTCTCGTAAGAAACCATGGACCAAGGTCTCGCGGCTTATTAAGCGCAAGTCGGTCCCTTCCGCGCAAGTCCAACGGCCCAGTTGTAGCCACTGGGTCAGTTCGGACTCGCTGCAGTCTTCCGACGACTGCTCACCTCCTAAGAGAGGCAAAGCGGTACCGCATCAGGCAGTCACACCGTCTGTTGCCGCACCTGCTCTTCTAGACCCTAAGTGGTCTTTGCTGCAAACCATGCAGTCTCAGTTAACGTCATTGATGCAGGACTTTCGTGCAGAGAAGGTTGACACCAACCTCTAGCCTACAACCAACCACAGTAGTGCGTCCTGTGGACGCTGAGGCGACCTTCTGCCGCACTCCAGCTGAGAGAGTACCGCCACCCATGCGTTCCAGTGTACCCTGCCAGCCGCATGTTGACGTTCAGCGACTCACGGAACCTTCCGTTGACGTTCGCGAGGTACAACAACAGTCTAAGTTGTTTTGTTTTGACGCGGTGCGTCAACCTCCGCATTCTAGAGTTGTTTTGACTGCTCAGTCTAGACAGTCAAAGCAGTCTCGAGTGGACACTGTACGTCCTCACGCACCTGTTGTGGTTGACAGTTCAGTTGTTGACAGTTCACAGACTGTCAAGCAGTTACATGACGTTGCCTTCTGGTCTGCTACTAATGCTCCAGTGAGAGACTCACTGAGGTAACCTAGCTTTTATCGGACAAGGTTCCTGTAGATGAGGAAGTTGCTGTTCTCCCTCCTACTGATATTCCCTTGAGGACTCTGTCAGATGGAGAGGAGCCTTAAGCTGCTTAGCCTCCTATGGACTTTAATTAAATCATGATGATTTTTTTTAAGGATCTTCGTCCGGATCTTGTAACTGCTGCTCCTCGTTCGCCTAAACGTCAGAACTTACACTAGGCCTAGCTACTTCGAAGCCGTTGTTTTTAAGCTAGTGCTCTCTCGCTCTCCTAGAGAGCGTTACGTTGGCTAGGCGACTGGTTTTTGCACCAGGAGGAGTTTTTAGGGATACAGCCTTTGATTTCCCTTCTTTTAACCCTGGATAGGTACGGTCCTCGGACACCCCTTTAAGGGTATACACGGACGCGAACGACCCCGACGCCAAAAAAAATTCTTGAAAAATCAGTTTTTGCAGTAACCTCCTTTTTTCTTTTGCCAAAAAAAACTTCAATGAATGCTTAAAACAACTGTACTGTAAAGATAAATACTACTCATCTGCAGAAAAACTATTTATTATAAATATTTTAAAAAATTAAGTAGAAAAAAAAAAGACCTGACATAAAAATTCATAAAAAAAAAGTTTATACATATATACACAAATCCTTTTAGGAATTGATTCTTGAATGTTTAGGACACATCTTGATGTATTTTGGATGAAGTCAGACCCATGGAGGTGAAGATCTGAAATGAGAAAAAAAGGGTAACTTTTTTTGGCCAAAAAAAATTGTCCAAATTTCATGAATTTTTTTGGATACCCAAATGAAATAGGAAGTGGCTAATTTTTTTAGGGAATAAACATATGTTATCCTAAAATAGAAATATGTAAAAAAATCTTCATTATTTTGTAAATTACATTTATATCAGGGGCCATATCTAAAGGTAATTTTTTGAGTACTTGGAAATTTCGTAAAAAAATACATATATATAATATATAATATGATATTTATGCAGGTAAAAATATACCAAAATATCACAAATTCTATAGGGAACAAGAATATATATAGATAGGGCAGCTTACGCTTCGGATATGTCCACAAAATGGCCGCCAACCACACTGACTCAGACTCCCTAATCTGCCACTTGAAATGTAGGAAGGGTATGTCAATTTCAAGGTGTTATTTACTAATCTAATTATTATTGGATATGCATAAAAATTGTATGGTGGGTTGCTGGATAATTGTCGATTATTTTACGACTATAAAATTAAAATTCTGACCCAAAAAATTTTTTTTGAAGGGAAATAAAATCGAAAAAAAAAAATGTAAAACAATATTTTAGCTAAAAAATTTGATGATATTCAATCAAAAAAAAAAAGTAAACAAAATTTTCCGACAAATAAACATCTAGAGGAATCATTACTCTGTGATAGTTCCTTAGTACGTAGTAATTTTGAAAGAATTGGGAAAAAACGAAAAAATGGCAATCACCGGAAAATCGAACACATACCTATATATACGCCATATCTGGCTAAAAAAAAGATAGGCATGGGTAGCCAGATCATCTAGAAACACTTTCCAACACTATAAAAATATAAGTTTTGCGACACTACTTGCCAATTCCTTACGGTAACATGACTAAGCAAAAAAATGCAAAACAAATAAAAAGGGGCACTCGTGGAAAAATGGCCATTCTAATATACGGCATTTCAGAAAAAAAAAATTTCAGCCACGTGCTAGGCAAACCATCAAGGCATATTTTCCGACAAATAAACATATAAATGAAATATTACTCTGTGATAGTTCCTTAGTACGTAGTAATTTTGAAAGAAATGGGAAAAAACGAAAAAATGGCAATCACAGGAAAATCGAACACATACTTATATATACGCCATATCTGGCTAAAAAAAAATAGGCATGGGTAGCCAGATCATCTAGAAACACTTTCCAACACTATAAAAATATAAGTTTTGCGACACTACTTGCCAATTCCTTACGGTAACATGACTAAGCAAAAAAATGCAAAACAAATAAAAAGGGGCACTCGCGGAAAAATGCCCAACATTCTAATATACGGCATCTCAGATAAAAAAAAAAGACATGCACATGTTAGCCCAACCATCAAGGCACACTTTCTAACACATAAACATGAAAAAAAAAATCAATAATATACGGCAATTCCTTACTACCTAGTAAATTTTTACAAATATTGAAAAAAAAACAGAAATTGGCAACCGCAGTTAAATACCCAATATACCAATAACTACGTCGTATCTGACAAAAACAAAATCACGCATGGGTAGCCAGATCATCTAGACACACTTTCCAACATTAAAAAAGCAAAAGTTTTACGACACTATTTCGCAATATCTTACGGAAAAATGACTTGGCAAAAAAATTTTAAAAAATTAAAAAGGGACACTCGCGGTAAAATGCCCGACATTCTAATATACGACATCTCAGATAAAAAAAAAGACATGCACGTGTTAGCCCAACCATCAAGGCACACTTTCTAACACATAAACATGAAAAAAAAAATGAATAATATACGGCAATTCCTTACTACGTAGTAATTTTTACAAATATTGAAAAAAAAACAGAAATTGGTAACCGCAGTTAAATACCCAATATACCAATAACTACGTCGTATCTGACAAAAACAAAGTCATGCATGGGTAGCCAGATCATCTAGACACACTTTCCAACACTAAACAAGCAAAAGTTTTACGACACTATTTGGCAATATCTTACGGAAAAATGACTTGGCAAAAAAATGAAAAAAAATGAAAAAGGGGCACTCGCGGTAAAATGGTCCTCGTGGTGATGAACGACATTTTAACTAAAAAAAAAAACATGCACATGGTAGCCAAACAATCCACCAAGACTTTCCACAACTGATAACCTATACAAGTTGCACCATTCTACGACAATTTCATAATACGTAATAACTTTGATAATTATGCAAACTACCTCAGAAGGGTAAACTCGGACGCGAACGACCCCGACGCGTCTCAGAAATCGGGGAAGGAGTACAGCTACAGCAATGCACATCTGGACACTACTAGAGCGTGTAGGGGAGACACCTCCTGCAGGTCGATCACCCACAAATTCAGTCACAGGGGTGAGTCACGTGAGAAAAACCTGTTTTTTTTTGACGCTCGGGGTCGCAAACGACCCACCGTACCTATCCAGGGTTAAACTGGCTTTTAGAGCGAAAGTCTGATATGACACGAGAGAAGTTCTCGGCTTGGGAGTTCATGCCTCTGCCCAGATAGACTTCTCAATTCTGGTAGACTCGCCCTGGCGCCTAGCCAGGAGACGCTCCAAGTTGTTTACAGGTCAACTTCTCAGCTTTTGTCAAGCCCTTAAAGTTTTGCTGTACTATTATGTCACACATAACAAGGCTTTCAGGGATGGTAAACGGTTCCGCCTCAGTCGCTAACCCCGTCTGTTGTCACACCTGCTCCCGTAGACCCTAAATGGGCTTTGCTGCAAGCCATGCAGTCCAAGCTTGCATCCTTGATAGAGGACTTAAATGCGGAGAAGAACCTTCTGGCCAACAACCTTCCAACCGGTCGGTTGTGCGCCCTGTTGACGCTGAGGTAACCTACTCGCGTCTGCCAGTTGAGGTGGTTCCTCCTTCTGGCCAACAACCTTCCAACCGGTCGGTTGTGCGCCCTGTTGACGCTGAGGTAACCTACTGGCGTCTGCCAGTTGAGGTGGTTCCTCCTTCTGGCCAACAACCTTCCAACCGGTCGGTTGTGCGCCCTGTTGACGCTGAGGTAACCTACTCGCGTCTGCCAGTTGAGGTGGTTCCTCCACCGATGCGACCCAGTGGGGTTGCCAGTCGCACGTTGAAGTTAAGCGACGCTCGGAGGTGGTTGTTGACGTTCAGGACGTTCAACAACCAGCAGAGGTGACTTGTTGTGACGCAGTGCGTCAACCTCAGCAACCCGGTAGGGTGTTGACTGCACAACCCAGACGGTCTAGACAGTTTCGGGTTGACGCTGTACTTCCTCGCGCACCCATGGTTGTTGACAGTTCACAGACTGTGCAGCAGTTCCATGATATTGCGTCCGGCTCCGTCACGCATCCACCAGTGCGACCGGATTCAGCGAGTCAGACGTTGCCCACTCCGTTGCCGTTTCCTGATCAGTTTCGGATGAGGAACCCTCTGATGAGGACGTTGCTGAACAAGACGATCAGCCCCCAGCCCTGCTATCCATCCAGAAGATGCTGAAGAAGGAACGCTGCTCAGTCAGGCTGTGGATGAGTCTGATAGGGACACTGTCATCCATGGATCAATTTGTGTCACTAGGAAGACTACACCTCCGTCCTCTTCTATACCATCTAGCTTTTCACTGGAAAAAGGACAAGACGCTAGAAGCGGTCTCGATCCCGGTTTCCGGAAAGATAAAGTCTTGTCTGACTTGGTGAAAGGACTATATCAACCTTAGAGAGGGTCTTCCCCTGACTGTTCAGACTCCCAACCACGTTCTCTTCTCGGACGCATCGGACGTAGGCTGGGGTGCGACATTAGACGGTCGGGAATGCTCGGGATTATGGAACTCGAGTCAAAGGACAATGCATTTCAACTGCAAGGAGCTACTGGCAGTACGTCTGACCTGGAAAAGCTTCAGGTCTCTCCTTCAAGGCAAAGTGGTGGAGGTGAACTCGGACAACACCACGGCTTTGGCGTACATCTCCAAGCAAGGAGGGACCTACTCTCTGACGTTGTACAAGATCGCAAGGGACCTCCTCACCTGGTCAAAAGATCTAGACATATCACTAGTAACGAGGTTCATCCAAGGCAACTTGAATGTCATGGCAGATTGTCTCAGTCGGAAGGGACAAATAATTCCAACAGAATGGACCCTCCACAAGGATGTATGCAAGAGACTTTGGGCCACCTGGGGCCAGCCAACCATAGATCTCTTCGCAACCTCGATGACCAAGAGGCTCCCAATATTTTGCTCACCAATCCCGGACCCAGCAGCAGTTCATATAGATGCCTTTCTACTAGATTGGTCACACCTAGATCTATATGCATTCCCTCCGTTCAAGATTGTCAACAAGGTACTGCAGAAGTTCGCCTCTCACGAAGGGACAAGGTTGACGCTAGTTGCTTCCCTCTGGCCCGCGAGAGAATGGTTCACCGAGGTACTTCGATGGCTAGTAGACGTTCCCAGAACACTTCCCCTAAGTGTGGACCTTCTACGTCAGCCACGCGTAAAGAAGGTACACCAAGGCCTCCACGCTCTTCGTCTGACTGCCTTCAGACTATCGGAAGACTCTCGAGAGCTAGAGGCTTTTCGAAGGAGGCAGCCAGAGCGATTGCTAGAGCAAGGAGAACATCCACCCTTAGAGTCTACCAATCGAAGTGGGAAATCTTCCGAAACTGGTGCAAGTCAGTATCCGTATCCTCGACCAGTACCTCTGTAACTCAAATAGCTGACTTCCTCTTATATCTGAGGAAAGAACGATCTCTTTCAGCTCCCACTATCAAGGGTTACAGAAGCATGTTGGCATCAGTCTTCCGTCACAGAGGCTTAGATCTTTCCAACAATAAAGATCTACAGGACCTCCTTAAGTCTTTTGAGACCACGAAGGAGCGTCGTTTGGTTACACCTGGTTGGAATTTAGACGTGGTACTAAGATTCCTTATGTCAGACAGGTTCGAACCGCTACAATCAGCCTCCCTGAAAGATCTCACCTTAAAGACTCTTTTCCTGGTATGCTTAGCCACAGCTAAAAGAGTCAGTGAGATTCATGCCTTCAGCAAGAACATCGGATTCTCATCCGAAACGGCTACATGTTCTACAACTTGGCTTTCTAGCCAAAAACGAGCTGCCTTCTCGGCCTTGGCCAATATCGTTCGATATTCCAAACTTATCGTATGGTTGGAAATGAACTAGAAAGAGTCTTATGTCCTGTAAGAGCTCTTAAGTTCTATTTAAAACGAACTAAACCTTTACGAGGCCCGTCTGAAGCTTTATGGTGTTCAGTTAAGAAACCATCTTTGCCTATGTCAAAGAATGCTTTATCCTATTTTATCAGACTGTTAATACGAGAAGCTCATTCCCATCTGAATGAGGAAGACCAAGTTTTGCTGAAGGTAAGGACACACGAAGTTAGAGCTGTCGCAACTTCCGTGGCCTTTAAACAAAATAGATCTCTGCAAAGTATAATCGACGCAACCTATTGGAAAAGCAAGTCAGTGTTCGCGTCTTTTTATCTTAAGAATGTCCAGTCTCTTTACGAGAACTGCTACACTCTGGGATCATTCGTAGCAACGAGTGCAGTAGTGGGTGAGGGCTCAACCACTACAATTCCCTAATTCCATAACCTTTTTAATCTTTCTCTTGAAATGTTTTATTATTGTTTTTGGGTTGTCCGGAAGGCTATGAAGCCTTTCGCATCCTACTTGATTTGGCGGGTGGTCAAAGTCATTTCTTGAGAAGCGCCTAGATTAGAGGTTTTGATGAGGTCCTGTTGTATGGGTTGCAACCCTTGATACTTCAGATCCTAGGGGTCGATCAGCATCCTAAGAGGATCGCGAGGCTCCGTAAGGAAGACGTACTTAAAAAGGCAGAGTAATTGTTCAAGTCGACTTCCTTACCAGGTACTTATTTATTTTATGTTTGTTATTTTGAATAACTGCTAAAATGAAATACAAAATACTTAGCTCATAATAATGTAAACAAGTAATGCTGGTCTCTACCCACCCCCCTGGGTGTGAATCAGCTTATATAATCACCGGCTAAGTTTAATATTGAAAAATGTTATTTTTATTAATAAAATAAATTTTTGAATATACTTACCCGGTGATTATATATTAAAGGACCCTCCCTTCCTCCCCAATAGAGACCCAGTGGTCCGAGGAGAAAAATGGTTCTGTGTTTACATTGAGTACTGAGTACCTGCTCGACAGATGGCGCTGTTGATGTACACCCCCTACCTGCATAGCGATCGCTGGCGTATTTTGAACGTAGAGTTTTTCTGTCGGGCAGCAGAGCTGCAGCTTATATAATCACCGGGTAAGTATATTCAAAAATTTATTTTATTAATAAAAATAAAATTTTAATTTCTCACTTATTGCAAGAACCATTTATTTTTCCAATTGGTTGTCATGTGTTTATTATGCATTTCTGACCATGAATTTTGCTGCAAATCAGTCATTTTGGTATTTCCCACCCAAAAGCTCCGGTTTCCTATTGAGATTCCCAATAATTTCTATTATATAGGGGTTGTAGGAAATCTCACGAATGGCTGGTTTGCCCCAATATTTATGGTCAGATGTGGATAAAACACAAGATAATAAATAGAAAAAAATACAAGTCACGTATGTCTATAAATTAAAGTATCATGTATTTATCTTTTAATCTGTTCTCATATTAGTCAAAAATACCACAGGCTATTTTCTCTCTGCAAAGGGCAATAAATATGTAATCTGTTTGGCAACATATCGAGCCCTAAGATGCTTTTAGGAAGAAAACAACTGATGTCATTCTTCTGGAGTTTTATCTGGAGGACCTTTCTCTGAAAATAAAAATAATGGTCTGTCTTTTTCTCGTGATACAACAGGTACAGTCAAATTGTAGTGATAAAAATTGATTTGTTTCCAGAGGCCATTCAAACATTGGTTTATTTGAACACAATTAATTTATCTTTGTAAGGAATTTTTACATAAAGTTGACAGTCTTCAGTGTACTTCAATAAAATTGTATTAAAAAAAAAACTTGAAAGATGTAATTAAAATTTAACTGCACTTTACATGTAAGTATAGTTGATGGCCTAAATGGAAGACTAGTCAGCTAGATTATACATGGGCACTCTATTCAGAGTTTGCAACAATCTATTTTTAAATATTTAACTTAGCCGGTGAATATATAATAGCTGCTGCTCCAGCGGCTCGACAGAAAACACACAAAAACTCGCGAGCGATCGCTATGAAGGTTGCGGGTGTGCCCACCAGCGCCAACTATCGGCCAGATACCGCATATACATGTAAACAGACCCAATTTTTTCTCTGTCGGCCTTAACGACAAGACGTATCAATACTCGCTGTATAACCTGGAGTTTTCTCAACATATTTGGTGAAGTACTTCCTTTTGGTTTGAGCTTTCGCAGTGCAGGTGTTTATTCTTCAACTTAAATCTTGAACTCGTTTTTGGATAGATTTAATTTTTGATGACTTTGGATTGTTTTTTTGGACTTTCTTTGACTTTTAAATGGCCGACCCTTCCCTTAGTACGGAAGTGTGTTTTAGGCTTTTAGCAATTATCTTATCACGTTATAAATTAATTATAGATTTTCCTCTATATATTTTATATCTCAACCGCCTTTATTAGGCCTCTTCGATTAGCTTTCCATTTATAATAAACATCAAGATAAATTTTAATGATTTGTTTATATGCGACCTTTCCTGAGAGTAGGCGGTCCTAACTTGGAAACCGAAGTTAAACAACGTTGAGCCCTTTCAATAGTAAATAACTTTTACAGAGCAAATGATTTAAAACTTATTAAATGAATATTTTTTAGTAGATATTTTATGAAAGATTTTCTTTGAATAGTCTTCGTGCTGTTTCAAAGATGAACTAACGTTTAGTTTATTTATGCTACGCAGTTTGCGCTCTATCGTTACGATAGAGAGAGAGAGTATCACGGTTTCACTTTGCAGAAAGAGTAAATCGATTCTGACGTTTTGTTCATTCTTCTTTCAAAGCTTAAATGTTTTAAATACTATTTTAAAGGAACTTTTTAATTGAAAAACCTTTCAGTTTTTTCCTTTGGTCAAATAACCTGTTTATTGACGAAAGGTAAGTGGGCTCTTC
This sequence comes from Palaemon carinicauda, assembly GCF_036898095.1. Lineage (NCBI taxonomy): Eukaryota > Metazoa > Arthropoda > Malacostraca > Decapoda > Palaemonidae > Palaemon > Palaemon carinicauda. The sequence goes on from NC_090753.1 coordinate 85,027,226, forward strand.
TCTTCGGTGCGAAATCAAGAGAGAGAGAGAGAGAGAGAGATAGAGACGGAGAGAGAGAGAGGAGAGAGAACGTTCCGATCTTTATTCTCATCCCAAGCGAGTAACGTTGTTCTCGAGTCAGTTTTTTTTACTCTCGTCCCTAGTCTCTGTACGGGGAGAAAGGATAAAACGTTTTTAGTTTTTATTCTCGTCCCAATGCACTGTACGGTGAGAGATTGAAAACGTAGTTTTGAATGAACTAGTGTTTAGTCTCCTTCCCAGCTACTGATCTTTTTATCTTAAAATATGTTTACTGATTTTTGCTTGTATTAATGTGCTTACATTATACGACTGATTTCGCAATTATAACCTTTTGATGAGGGTAGAATTGCGTGCTTCAGGTAGAAATCAGTTTTATTCATACCTAATGTGAATTGTTAAAAAATTCGATTTCAGTGAAATAAGTGCAAAACAGAAAATCGTAGTGATAAAGTGATAATTGCGCAAAGTGTTATCAGTGTTGCGACCGAGGGTTCGTCTGTTCGTGCCTGTCGTTCGCCTAGTCCGAGACCTCTTGCAAGCTCCCAAGCCCAGGGGAGAAGTAATGTCGTACGACTTATGGGTTCGAGAGGACTTGATCAGCGAACAGACGTTCCCTCTATGGTTTCAGGCGTGTCTCATCAACACCGCCCCTACCATAAGACGAGCGAGACGATTTTCTCCTCGTCATCCGAAGGCTTTTCGCATAAGAAACCGTGGAACAAGGTTTCGAGGCCCTTTAAGCGAAAGTCAGTCCTTTCAGGACAGGTCCAGCGTCCTGGTTTTAACTATTAGGACAGCTCTGACCCTATGCAGTCATCGGAAGACTGCTCGCCGCCTAAACAAAAGCGTAACACAGGCTCCGAGAGTCTTTTTGTAGGCAAGGTTTTGCAGTCACAGACGTTACCCTCGTCTCTTACCGCAACCATTCCCGTTGATCCTAAATGGGTTGTACGGCAAGACATGCAGAATAAGCTTGCCTCTCTTATGGAGGACTATTCTGCTGAGCAGGTTCACGATGATCCTCGCCGCTTAGCTGATCGAGATCCTGGCCGTCAGCCGCCCAAACGAACCTTTGCTCGTCCTGTTGACGTTGACGTTACAAAGTCACGTCAGTCACGTTTTGTAGAGCCTCACTCGATGCAGTCCAGTGTTGACTTTCAGCCGCTTGTGGACGTTCAGCCGCTGCCGCATGCTCTTGTTGACGTTCAGGAGGTTCGCCAACCAGCGAAGTTGACTTGTTTTGACGTTGAGCGTCAAGCACCGCAGTCAAGAGTTGTTTTGACTGCTCTGTCTAGGCAGTCAAGGCAGTCTCGAGTTGACGTCGAGCGTCCTCCCGCACCTGTTGGTTGTTGCTGGTCAGTCCTTTAAGCAGTTACATGACATAGCGTCCTTGACTGCTACTGTTGCTCCTTTGCGTGTGGACTCTGTTTGTCAAGCATTGCCACCACGGCAGGTCTCTCCCTTGCTTGAGACTCGGCTATTGTCGGACAAGGTTCCTTCAGATGAGGAAGTTGCTGTTCCCCCTCCTACTGATATTCCCTTGAAGACTCTGTCAGACGGAGAGGAGCCTAAAGCTGCTCAGCCCTCTATGGACTTTAAATAAATCATGCATATTTTTAAGGATCTTTGTCCGGATCTTTTTGTAACTGCTGCTCCTCGTTCGCCTAAACGTCAGAGCTTACACTAGGCCTAGCTACTTCGAAGCCGTTGTTTTATAAGCTAGTGCTCTCTCGCTCTTCTAAGAGAGCTTTACGTTTGCTAGGCGACTGGTTTATCACCAGGAGGAGTTTGGGGGAGACAGCCTTTGCTTTCCCTACTTTTAAGCTGGCTTATAGAGCGAGAGTCTGATATGACACGGGAGAAGTTCTCGGCTTGGGAGTTCCTGCCTCTGCCCAGATAGACTTCTCAAACCTCATAGACTCTCCCTGGCGCCTGGCCATGAGACGCTCCAAGATTTTATGGTCGACTTCAGAGCTAGACCATCTCCTGTTAGGAGTTTTTTCGAGCGTTTGAAGTTTTGCTGTACAATTATGTCATGCATAAACAAGGCTTTCAGGGATGGCTCCAATGATCTGACAGCCACGTTCTCTGCAGGAACAAGTCCCTCAGGGATGGCTCCAATGATCTGGCAGCCATGTTCACTGCAGGAGTACGTAAGAGGCAAGTGCGCTCAATGTGTTCATTGTCAAGACAAACTTCACGATGAAGTCTACCAGGCTGTCTTGACAGCATTAATGGAAGGCGACTGGATGGTCTCTCTCGACCTTCAGGAGGCATACTTCCACATTCCTATACACCCGGATTCCCAACCGTTTCTGAGGTTTGTTTACAGGAATGTGGGGTACCAGTTTCGAGCCCTGTGCTTTGGCCTCAGTCCTGCTCCTCTCGTGTTTACGAGGCTCATGAGGAATGTGGCAAAATCCCTCCATCTATCGGGGATCCGAGCCTCCCTGTACTTGGACGACTGGCTTCTCAGAGCATCGTCCAGTCTTCGCTGTCTGCAGGATCTACATTGGACGTTGAGTCTGGCCAGGGAGTTGGGACTTTTGGTCAACCTAAAAGTCCCAACTGATCCCATCCCAGATTATTCTATATTTGGGGATGGAGATTCGCAGTCCAGTTTTTTCGGGCTTTTCCGTCTGCCACCGAATAGAACAAACCCTGCTCGAAGTCCAACTAATGCTGAAAAGAAAACGTTTGTTCAGTCAGGAGTTGGAACAGTCTCGTAGGGACTCTCTCATCCCTGGAGCAGTTTGTCTCACTAGGGAGACTACACCTTCTGCCTCTCCGGTTCCATCTAGCCTCTCACTGGAACTAGGACAAGACGTTAGAGACGGTATCATTCCCAGTCTCCGAACCAGTAAAGGCATGCCTGAAATGGTGGGACAGCAATATCAGTCTGAGAGAGGGACTATCCCTAGCAGTCAAGAACCCAAACCACGTGTTGTTCTCAGACGCGCCGGATTTGGGTTGGGGTGCGACCCTGGACGGTCGGGAATGCTCGGGTCTGTGGACCTCAAGTCAGAAGAGCATGCACATCAACGACAAGGAGCTATTAGCAGTCCACTTGGCCTTGATGATATTCGAAAGCTTCTTCGAAACTAAGTGGTAGAGGTCAACTCAGACAACACCACAGCTTTGGCGTACATCTCCAAGCAAGGAGGCACACACTCCTTCACGCTGCTCGAGATCGCAAGGGACCTTCTCTTATGGTCAAGAAATCGAGGCATCTCCCTGTTGACGAGATTCATCCAGGGGGACTTGAATGTCTTGGCAGACTGTCTCAGTCGGAGGGGTCAGGTGATACCCACGGAATGGACCCTCCACAAGGACGTGGGCAAGAGTCTTTGGGCTACTTGGGGTCAACCCACCATAGACCTCTTTGCCTCCTCGTTGACCAAAAGGTTACCAATCTATTGCTCTCCAGTCCTAGATACAGAAGCAATCCACATAGACGCGTTTCTACTGGATTGGTCTCTTCTGGACTTATATGCATTCCCACCATTCAAGATAGTCAACAAGGTACTGCAGAAGTTCGCCTCTCACGAAGGGACAAGGTTGACGTTGGTTGCTACCCTCTGGCCCGCGAGAAAGTGGTTCACCGAGGTACTTCAATGGCTGGTAGACTTTCCAAGAAGTCTTCCTCTAAGGGTAGATCTGTTACGTCAGCCCCACGTAAAGAATGTCCATCAAAGCCTCCCCGCTCTTCGTCTGACTTCCTTCAGACTATCGAAAGACTCTCAAGAGCTCGAGGCTTTTCGAAGGAGGCAGCCAGTGCGATTGCAAGAGCGAGGAGAGCTTCTACCATTAGAGTATACCAGTCGAAGTGGGAAGTCTTTTGAGACTGGTGCAAGTCAGCATCTGTGTCCTCGTCCAGTACCTCTGTAGCCCAAATCGCAGATTTTCTTTTACATCTGAGAAAGGTTCGCTCCCTTTCAGCTCCCACGATTAAGGGCTACAGGAGCATGTTGGCTTCGGTCTTTCGACATAGAGGCTTAGATCTTTCCAACAATAAAGATCTCCAAGATCTCCTTAAGTCTTTCGAGACCTCTAAGGAACGTCGTTTGGCAACTCCTGGATGGAACTTAGACGTGGTCCTAAGGTTCCTCATGTCAGACAGGTTTGAGCCATTACATTCAGCCTCCCTGAAGGATCTCACCCTCAAGACACTTTTCCTAGTGTGCTTGGCTTCGGCTAAAAGGGTCAGTGAACTTCATGCCTTCAGTAAGAACATCGGCTTTTCTACAGAAAAAGCCACTTGTTCACTTCAACTTGGTTTCCTGGCCAAAAATGAACTGCCTTCTCGTCCTTGGCCTAAATCTTTTGATATTCCTTGCTTATCAGAGATCGTAGGCAACGATGTCCTGTTAGAGCTCTTAAGTTCTATTTAGCTCGTACTAAGTCATTACGAGGTAAATCTGAGGCATTATGGTGCTCAGTTAAGAAACCATCATTGCCTATGTCAAAGAATGCTTTATCATATTTTATCAGATTTTTAATACGAGAAGCTCATTCTCACTTGAATGAGAAAGACCGATGTTTGCTTAAGGTTAAGACGCACGAAGTTAGAGCTATAGCAACCTCCGTGGCCTTCAAGCAAAATAAATCTCTGCAAAATATTATGGACGCGACTTTTTGGAGAAGCAAGTCAGTGTTCCGGTCATTTTACTTAAAAGATGTCCAGACTCTTTACGAGGACTGCTACACACTGGGTCCATTCGTTGCAGCGAGTGCAGTAGTGGGTGAGGGTTCTACCACTACATTACCCTAATTCCAATATCCTTTTTAATCTGTCTCTTGAAATGTTTTTAATATTGTTTGTTGGGTTGTACGGAAGGCTAAGAAGCCTTTCGCATCCTGGTTGATTTGGCGGGTGGTCAAAGTCATTTCTTGAGAGCGCCCAGATTAGGGGTTTGATGAGGTCCTGTTGTATGGGTTGCAGCCCTTAATACTTCAGCTCCTGGGAATCTTTCAGCATCCTAAGAGGATCGCTGGGCTTCGTGAGGAAGACAGACTAATAAGGCAGAGTAATCGTCTAAGTCAACTTCCTTACCAGGTACCTTTATATATTTGGGTTTTGTTATGATATAACTGTCAAAAACTCTAAGCATATACGCTGTAAACTTAATTAACTCTGATCTCTACCCACCACCATGGGTGTGAATCAGCTATTATATATTCACCGGCTAAGTTAAATATTTAAAAATGATATTTTAATTATAAAATAAATTTTTGAATATACTTACCCGGTGAATATATAAATTAAAGGCCCCCCCTTCCTCCCCGATAGAGACCCAGCGGGATGAGAAAAATTGGGTCTGTTTACATGTATATGCGGTATCTGGCCAATAGTTGGCGCTGGTGGGCACACCCGCAACCTTCATAGCGATCGCTCGCGAGTTTTTGTGTGTGTTTTCTGTCGAGCCGCTGGAGCAGCAGCTATTATATATTCACCGGGTAAGTATATTCAAAAATTTATTTTATAATTAAAATATTTTTCTCAATTCTATCATTGTTCTTGCACCTAACTTTCTTAGGTCACATTTTGTATGAATACTGTAAAGTATACTATACAGCAGGGTTTCTAAGCTGGTACTTGCATTATGCTCTCTGATGGTCTAGCAGTGCTCTCTCACAGTGGTTAAAATCGTGCTTAGGAACACCAGCTCTTTGTAGGCCTGACAGCCCTAACTTCAGTATTCATAATTCTGAATCTCGGATCATCTATATCTGTAAGTCTGTAACTACTGTATTTCATCTGTTTCTTATGTTTGTTTATAACACACACAGTTTATATCGTCAGCTTAACTCTAAGCTGTCATTATTCTCAGAACAGGTTGGCCAGGGAACCAGCCACCTGTTGAGATACTACCACTAGAGAGTTATGGGGTCCTATTGACTGGCCAGACAGTACTACATTGGATCCTTCTCTCTGGTTACGGTTCATTTTCCCTTTGCCTACACATACACCGAATAGTCTGGTCTATTCTTTACAGATTCTCCTCTGTCCTCATACAACTGACAACACTGTGATTATCAAACAATTTTTCTTCACCCAAGGGGTTAACTACTGCATTGTAATTGTTCAGTGGCTACTCTCCTCTTGGTAAGGGTAGAAGAGACCTGTTAGTTATGGTAAGCAGCTCATCTAGGAGAAGGACACGCCAAAATCAAACCATTGTTCTCTAGTCTTGGGTAGTGCCATAGCCTCTGTACCATGGTCTTCCACTGTCTTGGGTTAGAGTTCTCTTGTTTGAGGGTACACTTGGGCACACTGTTTTATCTTATTTCTCTCCCTTGTGTTTTGCTAAAAGTTTTTATAGCTTATTCAGAAAATATTTATTTTAATATTCTTACCGTTCTTAAGAGATTTTTCCTTGTTTCCTTTCATCACTGGGCTATTTTCCCTGTTGGGGCCCCTGGGCTTATAGCATCCTGCTTTTCCAACTAGGGTTGTAGCTTAGCAAGTAATAATGATAATAACAACAGCTGGCCTGAGGGTTTGGTTCGTCAATTTCCGGAACTCAAGAAAATGCTGAAAGCATAGTGGCAGACTGTGTACTTGCCCAGTATATGTAGGAACCAGCATAATATCTCGGTCAGGAGTTTGAGAAGAGGTTTTAGAAATTGAAGGTTTATGCTGTTTGATACTAATTTCTTCTTCTCAGCTTTAACATATTTCTTTAGCGGGTCACTATTATGAATGAGTCGTCTCTATTAATTTCTGTTCTATGCTTTGTTTTTGTCAATACTGTACCTATTTGTCGCAAATCTTCCTCTACACAATCCTGCCATCTTTTTTTTTTTTTTCGGTCTTTCTCTCTTCCTTTTACCCCGAACTTCCATCTCCATTGTATGTCTTCCAACGTAATGTTCATTTTGTAACAAGTGTCCAAACTATGTTTGCCTTCCCTCCTTTATTTTCTTTGATTCTTCAACTACCTTTGTTGATCCTCTACTCATTTCTAATGCTATCTCCCTTTATTACTCCAGATATTCATCTCAACATTCTCATTTCTGCTAAATCCTCCTTCTCCTCAGTCTTCCTTATACTTGCTGTTTCTTCGTCTACTTTGTCTGCATCTTTTCCCACTTCTATGTGGAGTCGATGTTTCTGTCCAGCGTTCTCCATCTACCTCTGTCCCACACTTCATCACCGGTTAATCCCTTTGATCGAAGGTCATCCTGGTCTTATAACAATTCTAAGAAACTTTCCCTTTAATATCAGAGAACCCCAGATGCAGACCAACTGTTGTTCCATCCGCCTGGTCCGATGTCTCACCACTTGATCCATGCTTCCAGTATCCTCTACTATGGATCCCAAGTACGTGAACTTCTGTACACTCTTCATTTCTTCCTCATGCATTCGTATGCTCTGTCCACCATCCTCATTATTACTGGCACATGTATATTCAGTCTTTGACCTGCTCATTCTCATTCCTTCCCTCTCAAGTGATACTCTCAACCTTCTCCTTCAACACCTCCCTCCTCTCTGCAAACATCACTACGTTCTATGCATATATGCACCATGCCACTGCTTCTCTAACATCTTTGGTCAGTGTATCCATCATGATGTTTAATATGAATGGGCTAAGTACCGACCCTTGATGTAATCCAACTATCTCAAATCCAAACTAGTTTGATGCCTTTATAATTACTGCATTCTTGAACACCACCTTTACCTTTAAATATAGGTATCAATATGCTTTCCGTCCACTCTTCTTTCATCTTTTTCTTTTCAAATGTTTTACTATCAGATCACACAAGATGTCTAGCCCTTCCTCTCCTAGGTCTCTCCAAACTCTGACTGGAATTAAGTTAGGCTCTGTCGCCTTCCTGTTCCTCATTCTCTTTAAGGCTCATATCACTTCATTCCTAGAGAACCCCATTACGATTCCCATGTTTACTCGTCCATCCTCTTTTATAAGTCTTCCATTTTCTTCATCTAGCAGTTGCTCGAAATACTCCTTACATCTTTTCAGGATGTCTTCATCCTCCTTCCTTATGACCGTACCATTCCTATCTTTAACTTGCTTAATATGATGTCTTTCGTTCTTTTATTTCTTGCTTTTGTCAATTTGAGCATCTTACTCAAACCTTCCTTTTGTTTCCTGTTCATAATAAACTTCATATACCCTTGCCTTAATTTGAGCTACCACCGTTTTCACTTCTTTGTTTCTCTTTCTTAATCCTTCTGTCCTCCTCCAACTGTGACTCTTCAAATTTCTTCTTTGCTTCCCTTTTACAACTTCCCCCAATACCAGCTCTCCTTTTCTTTCCATAATATTCCAGATGTTTCCCCTAATTTCTCCTTCCCATGTTACTGATGCATTATACCTCCACCATTCTTCCACATCTTCAATTTCTAGATCAACCTTTCCCAACACTTTTCTCCTAAACTCTCTCTTTTCATCATTATCCCTCCCTAATAATTTATGCCACCTGATTTTCTGTACCCCATTCGTTTTTCTTCCTCTTCAGTTTCAAGTCCATACACAGGATCATAAGGTGGGGGTCACCTGGGATAACTTTACAATTCTTAACTTCCACCAGCCTTAACCTATTATTATTATTATTGTTATTATTATTAACTAAGCTTAAACCCTAGTTGGAAAAGCAGGATCCTATAAGCCCAAGGGCTCCAACAGGGAAAAATAGCCCAGTGAGGAAAGGAAATGAGGAAATAAATAAATTATATGAAAAGTAATTAAAAATGAAAACAAAATATCTTAAGAACAGTAACAACATTAAAACATTCAAATATTTTAAGATCAGTAACAGCATTAAAACAGATCTTCCATATATAAACTATAAAAAGAGACTTATGTCAGCCTGTTCAACATAACATTTGCTACAAGTTTGAACTTTTGAAGTTCTACTGATTCAACTACCCAACAAGGAAGATCATTCCACAACTTGGTGGAATAAAACTTCTAGAATACTGTGTAGTATTGAGCCTCATGATGGAGAAGACAAGACAGTAATCAACTTGCGTACATCAGCCACCACTCCTGTATGTTATCAAGTGCTCTCTCCTCTTTTTTAAAATTATGTTCACTATTGCCATATCAAAAGACATGGCAAAGTCTACTATGCTCTCTCCCTCTGGGTTTATTTTCCCGATCTCATGTCCTCCATGCACACGTTTAATCACTTAATTTCCATTTCCGACATGTCCATTAAAATCTGCCCCCACTATAATCCAATTATGCTCCTACAGTTCTTGCGTTACCTTATTAATTTTGTTCCCAAAAACATATCTTTTCTTCCTTTGTACAGTACACTTGTGATGCATAAGCACTATGATGTTTATTGTCTCCCCTCCATAACACATCTTAAGGCAGTCATTCTTTCTATTCACTTCAGTCACCAATGCCATTCCTACCCTGCTTATTTGCTCCACTATAGATTAGTTTGTAACTATCCCCCCACTGTTTGGCTTTATTATCCTTCCATCAAGTTCCCTGCACGCACAAAATATCCACCATCTTTATCGTCATTAAATCTCCCTACTTTCTTCCTCTTATCGTCCCATTGTTGCGCTGGTTGATTCTGATCCCATTTAGAGCTCGCACCCACTTTTGATGATGCAGTAACCCTCACCTTGTCACAGAGTTAGGGTGATGTGTTTGTGCATCGCTTACGGAGTACGCCCCACCCCTATTCTTATTTATGGTACGACTCATTCCATTGATTTTTATAGTTAGATGCCCTTCCTCACACCAACCCTCACTATTTATCCAGGCTTGGGGCCACCACCCGTTGAGGCTGGCTTGCCCCTCCAGGTGGCCAGATTAACGGTGTTGAATGCCAAATGCATTTTGATAAAAAGAAACTTAAAAATGTGTTCTCTCAGCCTGACCTTCCAGTTACTGAAGTGGAATTGTGTGAAATCCAGTCATCCACATCATTAAAACTTTTGCACAAAAACTTAACTGAAAATTTCTGGAAAACTCCAGATACAATGAGATTTCCTCTCATTTGTGCTGAAGCTTTAAAAGTTGTGTTTATTTAGGTTTGCCTATGTTTGTAAGTGCATTCTCTTTCATGAACAATATGAAGAACAAGTAAAGAGCTAGAATCAGCCAGGACCATCTTGAAAACTGCTTGGGAGTTGCTTTGGCAAACACAACTGATGGAAATTTGGGAAAGCTTAAATAAGCTAAGTATTTTAATGTGAATGCCGAAGATTGGAAAGTAACCATCAGTTCAGAAAGTAACATTTAAAATATTTATCATCTTTTTTTCATTTTTGGTTTACAGTATATGTATATCATAGCACTTAATTTTTATCAATGATAATTTTCAAGAAATAAAAATTCTAAAATTTTCTTCTTTAAGTTACTTAAGTTTGTTCCTTAGATTCCTAGACTGGGTTAAGTCTGTTTGGGGTGCAGATATCTATGATTATCTACGGATACGTCCCTGATTATACACGATATCTTAGGATAGTCATTCCGGGGGTTAGAACCCCATGATACCTGACGGTAATTCTCTTGTAATATCACTCACAGAAATATTATACAGTAGAAAGCTGCCAAAAGGAACTTCCATCACGACGACATGGCTATCTCACCCAAAAATAGATTTTTCCTAAGTCAAAATCCGTTCTATATTCCTAAAAAATTTTCACGAGCCGAACCCCCAAACTGGTTGAGGTTGCTTTGCTCGCCACTGGTGATCTCATAGTAATGCAGAAAGCAAGATGTTGCTTATCAGTTTAAAAAGTTTGAGAGCCCCTGCTGTACAGTATAGCAAAGAACATACAATAATATAAAAATGAATCAGACATGGTTACAGCCTTGTTTTGCAAGTGCACACTGGAAGACTGTTACGTGAATACCAAGTGTACCATACTGTGTAATCTTTGTCTGGGCAGATGAGATATTAATCTGATCTTTTTTACAAAGTAGTTTCTATTTCTTTGACAGCTTAAACACAAAGTTACTTTAAGTTCAAATTGTGAACCATAAATTTCTGTTTAAAGAAAAATGATCAAACTTTGTTTTTGAGAATACAGTATACGCTATCTCTCCAGGAGGAAAACCTATTAGTTATTCTAGAAGTAAGAGAAATAGTCATGTAGATGTTACAGAAGTGCAGAGTTGAATTCTGTATCCTGTAGTGCTATTTATCCAGTATGCTTTGGTGTCTCAAATAATGTTCAGGTTTACCAACTACAATTGAAGTGAAAATTTTCTTTTCCCTAAATGTATAAGAAAGGAAATTAAGAAAACAGGCGGCAAGATGCAATGTATGGTGACACTAAAGGTTCTTGAGTCAGCACACATATGACTGTGTGGCTGCTATTATTAAAAAGTTGATATGCTACAGGTAAATAACAGTAGCCTACAAAGTATTCTATTAACAAAAAATCCTAAAAAGTGTATTTTACTTATACTAAAAGACCTGTAGTATTTCAAACAGTGGGGACTGCCACTTACAAACAAAGTAAGGATGATTTTAGAGATGCAATGACAAAACGGTAAGATTCAGGACTAAGTGTTGGTGCAAATCATACAAGAAATTGTTTCTGAAATCTTTGATGTTCAGAGTTTGAAATGTAAATTGAGGCTTTAGAGTAAGCAGAACCATGGGTATTGGTATAAATGAAGGCCTGGACTTAATAGAAATTCATGCAGAAATACATTACTTCGCTTTAGTTAAAGACAGTGGAGGGAATTTTAGTATACAACCCTATGAAGCATTTTGATTGGTTACAAGCTGTCACTCATCCTTGATTCTTCAGTGTTAATAGACCAAACTATATATGCCAGAGGATTGTTACAAAGAATATTTTTTCCCTTAATTCTGTAACTCCAAAAAGTCCCTGTTCTGATATTGTCTTCTTTTGGGATGAAGCCACGAAGTCACATGTACCATGTTGTTTTCCACTCACTGCAACCCGCCACGAGTGGCTATCCCGTAGGGGGTGAGTGTCATTAGCACATATCACAGTTCATTACTACTTTTAACATATACTTCATAGTTTTAGTTCCTGAATGACCTTCTTAACCCCCCTTACCTGGACATATGTCACAATTTCCATTAATCAAATCAATCACAGTTGATTATTTATCAGGTATATTATTTATGACTGCGGAGGTAGCAGCAGTAGGAGACTCAGCGTTATGAAGCTTCATCTGTGGTGGATAACAGGGGAGGGTGGGCTGTGGCACCCTAGCAGTACCAGCCGAACTCGGTTGAATCCCTTGTCAGGCTGGGAGGAACGTAGAGAGGAGAGGTCCCCTTTTTTGTTTCATTTGTTTGATGTCGGCTACCCCCAAAATTGGGGGAAGTGCCTTGGTATATGTATGTATTATTCATTGCCTAGGTTAATGGGTTTTCAGAAAACAGACGTTTGGATATGCTGGTCATTTGAGTAGATAGATCATAGCTATAACTGCTATAAAATGACAAATTCGAAGATAATTTGTATTTTTCCTAACCATACAAACCTTAGCTATTTACAAAGGGGTATTACTTTTAGCGCAGCTGAAATGACGAGCCAATGGTTTTTAACGAGGGTTAATTACCCCCGCGCTAGTTAGCGGGGGGTGGGGAAGGGTAGCTTGCTACCCCTCCCCCCTCCACACACCGGTGACTTGCTTCACTTCACTTAGAGGTAGGACTTGACTTGGGGGTCAGGGATGGCGGGCACATATGTGTAAATAGCTAAGGTTTGTATGGTTAGGAAAAATACAAATTATCTTCGAATTTGTCATTTGTTCCGTAACCGAAATACAAACCACGCTATTTACAACGGGTGACTTACCCCTTAGGAAGGGTGGAAAGTCCCCAGCCTTACTGACTTCGGCTTGCCAGGGGGCTCGATCCCTCAGTGAGCAGCACTAGAGAGAGGGAGCCCCTGTACCTCACAGGTTCCTAGCATCGCTAGGAACGAGTGGCCTACATAAGCAGTGTGAGGAGGAGAGTGTGACTCGTCCTATGAAGTTGACCTTGAGACCTTCAGATAGGAATTCTAGGATAGGACGTTCCCCATACCACCTCGTCAGGGTATGGGAGACGCAACAGTATTAACCTTAATACTAGGAGCACAAAGAAGCATGGGTTACCTGCAGAGGTCGAGGTCAGCTATGCGAGGACCAGGATGCTGCTTCCCCAAGAGAGGGGAGAATGAAGAAAGAAGTAAGGGTCAGACATACTCTTTCATTCACGCAGACTAAGACCGGGTAACAACGCCCTCAACCCACTGCTACTTGTCCAAAAAGGAGCCTGAGGTTAGACCAGCTGTTGTGCAGCCACCACAGGGCCGATAGAGAACGTATCGAGGCTCCTGTGGGTCACGTCTTGCAGGTAGTGGGCTGTGAAGGTCGTTTGACGCTTCCAGACCCCAGCTTGAAGTACCTGCGTCACAGAGAAGTTTCTCTTGAAGGCCAGGGATGTAGCAATACCCCTGACATCGTGGGCCCGAGGGCGACGTGACGGAGGAGGGTCAGGATTCAGGGCATGGTGGATAACCCTTCGAATCCAAGCTGAGATGGTGTTCCTGGTGACCCTCCTCTTTGTCCTGCCTGTGCTCACAAACAAAGCTCGCACATGAGGACGGACTGCAGCCGTTCTCTTCAAGTAGTACATCAGACACCTCACTGGGCATAGTAGCAGCTGGTCTGGGTCGTTTGTTACAGAACGGAGACTCGCGATCCTGAAAGAGTCGAACCGAGGATCTGGCACTCCAGGATTCTGAGTCTTGGCCACAAACTCAGGGACGAACCTGAACGTTACCTCCCCCCCATCCCCTTGAATGGGCGATGGCGATCGGCGGCCTGGCGTAATGGCTCGAAGGGAGGTCTCTTAAGAGACCTGAGGACTCGAACCACGTTCCAAGGAGGGGGTCTCACTTCCGACTGGGGGCAGGTAAGCTCATAGCTACGTATGAGTAAAGAGAGTTCTAGCGACGAAGAAATATCCACGCCCTTCAATCTGAAGGCCAAGCTTAAGGCTGAGCGATAGCCTTTCACCGCCGAGACAGAAAGGCGCATTTCTTCTCGCAGATACACAAGGAAGTCCGCTATTGCTGGAATAGTGGCATCGAGTGGAGAGATACCCCTTCCACGACACCAACCACAAAAGACTCTCCACTTCGCTTGGTAGACTCCCTCAGAGGACCTTCGCAGGTGCCGAGACATTCTCTCCGCAACCTGTTGCGAAAAGCCTCTCTCCGCGAGGAGACGCTGGATAGTCTCCAGGCGTGAAGCCGAAGCGAGGCTACGGCCCTGTGAGGGACACCGGAGTGGGGTTGTCTGAGAAGCTCGTGTCGTGGAGGAAGCTCCCTTGGGAGTTCCGTCAGGAGTTGCAGAAGGTCCGGAAACCATTCCGCGTGATGCCATAGCGGAGCTACTAGAGTCATGGAACAGTTGACCGATAGTCTGGTCCTGTTGAGCACCCTTCTCATCAGACAGAATGGTGGGAAGGCGTACACGTCGATGTTGTCCCACCGTTGCTGGAAAGCATCTTGCCAGAGTGCCTTGGGGTCCGGGACTGGTGAGCAGTACAGGGGCAGCTTGAAGTTCAAGGCTGTCGCGAACAAGTGCACCGTCGGGGAACCCCACAAAGTCAGGACTTTGTTGGCTATCTGAGGATCCAAAGACCACTCGGTACTCACTATCTGCGAAGCCCTGCTCAGACTGTCGGCGAGCACATTCCTCTTGCCAGGAATGAAGCGAGCTGATAGTGTTATCGAGTGGGTTTCGGTCCACCTCAGAGTCTCTACTGCAAGATGGGATAGCTGTTGCGAAAAAGTGCCTCCCTGCTTGTTGATATAAGCCACTACCGTGGTGTTGTCGCTCATCACCACCACGGAGTGACCCGCCAGGGACCGTTGGAACTGCTGAAGAGCCAGAAAGACGGCCTTCAATTCTAGCAGGTTGATGTGTAGGCACTTTTCTGATTCTGACCAAAGGCCTGAGGCCCTCTGGTTCAGAACGTGCGCCCCCCACCCTTCTTTTGACGCGTCCGAAAACAGAGTCAATTCCGGGGGGAGGACGAGAAGACTCACTCCCTTCCGCAGGTTCTCGTCGGCCAGCCACCACCGCAAGTCCGTCTGTTCCAGAGACCCCATTGGGATCAGAATGTCCGGGGAATCGGATCCTTGATTCCACCGGGACTTGAGCCGCCATTGAAGGGATCTCATCCTGAGGCGGCTGTTTGGAACCAGACGGGCCAGGGAGGATAGGTGGCCTAAGAGACGCAACCACGATTGGGCGGGGAGTTCTTTTCGCCTGAGGAAAGGCTCCGCCACCCTCCTCAGCCTTGCTATCCGGTCGTCTGATGGAAAGGCTTTGTGGAGATTGGTGTCTATTAGCATGCCTAGATAAACCAGTCGTTGGGACGGCTGCAGAGAGGACTTCTCGAGGTTTACCACGATCCCCATATCCTGGCAAAGATCCAGAAGCCTGTCTCGGTGCCGAAGAAGGGTCGACTCCGAGTCTGCTAGGATCAGCCAATCGTCTAGGTAACGAAGGAGACGAATGCCGTTCCTGTGCGCCCAAGATGAAATCAGGGTGAACACTCTGGTGAACACCTGAGGAGCTGTGGAGAGACCGAAACACCGCACCTTGAACTGGTAGATCTTGTTGTCTAGGCAGAATCTCAGGTACTTCCTGGAAGATGGATGGATTGGGATCTGGAAGTACGCGTCCTTTAGATCCAGTGTACACATGAAGTCTTGTGGTCTTACCGCAAGTCTGACCGTGTCCGCTGTCTCCATGCTGAACCGGGTTTGTTTGACAAACCTGTTCAGAGCTGAGAGATCGATGACAGGTCTCCAGCCTCCAGTAGCCTTCTTTACAAGAAAGAGTCGACTGAAGAAGCCTGGGGAGCCGTCCACGACCTCCTGGAGAGCACCCTTCTCGAACATGGTCTCGACTTCGGCCTGAAGGGCCAGCCCCTTTGCCGATCCCATGGCATAGGAGCTCAACGACACTGGATTCGCTGTCAGGGGAGGTTGAGATGACGTGAACGGGACGCGATAACCTTGGCCGATCACTGAGACCGTCCAAGCATCGGCCCCGTGTTGCTGCCACCTGCGGACGCAACGCTGAAGGCATCCCCCCACAGGTGGACACGCAGGGGGACTGCCACCCCTAGGGCTTGCGGCCGCGGCCGCCACCCCTAGGAGTCTTGCCTCCCCTGGAGGACTTACCGCCCCTCTTGACCTTTCTTAGCTGCCGGTGCCTGTTTGGGAGCCTTACGAGGCTGTTGCTGCTGTTGTGGCGGGGCTGGAGGCTTATAGGGCCGAGTTGTAAGGGCCCTGTGGAGGAGGGAGTCCGTGCTGGATTTCCTCCACCTCTCAGCCGTTCGCTCCAAGTCTTGAGGCTCTAACAGGCTCTCCCCCAGAAGGGAAGCATGTCGGAGCCTACACACATCTACGGCGGGGACCTTCGGATGGAATCTCTCGGACACAGCATCGCGACGCTTCAACACCGAGTTGGCCCACAGGGTGGTAACCTGGTGCGCCAAAAACTCGATGGAGCGGGTGCCCGAGAGCAAGAAGGTCTCTAGGGCCTTCCTATTGGTCTCTTTGGACAAGTCCTCCGATTGCAATAGGATGCCCAGAGATCCTAGCCAGAAGTCCAGCCACAAAGTGGCCTGCATGGCACACTTAGCGACCTTCTCGTGGTTAAGGATCTCTGCCGCCGAGAACGACACCTGCCGGGCAGAGAGTTTCTCCAGGGGAACTCCCTTCGCCAGCTCCTCCACAGAGTGATGGAGAGGAAGAGCGAGGTTGTGCTCACCCAGGATCTCGAAATACCTCCTCTGCTGAAGGCGAGGAGGAGGGATAAGCTTGTTCCCGGCAGTGGAACGACTGGAGGAGGCAAGAAGCGCGAGCTGAGCGTTGGCCCTAGCTCTGGCACTCTTCAGCCCCCGAGACCAGGGCAGAGCTGCACTGGTCTTAGGGGCCTTCCGAACGTCAAACACTTCATCCAGAATCGTGTCTTTGCCTTCACGGGGGGCGATGACTGGATCCGTAAGTCTGTTAAGTGTCCTTATCAGGCTTAGGACCTGCCAGAAGGCATGTTCGGACTCTTGCTGTTCTCCTCCCTGCGGGTTGGCAGCTAAGTCTCCTGCCCCAGGAATCTCTTCCTGGGGTGATACGTGGACATTCCCCTGGGTAGTCGTGGGTTCCTGACGAATCCTTGCAGAGGATTTAGGGACGGTCTTGGAATCCTTGGGTTCCCTCCTGGGAGGGATACAGGATCCCAACAACGAGGTTCGAGGGGCCCCTTCCTCACGAGACGATTCTCCTGCCTGAAGCGAAGTCTCCCCCCCTGGTGCCGAGGGGAAGACTACCGCCCCACTGGACTCACCTGAGGACGGAAAGGCCTCGTCCACGGGAGAAGGAGAGAGTACTCGTGCAGGAGAAGGGACCTTCGAGACCGACCTCTTGGGAACCAACTTCGCCCTAGGGGAAGTCACCACGAAGTCCACTCCTCTCTTTCTCTTCAGCGTAGGAGAGACAGCCGCTGGTTTGTCACCCTGGCCGGCGAGTGCTGGTTTCATAACCCTCACTAACGCCCGTGCCAGCGGACCAAACCAAGTCTGCTGCTCCAAGGACACAGAGTCCGAAATCCTCGCTAAAGAGAAAGGGATCGGGCGATCCTTCGGAGTGGACACGACGGTACCTGCCTGAAAAGAAGGTGGGAAGAATGCTGTACTGACCTGTCTTCGTCCTGCACTACCAACCTGTGCTTGGATGGAGGTGATCCCGAGTGCCGTCTAGGAGCACGCGTCCCTGCTGCTACCACCGGCTGTGGAATTCGCCGCGAACGATGGTCGCGCGAGGGCGAATGGTCGCGTGGAAGTGCGGGCGAGCGATCGCGCGGGTGCGCAGGTGGATGATCGTGCGGGCGCGCAGGCGAGCGGTCGCGCGGGTGCGCAGGCGAGCGGTCTCGCGGGCGCGCAGGCGAGCGGTCGCGCAGGCGAGCGGTCGCGCAGGTGAGCGGTCGCGCGGTCGCGCGGGCGAGCGGTCGCGCAGGCGAGTGGGCGCGAGGGTGGGCAGGTAAATGAACACGAGTCCGAGGCGACGAACGCAAGCGTTGGCGCGACGGCGAGGGATCGTGCTGCCGCGTAGGTGAGGAAGATCGCTGGCGGTGTAGATCCACAGGCGATCGATGACGAGCTGGTGAGTGCAGTCGCTCAAATTGGCGATGGCGCGATGTGGTATGTCGACGCACTGGTGTGCGATGGTGAGCAGCATGCGCAGGTGAATGACCGCGTAATGGTAAGCGATGGCGAGCAGCATGCGCAGGTGAATGATCGCGTGATAGGGTGCGATGGTGATCAGCATCCGCAGGAGGGCGATCGTTCAGGGTTGTGCGATGAGGAGCAGCATGCGTAAGCGGGCGATCGTTCAGGGTTGTGCGATGGCGAGCAGCATGCGCAGGTGAATGATCGCGTGATGGGGTGCGATGGTGATCAGCATCCGCAGGAGGGCGATTGTTCAGGGTTGTGCGATGAGGAGCAGCATGCGTAAGCGGGCGATCGTGCAGGGTTGTGCGATGGCGAGCAGCATGCGCAGGAGGGCGATCGTGCAATGGCGAGCGGCATGTGCAGGCGGGCGATCGCGCGATGGCGAACCATGTTCCTTCAGGAGCGTTGGCGAACGTCGGCGCGTTAGTTGTCGCTGTTGAATAGGCGATACTAAGATCGCCTGTGTGCGCTGGCAAGCAGGTGAACGCTGGCGAGGAGGTAATCGCTGGCGCGTAGGTGATCGCTGGCGAGCTGGTGATCGCTGGCGAGCAGAAGGTCGACGCGTGTCCTGTGAGCAGGAACGGGAAGATCACTGGCGCGTTGGCGAACATGTGTTTCTGACACACGCGCAGCACGATGTTGCGTAGCCACAGGACCAGGCAGATGGTGAGCAGGGAGTTCAGCAGGAACTAAAGGGTGGTCAGAGACCGCAGGGCGATGGTCCTCAAATGAGCGCTGACGCTCGGAAGAGAGCTGACGAGCAGGAGAGCGCTGGCGAGGGGGGCAAACATCAGGAGAGAGCCGACGAGCAGGTGAGCGTCGGCGAGCAGGAGAGTCTTGGCGAGCAGGAGATCGTCGATGAGCAGGAGAGCGCTGGCGAGCAGGAGATCGCTGGCGAACAGGTGAGCGCTGGCGAGCAGGAGAGCGCTGGCGAGCAGGAGAGCGCTTGTGCGCTAGCACTGCTCGCGTAAGGGAAGAATCCCTTAGCCCCGAAGGGACCGTTGCCCGTCGGGTGACGAGTTCTCCAGAAGGCGAAGATCCGGCAGGAGATGGTGAGCGGTCTGCAGAGAGGTTCAAGGAGGGCAGAGGTTGAGGCTGACGAGGAGAGTCCCCCCCCGGAGGACGAAGACCCAAAAAGGCGTCTCTTAGTCCCCCTGTAAGGGGAAGGGAGGCCCTTGTGGCGTAGAGGGCGGTGAGCCTTACGGCGGAGGCGGCCTCGGGGGAGATCGTCGGGACCATCGGTCCTCCGAAGGGGAGTCTCCGTCAAAACACTTCCCTCAGAAGGAAGCTGAGCAGCAGTCGAGACCGAAGGACTCACTTCCCCCTTCGAAGGATGTACGGAAGGAGGAGGAGAGCCTTGAGCACCATCACCAGCAACAGCACCTGCGGCGGAAGGCCCAGCCACGTCGGAGGCCTCTGTCACCACGACGTCGACAATAGACAGAGGGTCTACCTCTGCTACCACCGGCGACTGCTTAACAGCGGCCCCCAACGAGACAAGGTCAAGAAGAGCGACCCTGGAGGGCAAGCCCTTAAGCCCCAGGGACGACCAAATCTGTAAAAGATCATCACTGGATAAGGCATCATTAATAACCTCCCCCGGAGGAGGAGGGGGAACCGCCTCGCTATGGGAGGCGACGCCCTCTCCCCCCACCGAAGGTAGGGAAACAGAACAAGGGCCTGCGCTCCCACTCGGACAACTCTCCTTAGGAGGCGGCCGAGGGGGAGCTTCGGAGGAGGTTTGGGCGGCGGAAGAAGAGTCCCGGGAACCTTCCTCCTTCAAGGCTAACCCCGGAGGAGAACGGTCTCTCTTGGACTTCTTCTTACGCCGACGGCCAAACCTCTCCCACTGGGAGGCAGACCACTCCCTACACTCACGGCACATGTTATCCTGGTCACACCGTCGGCCCCGACATTGAGGGCAGAGGGTGTGTGGATCCGTATTAACGTCCGACATGAAAGTCCCACAAGGACGGCCGGCAACTCCAGGGCATGTACGCATAGTAAAGAAAATAACTGAAGGTCAACTTCCAACCCACACACACGCTGAAAAGAAAAAGCAGAAAATTAAAGGCTGTCACGAAGGCGATGAGCAGACACGTCTGATCACCGCCGAGCCAAAAGTGAAGTGAAGCAAGTCACCGGTGTGTGGAGGGGGAGGGGTAGCAAGCTACCCTTCCCCACCCCCCGCTAACTAGCGCGGGGGTAATTAACCCTCGTTAAAAACTATTGGCTCGTCATTTCAGCTGCGCTAAAAGTAATACCCCTTTGTAAATAGCGTGGTTTGTATTTCGGTTACGGAACAAACAAATATTCAGTAGAAAGCACAAAGGAATAATAAAAGGTAAGAATATTTAAGAAATTTTATTTGAATACTATAAAAGCTGTGTACAGAAAAACAACCATACTTTGATGCTAAATAAATACTATTTATAGTGTACCTGACAAAGTTAAGTTTTATTTTTAAATACTAAAAAAAATGCTTCAACTTCTTTGTATAAAAAACTACCAATGAGTGTTTACTCTTTTACAGCCAAAGACCTGCCTTAGGTCTTACCTGATATAATATCTAGGCTTATGTTTAACTGCAGAAAATTATTGTGTTGTCGAGGCACCGTGTGGCAAGTGGGTTGGAGGGTGTGTCGCCGCAGACAACATATTCAGCAATGCCTGCAATGCTGATGCTTGGTGTGCAGGAAGGGTGACGAGAGCAGGTTTGGGCTGAGTCACTAGCGGGTTTGGCAGGGTACTTGCCGGAGTGCCATGGTACAAAACCGGCTGACTCTGGACACCTGGTACTGTGGTTGCCATGGGAGGATGCTGCTGCTGAGCCTGAGGTTGAGGTTGAGGGGCTGGAAAACCAAAGTTCCGGTGTGCATGTAGCATTAGGTCTGGACCAGGCTTGGCGACTCCCTCCTCTTGAGCATTGCGGAACCGATGGATGACTGCTAGGAGCTCCATCTTCAATGCAGTGTTATATGATGATGGCAGCCCCACACAGTCCTTGGCCATGCTCTCCAGGGAAGTGCGCCAATATTTCAACTCCGGCTCCTCAACCACATCCATGACCCCACCTGGGTTGTGGTGTACTTTTTGCACACTTTCCAGAACCTGGTTTGGGAATATGGAATAAGAAAACATTTACAGTTGCACAACACATGGAACATATATTTCAATATTTGACCAATAAGGAATCTTAATTAAATTTTTTGATACTTTGTTACTATTAAGCTAACTGTTTAAAAATGCTTTACTTTAACTTTATAATTATAATAATTTTCAAAGACACCTTTTCTTATAAAAGCCTTGAATTGCACTGGGTTATCTACAATGAATAATGAAACTAATGTTTCATCTACTCACTTGTTCCAGTGTTCCCTGTGTCATGACTACAGGAAGAGAACCTGCAGACTTCCTTTTCTTCATCCTGCAAACAAGTTTGGATATGGCTGGAGAGGTGTCTTCCTGACTGCTGGCAGATAGGTCATAGACATCATCTGTGTCAGGGGCTGGTGAAGGGCCTGGGCCAGCAGCTGTAGCAGGCATAGGGGTGGTGGCATGCTCAAGGTTTGCAGCAGACTGTGGAGACATGAATGTGTAATTAGTTTCATGTATTAATTGTAAAATACCATTCAACATAACTATTGATCCTTGTAACCTTAAAATAGCATGAATAAAGAACTGTACTTTGTATTGCAGTGTTTCATTAACAAAAAATCTAGTTTAGGGCTATAAATTTAAGTGAACAAGACAATTTAAACCAAAGATTTGCCTCATTATTGGCAAAGTAATTCAGAAAAATACAAAACCCTTTCATTCCTTCATTATTAAATGAATAGTGACGGTTAGAAAATGGAAATAAGAACAATTACCATAGGAATACCAAGTGTCCGGCCCTTCCTATGGCGCACGATGTGTGGCTTCAGGAACTTAAACACACTAAGAATCCACTTCTCTCTCCCTGTCATCTTGCGGGACCCCTTACCACTTTCCTCCTTGGAGAGCCTGCCAAACCGGGAGCGGAGAGAGGAGAACCACGTCTTCAAGTCCTGGGAGGCAAGGGGTGGGTTCAGACTAGCCGCCTTCTCTTCCCAAACTCTTTCGACATGTTCCTTCTGCTTGTGCCTGAGATCGCCCTTATCGTAAATAAAAGGAACATCGAACTCCAGCCACTCTCCTAGCAACCGTTCCGTCTTCTCTGGCAGGATGATGTTTGTGGTCTTGCGACGCCTCATTCGCGGTTGCTGCTCGCCATCGGGGGGTAAAGGGAAAGTGTTTTCCGCCTCTATGTCGTCATCTTCTTCAAAGTCCCCATCCTCCATGACCTCGAAACCCTCATCGAGGTTTAACAACATATAGTCCTCGTGGGCCATAGACGTGGGTGTAGCATCAACCCCAGTCGAGGATGACACAGTGGTAGGCAGAGAAGCACAAGGTATCGAAGTGGGAGGCAGAGAGGTGGCAGGAGGAGAGATGACAGGCGGAGAGGGTGCAGGGGAGGGTATCCTGGGCCTCTTCATAGATTCCTTTTTTGTCATGGTGAAAAACGGTATGACAGATGAAGCATGCAAAGGGTAATAGAGTGTAGCGGTTCCTTCTTGTACCAATGCAGCAAGAGAACTAATGGAAATTCGTTCCGCATGTTCTTAAATACCCATCATTCAACGTTATCGAGTTCCTTATGCCAAGTCGCTGTGTAATGCTGTTGCTGGATGAGATGAATATAAAAAAAGTTCCTGTTTGGCAGGAAATTTTAAAGATTGGCAGGAAATTTTAAAGATTGGCAGGAGCTGCTACGTCTGAAGGGAGCTGCTCACGTTAGACTCACTTACTTGTTACTTGTGAGTAGTCTTCAAGGCCCGACTCCGTTGCTGCTGCAGCGCTCCGTGGGGCCTCCCTCGTTTATATTTTGGTTAACATCTATAATCTTGTCTGATGCACTTTTCACTTAAGTCATAGCATTTAGACGGCTTCGATGGCCCAACCCGTCATAGAATTTCCAGACTCTTGGCATATGGTAGCACGAATCACAAATGTTATTTGAAATTCAAAAATTCCCACCCATACTATTCCATGCCACCCAACTTCCAGAACAACAATTCTACTCAGCCATTTGTACTATCCACCCCATTTCCAAATATCACTGATTTACATAAAATGCCCTGGCATATTTACTGGTTAACTACCAATAGACCTTCGTACAGGAGTATATACAGCAATGAGTAACCCAACCTTTAAAAATGACTGTGGCTCCTTAAAAACCGACGTCCACTTGAAAGTGACTTTGTAAAATGGTCAAGATACCTTAACAGGGTGAAACCTGTTATTTCCTTTTCACCTGTGACCCTGTGCAGATGAAGAAAATGTAATATACGAGCAAGCAAGGAAATGATTTTCTATTTCCTTTTTATAGCGGTAAAACTGTGACTTATTGCTATATTCTCCAGAATTGTCTTCTTTGAATACATAATATAGGAAAGTAATTCAAGGTTGATTATAATTGTAATAAAACTTAAAATACCATAACTACATCTTTCACAACTAATGAGAACATTAATAACTATAACCCAATAACACTATATAAAAAAAATCTTCTAAATAAAATATTCCACCTTTTCTATTATGTTTACATGGTCACCAAAGTCCGTAAAATAATGACATCAACGTCACATAGAGCAAAGGAAAGACCAGAGAGTTGATTAAAATTCCGTAATGATTTACCCTCGTGAGTGATAGATGGCGATTGTCTTTATATTTGCTCTTTTCAGCAACAGATGGCGTTTGTGATTATATTTGCTCTAAATTAGAATTGAGTTCGTCGCTACTGTTGAATAATGGTAGATAAATATATGATTTTAAGCAAGCCTATTTTATATAAAAGCAATATCTACAGTAATGTACCACTATGAAGGGTCTCAATTTCTAAAATAGTTTAATCTGCCTTCGAAGTTTTATTAACTCTAGTTGGATATTTTGGCAATAGATGACGCTAATAAGAGAACTAGTTTACATTTTTTATAGATTATTATTATTATTATTATTATTATTATTATTATTATTATTAGCCAAGCTACAACCCTAGTTGGAAAAGTCAGATGCTATAAACCCAAAAGCTCCAACAGGGAAAAATAGCTCAGTGAGGAAAGGAAGCACGGAATTAAATAAATGATGAGAAAAAATAACAATAAATCATTCTACAAACAGTAACAAGTAACACCGTCAAAACAGATATGTCATACATAATGACATTGTTACAAGTTTGGAGATTGTCTCTCTGATCTTCCCTTTATTATCTTTGATATTTATTCCACCAAAAGGGATTTGTTTTGTTTACACACGTCACTTTTAAAACCTTCGATTCATTGAAGAGGAAGTAAAGCATTTGGAAGTCCAGGTAAATTTATTTTATTAATTATTTTGTATTGGGCGTCCAAACGCAATCATTATTGATAGTGATTCATGTATCCTGTAATAAGGTAGTTAGAATACACTGTTATGTGGAGGTTACCGGTAGGCTAACGTGGTGGTGCCAACACAGATGGTCTAGTTATCATTATTCGATAGACAATCCAAAATAACAACACAATCTAATTTAACGTATCTCTATTTTGGTGAAAGTGTCCTTACATAATCTATGGTAGCATATCTTCAGCTCCATTAATTTACTAGTCCCTAAATAATCCTATACAGGGTCATAGGGTGCTGGTCATATATATATATATATATATATATATATATATATATATATATATATATATATATATGGTCAATCTTAGTGGACTGTCCCTTGCCTCTGCCATTCATGAGCGGCATTTAAAACTGGGAGCCTTTATATATCAGCGGCCAGTTCCTCATGCATTGACTAAGAATGGACTTAAACTTTCCCCCCCTAACCTAACCTACAAGCCATGTCCTTACCTACATACCTAATGGGGGCGGCCCGCCTGCGACCCCCCTGACACTGCCACATTCTAAGTTAGCCATAATAATACATACAGGTGGCCGCTATCATACATACACCCCTAAACCTGTTCAAATTCTACTTTGCATTACATGCGCTGTCCAGAAGTATTGAGATGGGGACCACTTAAAAGTTGGACCTCATTCTTTCACATATAATAATAAAATTCTTGGACCTCGCGTGTAATTCCTATGTGAAGGTAGTTTTACATTTGACAAGATATTATAATGATTTAGTGTCATCTTGCTAGTAGTGAAACTGATTGGGGAGCAAACACAGGGTTGAGACTTGGTCTTAGAGTACACTAAGGATACGGCAGTCGAAGGGGGTTTCACTTGGCATAGCTTCCTCACCGGTAAGTAAGGTTACTGCAGTTTAGGTTGGGGGTCGTAGTGAGCATAGCTCATGTAGGTAATGGTATGGCTCCTAGGTTATAGGTTAAGTAAGGGGGGCCCCCCCCTTAGGTTAGGTATCTTGGTTTTGTTTTGTTTAAAATGTGATATTTAGTCATAAATTTGGAAATTATGATACTTTAATTTAATGCCACTGACACAAAGCATATATTTTTCCTACTATTTATCTTGCATTTATTATGCCTGAGAATTTATTATATGAATGATGAGATGTCCTAAAATCAGATCCAATGGCAGTTTCAACTTTTATGTTGTTCAATTGAGAGGTTAAATGAGTATGAATGTGGTTTTCTATGGTAGATCAATTTAAGTGAGTTGATTTTGTGTTCTCAGTTAGCTTAGGGGCCAGAAATGTGTGATTTCTACTCCAATCTTCTGGTAGCTATAATTGTGAAACAAACCATACTCAACAATGCTACTTATAGCCTTACTTAGTGACACATATGGTTACCATAAGCTGTGGTAAGGGTAGACTTCAACCCTATGAAAATAAATCCTACTAAGGTGAGGCTTAGACTGTCGTAGCTTGGGCTATGCTTACTGCAGTAGTGCCCCACCCTATTTCACTAATTGGTTCCAAGAGACCCGACGTCAGTTGATCTTCGATGTAGGTCGGATATTCGTCCTATTAAGTGACTTGAATGTTTTCTATGTATAGAATGAACCCGAAAGGTCTTACAACCTGTTGTTTTATAAAAACCAGATACCTACTTAATTGGGCTTCCATGTAAAGTTCAGTTTTGTACAGTACAACACTTAATTGTTATTACATGACTTAGACACCTTTCATAAAGAGAGTAAAGTGGATTCTATATTTCTATTTGATACTTACGGACAAGCGATGTAAGTTGGAAGTGACGTAAAAAGAGATATTACTGAAATCTAAAAGGTTACTCAACAAAAGATATTCTTGTCCAGAGGTTGTGCATTTTTGCTGGTAGACAATATGTGTGGTACCATCTGTGGCAATGGAATCAGAGTATCATCATTGGCTATTGGTATGAGTAATTATTATGTAGTAACAATGAATATAATATTGCTCCGAAGGTGATTTCTGTTGAGATATTAACTTGTTAAAGCTACTTAAGTATTCTCTGTACAGATATTAACCGCTTCATAGCACTTAATATTCATTTTATTTATCCATTAACAATATTCTAGTTTAATGAAACTTCAAATTTTACTTTGAAAATTACGTAGTATATGTGTCATCAGTTACAATTTTTAATTAAACATGAAAAGGTAACAATGCCAATGTATGTATTCTAACCTAACCTTATTTCAGCCAACCTATCCTTATATAGTACATCAGATCTTTACCTGACGAAGGGGAAATCTGGAATCCTCGCCTAACCTGAGTAACATAAGTCATAGAAAAGGGATTTTGACGAAGAAAAAATCTATTTCTGGGCGAGAAACCTGTGCCGCCCAGTGAAATGGTCCTTTAGCACCATTTCTAAGGTATATAACTGCTATATATTACCAGAGAAAAAATTGCATAGGAATGCCAGGTTGAACCCAGCTGAGTAACATAAGTCATAGAAAACACAAATATTAATTTCAGCCTAACCTTAGATATCGTGTCCTAATCGGTAAATTAACATTGTACAAGTTAATATATTCCTTACCATAAATTTCCTAATTATTATTATTACTATTATTAATATTACAAGCTAAGCTACAACCCTTGTTGAAAAAGCAGGATGCTGTAAGCTCAAGGGCTTCAACAAGGAAATATAGCCCAGTGGGGAAAGGAAACTAGGAAATAAATGAACTACAAGAGAAGTAATGAACAATTAAAATAAAATATTTTAAGAACAGTAGCATTAAATTAAATCTCTCTTATATAAACTATAAAAACTTAAAAAGAAATGTAGAGAAATTAGATAAAATAGTGTGGCCAAGTGTACCCTTAAGCAAGGGAACTGTAACCTAAAAAAAGTGGAAGACCATGGCACAAACGCTATGGTATTAGGCTACCCAAGACTCGAGAACAATGGTTTGATTTTAGTGTCTTTCTCCTAGAAGAGCTGCTTACCATAGCTAATAAGTCTCATCTACCCTTACCAAGTGGAAAGTAGCCACTGAACCATTACAGTGCAGTAGTTAACTCCTTGAGCGAAGATGAATTGTTTGGTAATCTCAGTGTTATCAGGTGTATGAGGACAAAGGAGAATGTGGAAAGAATAGGCCAGATTATTCGGTGCATGTGTAGGTAAAGAAAAGTGAGTAGTAACCAAAGAGAGAGATCCAATCGTCACATACATATACCAAGGCACTTCCCCTAATTTTGAGGGGTAGCCTCCATCAAACAAATGAAAGAAAGGGGACCTTTCCTCTCTACATTCCTCCCAGCCTAACAAGGGATTCAACCGAGTTCGGCTGGTACTGCTAGGGTGCCACAGCCCACCCTCTCCCATTATCTACCACAGATGAAGCTTCATAATGCTGAATCCCCTACTGCTGCTACCTCCGCGGTCATCCAAGGCGACAGGAGGAAGCAGCAGGGCCTACCCATGCACACCACCCTTCGCCCAACATCCGAAGAAGAAAAAACAGAGGAAGGGGGAGAAGAGGGAGATTGATGACCCCCGCATGACATCAGAAACTGCGTCACAATCGCTCGCCATTCATTTCTATTTCTAGCACGCTCTCTTGCCTCTCTCACATCTATCCTCCTATCACCCAGAACTTTCTTCACTCCATCCATCCACCCAAACCTTGTCCTTCCTATTGTGCGTCTCCCATCAACTCTTGCATTTATCACCCTCTTTAACAGACAGCCATTTTCAGTTCTCTCAATATGGCCAAACCACCTCAACACATTCATATCCACTCTAGCTGCTAACTCATTTCTTACACCCGTTCTCACCCTCTCTACTTCGTTCCTAACCCTATCTACTCGAGGTACACCAGCCATACTCCTCAGACACTTCATCTCAAACACATTCAATTTCTGTCTCTCCATCACTTTCATTCCCCACAAGTCCGATCCATACATCACAGTTGGTACAATCACTTTCTCATACAGAACTCTCTTTACATTCATGCCCAACCCTCTATTCTTTACCACTCCCTTCACTGCCCCCACTACTTTGTATCCTTCATTCACTTTCTGACGTACATCTGCTTCCGCTCCACCATTTGCTACAACAACAGACCCCAAGTACTTAAACTGATCCACCTCCTCAAGTAACTCTCCATTCAACCTCGCACCACCTTCCCTTCTCGTACATCTCATAACCTTACTCTTACCCACATTAACTGTCAACTTTCTTCTCTCACATACCCTTCCAAATTCTGTCACTAGTTGTACTACTGTTTAGCCAGTCAAAGGACCCAATTACTCTAGTGGTAGTATCTCAACTACCCACATCAGTGGCAATGTCTTTTAAGACATCTTTCGTTATTGGAGAAACTCCTTCCCCATGGGCACCTGCACCAGTGATCACTGCAGGGGTGGCTGAAGTATCACTGGTCTGCTACTCCCGGATTCTGGTGATTACAGCAGTGAGGAAGGATCTAAGAGGATGATTGGATGATGGAAACCTAACCATGGAAATCTCTCTCAACTTCCCTCCTCCGAAGATGATACTGTTCGCAGACATATCAAAGGAGTGGTGTTGATGCACACTTGAGGGACTACACTGCTTTGTGACTGTGGTTCAAAGAAGAGAAGGCCTGCATATTAACCTACTGGAAATGCAATCTGCACTTTTAGGCTTGTGAGCTTGCCAATAGAGTTTGATAGAGCACTCGATAGTGTTGGTGAGAGACAACACGACCATATTGGCCTTCATCAACAAGCAAGCAGGACACATTCAAACATCCCTGAGCAACCTGGATGCTAAGCTTTTTTGCTGTTCTGTGTGTTTTGTTGGGTCAACAAAGTGTTACAGACTCCAAACATCAAGATGACCCTGGTAGCTCCAAAGTGGCCAATAGCCGATTGGTTCACCAATCTGCTGATGCCTCTTATTGATGTATCAAGAAAACTACCCCTGTAGCACAACCTCCTCCTATCAGCCCCACCTGCTGGGACTCCACAAATTGGAGGCATTACTGTCACCAGCATCCAATCTGACTGAAGGGTTTTTTACTAGACACTGCAAAAGAGATGTCTGGATACATTATTGAATTTTCAAGTAATAGATTGCAGAGTTCTTGATGGAAACCATAGTGAGTATAGAAATGCAATATCCGGTGTTCCTCAGGGTAGTGTTCTTAGCCTATTATTTTTTATACTATGTGCACATGGCCTAGAAAACAAGCTCATTGGATAATACTAGGTATGCCATCAATACTAATAAGTCTTGCCTTCTCCATCATGAGGCTCATTACTACACAGTATTCTAGAAGTTTTATTCCAGCTGTGACCAAGTTGTGGAATGAACTTGAGCCGATATTCTTGACATTTTGTGCCCTCATTCTCAAGGGTCCACTTCATTGTGCATCATCTTGTGCAAAGAAGCATCTGATGGTTTCCTTAATTCATATGTAGATCAGTCTCTTTACCTTCAGGTAGTTGAATCGATTGAACTTCAAAAGTTAAAACTTGCAGCAAATGTTTTTATGCTGAACAGGCTAACATAAGTCTCTTTTTATGATATGTATATTTTAACGATCTATTTTAATGTTACTGTTCTAAAAATATTTTATTCCAATTGTTCATTACTTCTCATATAGTTTGTTTATTTCTGTTTTTCCTTTCCTTACTGGGCTATTTTTTGGTGTTGGAGCCCTTGGGCTTATAGCATCCTTCTTTTCCATCTAGGGTTGTAGCTTAGCTAGTAATAATGATAATAATAATACCTGCCCAAATCCTCTGCACTAGTATACCAGGGGAAGTGGGTCATCTTCAACAATTAATGTAGAGAGGATTTTCTATAGTCAGAGCCTCTCTGCAAGTAGTTGCTGGTAAAGGGCTATCTATCGCTAGGCTTTAGGGCAGGTACTCAGACATTTCCACCCCTTGGGAACTGGCCATGTTCTAAGTAGCTTTCAAGTCTGGTTCTCCGAAGGAACTTTGACCTCCTGAATAGAATGTCTCAAAGATCTTTGGATCTCTCCAGAGAGCCCCGTCCAAATCTGACACTGAAGATTTTTTATGCTTGTTATGGCTTTAGCAAAGAGAGTCGAAGAGTTACACGGCATTTTTCAATATTAATCTTACCCGATGATCATGTAGCTGTCAACTCTGTTGCCCGACAGAAATCTACGGTCGGGATACGCCAGCGATCGCTATACAGGTGGGGGTGTACACAACAGCGCCATCTGTGAGTAGGTACTCAAGTACTTCTTGTCAACAAGAACTCAATTTTTCCTCTGTCGTGCCACCGGCTAGACCTACTAATACGCCGTCCCTAACTGGATTTGTTTTCACAACTTTTTGGTGAAGTACACTATTCCAGTTTTGAGCTTTCGCTATGCAGGGCTTTTATCTTCATTTCAAAACTTGAACTCGTTTTGGATAGATTTTATTATGGTGACGAAGAGAGCTTCCCTTAGACGGAAGTGTTGGTGTCGAAGAGAGTATAGACTCTTTCACTTTTAATGACCCACCCTTCCCTTAGACGGAAGTGTGTTTAGGTTTTTGGTAATTTTGCTTAACAAAGTTATAGATTTATTTTATATCTCTCCGCCATTTATAGGCCTCTTCGATTAACTTTCCATTTATTATAAACTTATAAAAATTAATTTTTATGTTTGTTTATATGCGACCTTTCCTAATAGTAGGCGGTCCTTACTTGGAACCGAAGTTAATTAACATTGAGCCCGTCATATCGTTTTTCCTGTTAAGATTTTATGCTATTTTAATTTTAATGTTTTTGAAAGAATTTCTTTGATAGTCTCGTACTGTTTTCAAAGTTGAACTAACGTTTAGTTTAGTCTTCGCAGTTGTTGACGTTCAGAACGTTCAACTTGCGCTCTATCGTTACGATAGAGAGAGAGTATTTCACGGTTTCACGTTGCAGTAAGAGTAAACCGATTCTAGCGTTTCGTTCATTCTTTCTTAGCTTAAATGGTTTTAATTCTAATAAAGGAACTTTTTATTTGGGAAACCTTTCAGTTTTTTTCCTTTAACAAATAATATGTTTTAACGATATATAATTGGGCTCATCTCTCAGGTTCTAGTCAAGAGAGAGAGAGAGAGAGATAGAGACGGGGGGAGAGAGAGGAGGATAAACGTTTCGTTCAAGCGGGTAACGTTGTTCTCGTTTTTTTTTTTTTTTTACTCTTCTCCCTAGTCGCTATAGGGGAAGAAGGTAAAACGTTTCTAGAGTTTTATTCTTGTTCCCAGGCTTTTTGCGGTGAGAGATTTTAAACGTAGTTTATTTGATCTAGTGTTTAGTCTCTTTTCCAGCCACTGAATTCTTTATCTTTCATTATGTTTTTCTGTTACATTGTAAAACTGTTTTCGCAATTACTACCTTTTAATGAAGGATAGGATTGCGTGTTTCAGGTACAAACCACTTAAAGTTTCGAGTTCTGTGAAATAAGTGCAAACAGAAAATCAAAAGTTATAAAGTGATATGCGCAAAGTGTTACAGTGTTGCGTTCGAGGGTTCGTTTGTTCGTGCCAGTTGTTCACCTTGTCCGATACCTCTTACAAGCTCCCAAGCCCAGGGGAGAAGTAATGTCGAAGGACTTATGGGTTCCACAGGTCTTGATCGACGAACAAACGTTTCCCTCCGTGGTTTCGGGTGTATCTACACACGTTGCCGACGTGATCACCCCACCCACACAAAGACGAGAGAGCCCATTTATTCCTCGTCTGCGGAAGAGTTTTCTCGCAGAAACCATGGACCAAATCTTGCAGCTTTTAAGTGCAAGTCGGTCCCTTCCGCGCAAGTCCAACGGCCTAGGTGTAGCCACTGGGTCAGTTCGGACTCGCTGCAGTACGACAACTGCACACCTCCCAAGAGAGGCAAGGTGGTACCGCAACAGGCAGTAACTCCGTCTGTTGCCGCACCAGCTGTTTTAGACCCTCAGTCACAACGGACAGTAGCTCCGTTTGTTGTTGTCTTTCATAGACCCTAGTGGTCCATGCTGCAGACTATACAGTCTCAGCTTGCTCCTTCATGCAGGAGTATCGTGCTGGAAGGTTGACAATGCACCTGTTAACCTACAACCCGCCGAGGTTGTGCGCTCAGCAGATACTGCGGCTGCCTGCTCCCACACTCCACCTGTGAGAGCTCCACCACCGATGCGCAGTCCACCCTGCCAGACGCATGTTCTTGCTGCACCATCTGCTAACATGCGTGAGCTACCGCATCAGCAGTGGGAAGGTTCTGTAGAGCTGCCGGGTTCCAGCACTATGCGGCATTCTCCGCAGCCCATGCAGCATGCTCTGCATACCTTACAGCATGCTCCGCATACCATGCAGCATGAGCCGCATACTTTACAGCATGCTCCGCATACCATACCGCATGCTCCTCAACCCACCGCAGCCCCTCCCACGCACCAGCACTCTGCTTTTGTTGTTGCCAGCTCCCACACTCCGACTGCGGAGAAGGTTGACGATGCACCCGTGGGCCTACACCTCCCACGGTTGTGCGCCCGGCATGGCTTCCTGCTCTCACACTCTTGTTGTGAGAGCTCCTCCACCCATGCACAGTCAACCCTGCCAGATGTATGATGACTCCCACACACAGCACTCCGTTGCCGTGCGTGAGCTACCACAAGCTGCCGTGTTTTGACACGGTGTGTCAGCCTCCGCAACACACTGTGGTTACCGCCACTCGCCCGCAGCAAACTAGTCAGTCAGGAGTTGAGGCTTCCCCACACAACTTTGGTTGTTGCCAACTCACAGACTGTCAAACAGTTACATGACGTTGCCTTCTGGTCTGCTACTTATACACCAGTGCTGTATGTCCTCACGCTCCTGTTGTGGTTGACAGTTCAGTTTTTGACAGTTCACAGACTGTCAAGCAGTTTCATAATGTTGCCTTCTGGTCTGCTGCTTTTGCACCGGTGAAACCCTCACTGAGAGAACCTAGCTTTTCTCGGATATGGTTCCTGTAGATGAGAAAGTGCTGTTCTCCCTCCTTCTGATATTCCCTTGAGGACTCTGTCATTTGGAGAGGAGCCTTAAGCTGCTTTGCCTCCTATGGACTTTTATTTAAGCATAACATGCTTCCAGGGAGGGTAAATGGTTCCGCTTCAGTCGCTAACCCCGTCTGTTGCCACACCTGCTCCCATAGACCTTGGGCTTTGTTGCAAGACATGCAGTCCAAGCTTAGTCCTTGATAGAAGATTTTTTACGGAGAAGACCCTTCTTGCCAACGACCTTCCTACCGGTTGGTTGTACGCCCTGTTGACGCTGAGGTATCCTTGTCACGTCCGCCAGTTGAGATGGTTCCTCCACCGGTGCGACCCAGTGTGGGTTGCCAGTCGCACGTTGATGTTATGCTACTCTCGGAGGTGGTTGTGGACGTTCAGTGTGTCACTGGGAAGACGTTCAACAACCAGCAGAGGTGACTTGTTGTGACGCAGTGCGGCAACCTCAGCAACCCGATAAGGGGTTGTCTGTACTACCCAGACAGTCTAGACAGTTTCGGGTTGTCGCTGTACTTCCTCGCTTCCCCATGGTTGACAGTTCACAGTCTGTGCAGCAGTACCATGATCTTGTGTCCGGCTCCGTCACGCATCCACCAGTGCGACCGGATTCAGCGAGTCAGACGTTGCCCACTCCGTTGCCGTTTCCTCATCAGTTTCGGATGAGGAAACCTCGGATGAGGACATGGCTGAAAAAGAAGATCAATCCCCAGCCCTGCTATCCATCCAGAAGATGCTGAAGAAGGAATACGGCCCTGTCAGGCTGTGGATGAGTCTGGTTAGGACACTGTCATCCGTGGTGCAATTGGTGTCACTTGGAAGACTACACCTCCGTCCTCTTCGGTTTCATCTAGCTCTTCACTGGAAAAGGACAAGACGCTAGAAGCGGTCTCGATCCCGGTTTCCGGAAGATAAGTCTGGTCTAACCTGAGGAAAGGACTTTATCAACCTTTTATAGGGTCTTCCCCTGACTGTTCAGACTCCCAACCACGTTCTCTTCTCAGACGCATCGGACGTAGGCTGGGGTGCGACCTTAGGCGGTAGGGAATGCTCGGGATTATGGAACTCGCGTCAAAGGACAATGCATTTTAACTGCAAGAAGCTTCTGGCAGTACGTCTGACCTGGAAAAGCTTCAGGTCTCTCCTTCAAGACAAAGTAATGGAGGTCAACACGGACAACTCCCTGCTTTGATGTTCATCTCCTAGCAAGGAGGGACCAACTCTCTGACATGGTGCGAGTTCGCTAGTGACCTCCTCTCCTGTTCAACAGGTCTAGACTTTTCACTAGTAACAAATTTCTTCCAAGGCAACTTGAATGTCTTAGCAGTTTGTCTCAGTAGGAAGGGACAATAATTCCAACATATTGGACCCTCCACAGAGATGTATGCAAGAGACTTTGGGTCACCTGGGGCCAGCCAACCATAGATCTCTTCGCAACCTCGATGTCCAAGAGGCTCTCAATACTTTGCTCACCTATCCCGGACCCAGCAGTGGTTCTTTTAGATGCCTTTCTACTAGATTAGTCTCATCTAGTTCTATATGCATTCCCTCCGTTCTAGATTGTCAACAAGGTACTGCAGAAGTTCGCCTCTCACGTTGGGACAAAGTTGACACTAGTTGCTTCCCTCTGGCCCGCGAGAGAATAACTTACCGAGGTACTTCGATGGCTAGTAGACGTTCCCAGAACTCTTCCCCTAAGGGTGGACCTGCTACGTCTGCCACGCGTAAGAAGGTACTCCAAGGCCTCCACGCTCTTCGTCTCACTGCCTTCAGAGTATCGAAAGACTCTCGAGAACTAGAGGTTTTTCGAAGGAGGCAACCAGAGCGATTGTTAGAGCAAGGAGAACATCCACCCTTAGAGTCTACCAATCGAAGTGGGGAATCTTCCTAAACTGGTGAAAGTCAGTATCCGTATCCTCGACCAGTACCTCTGTAACTCAAATAGCTGACTTCCTCTTATATCTGAGAAAAGAGCGATCTCTTTCAGCTCCCACTTTCAAGGGTTACAGAAGCATGTTGGCATCAGTCTTCCGTCACAGAGGCTTAGATCTTTTTAACAATAAAGATCTACAGGACCTCCCTAAGTCTTTTGAGACCACGAAGGAGCGTCGTTTGGTTACACCTGGTTGGAATTTAGACGTGGTTCTAAGATTCCTTATGTTAGACAGGTTCGAACCACTTCAATCAGCCTCCCTGAAAGATCTCACCTTTAAGATTCTTTTCCTGATATGCTTTACCAGCTAAAAGAGTCAGTGAGATTCATGCCTTCAGCAAGAACATCGGATTTTCATCCGAAACGGCTACATGTTCTACAACTTGGTTTTCTAGCCAAACACGAGCTGCCTTCTCGGCCTTGACCAATATCGTTCGTTATTCCAAACTTATCGATATGGTTGGAAATGAACTAGAAAGAGTATTATGTCCTGTAGAGCTCTTAAGTTCTATTTTAAAAACCTTTACGAGGCCCGTCTGAAGCTTTATGGTGTTCAGTTAAGAATTCATCTTTGCCTATGTCAGAGAATTCTTTATCCTATTATTTTCAGACTGTTAATACGAGAAGCTCATTCCCTTCTGAATGAGGAAGACCAAGCTTGGCTGAAGGTAAGGACACACGAAGTTAGAGCTATCACAACTTCCGTGACCTTTTAATAAAATAGATCTCTGCAAAATATTTTCGACGCAACCTTTTGGAAAAGCTAATCAGTGTTCGCGTCTTTTATCTTAAGAATGTCCAGTCTCTTTACGAGAACTGCTACACTCTGGGACCATTCGTAGCAACGAGTGCAGTAGTGGTGGGGGCTCCACCACTACAATTCCCTAATTCCAGAACCTTTTTAATCTTTCTCTTGAAATATTTCTGGGTTGTCCGGAAGGCTAAGAAGCCTTCCGCATCCTGGTTGATTTGGCGGGTGGTCAAATTCTTTCTTGAGAAGCGCCTAGATTAGAGGTTGTGATGAGGTCCTTTAGTATGGGTTGCAGCCCTTCATACTTCAGCACCTAGGAGTCGCTCAGCATCCTAAGAGGATCGCTAGGCTCAGTAAGGAAGACGTACTTAAAATGGCAGAGTAATGGTTCAAGTCGACTTCCTTACCAGGTACTTATTTATTTTATGTTTGTTATTTTGAATAACGGCTAAAATAAGATACGGGATACTTAGCTTCTTTGTTAACATGTATGCTGGTCTCCACCCACCACCCTGGGTGTGAATCAGCTACATGATCATCGGGTAAGATTAATATTGAAAAATGTTATTTTCATTAGTAAAATAAATTTTTGAATATACTTACCCGATGATCATGAATTTAAGGACCCGCCCTTCCTCCCCATAGAGAACCAGTGGACCGAGGAGAAAATTGAGTTCTTGTTGACAAGAAGTACTTGAGTACCTACTCACAGATGGCGCTGTTGTGTACACCCCCACCTGTATAGCGATCGCTGGCGTATCCAGACCGTAGATTTCTGTCGGGCAACAGAGTTGACAGCTACATGATCATCGGGTAAGTATATTCAAAAATTTATTTTACTAATGAAAATAACATTTTGTATTTAGTTGGTCACACCAAGGGATGGAAAAATGTTGCAGTCTGGGGGGAGAGAACACAATACACTGCAATTCATTGTTCTAGGTTCAAGACCATCTTCATTTCCTCTATTAAGAAAGCAACAAGTGATAAGGCAATCAGCTGCTGTGTCCTGGGAGGGTGGTTGAGACAGTAACTGAAATGACTCAGGTTTTTTCTAATCTCTGGGAAGGTTGAGAGACTGATCTACATGTGGGTTCAGGAAACCATGAGATGCTTCTTTGCACCAGATGATGCACAAGGAAGTGGACCCTTGTGAATGGCGGCACACAAAGTCAGGAATATCAGCTCAACTTAATCCTTCAGGAAGAATCTGTCTGTAGCGCAGGTCATGAAGGCCGGAATCTGGAAATGTCAGACTACTGTCACTGTCCGCTACTTCAGGAAATATACCCACCGGTCCCTGAATCGGTCCTTGGATATCTTTTCATTTGGATGGCTGGTAGCCACTCGACAGATAGTGTAGCGAACCCAGCTTCCCCACCGGACAAGTAGCATCTCGTCTTGGTTAACTATTCCGACGAAAGTCTAGAGTGAAAGGTAAGAATGACTTCCAGTTCTTCCTCTCCTCTTTCCCTCTCTTGTGGTACAGCAGTTGTACCATTATATTGCTGAACTGGACACTAGATGCTTGTAAGCTATGTACCAGAGTGACTTTTCTCTCTAATTTGGAATTATGATCGAAATATTTTCACCATCCTCTGAGCAAGGCAGATGATAGACTTGTATACACATTAATCATATAATACCTATACACTTGAGAGCATATCCTATAGGAAATAGATTCTTCATCAGCTTACCATTTATGGTAATGTTCTACCCTGACTCCCAATGCACAGGGGTTAACGACAGTCATGTATTTTGCTCCTCCTTAGGACCAGGATTCATTGACATTTCCTGGGTCAGTTTAACCGAGCCAGTTTTAGTCATAGGGACTTCCTCCCTCCTTAGGATGTCTCCTGTTAAAGGTTGATTTGTTCCGTAACTGACATACAAACCATGCTATTTAATATGGGTAATTACTTTCGGCGTAGCTGAAATGACGAGCCATTAGAATTTTAACGAGGGTTTACTACCCCACCGGTAGTTAGCGGGGGGGTAGGGAGGGTAGCTTGCTACCCCCCCCCTCACACACGCCTGTGCTTGAGCTCACTTTGCTCTCGGCTCGGGTGGTAGTCGGACGTGTCCGCTGTCACCCTCGCCTTCTTTGACAGCCATTGTTAATGCTTTTTGCTTTTCCTTTGACAGGTGTGCATGAAGTTGGCCTTTGCTATGCGAAAGTGTCCTGGATTACCCGACCGCCCTTGTGGCACGTATATGTCGGCGATCGATACGGTCCCTCACACCCTATGTCCTTATTGTAGGGGCCAGCGGTGTGATAGAAATAAAGTGTGTGGTGAGTGTAGGGATTAGTCTACCTCCCAGTGGGAGAGGATTTCTCGGCGCCGGAAGAAGAATTCCAGACGGGATATTTCTCCTTCGAAGGTTACTTTGAAAGGAGAAAATCCCAAGGGCTCTTCTTCCATGGCCCAAACCTCCTCCGAAGCTCCCACTCGATCAGTTTCTTCCGAGAAACTATCGAGTGGTAGCGTAGGCCATAGTTCTGTTGCCCGATCTCGGGGTTTGGGAGAGGGAGTTGCCTCCCATAGCGAGGCAGCTCCTCCTCATCCCCCGGGGGAGGATATAAATATGCCTGTAACTAATGATGATTTGTTTCAGCTTTGGGCTTCCTTGGGGCTTGAGGGTTCGCCTCCAAGGAAGCCTTGTTTGACATGATCAGGTTGGGTGCCGCTGTCAAACAATCGCCGACTTTAGCAGAGGTTGATCCTCTGTCTATCGTCGACGTTGTCGTGGCAGAGGCTTCCGATGAGTTATATCAAACCTCTGCTCGTGATGATCCTGATGTCGCTGAAGGCTTAGTTCCCCCCCTCTGAACATCCTTCTGCTGGTGATTCTTCCCCTCGGGGGAGTTCACTCACAGAGACTCCTCTTCGGAGGACTGCTGATGGTCAGCCCGCTGACCCCACGGCCCACAGAGGGCGTGTAAGGCGTAAAGCCCGCCTTCCTCTTCGCCGTAGAGGCCTTCCTTCGCCTCACAAGGGTGTTTGGAGGCGCCTCTTCGGTTCATAGTCACTGCAGTCCGCCGCAGAGGAACTTCGCCGTCATTCTCTGACTCTCCCAGCTACAACCCTGGACCTCTCTGCAGATCGTTCGCAATCTCCTTCGGTGGAAGGTCGTCCTTATAAAGGGCACGCCAACCTTCCACCTGTCAGACCTGCTGACCTGCCGTCGCCGTTCCTGGCTGCTGACGCGCTGTGGGCGCCAACGCATCCCGTTGTAAAACGGGCAACGGTCCCTTCGGGGTCATCATGGGCGTATGCACAAGTTAGTGCATACGTCCCTTATGCGCCAGATCTCCCCTGCGCGCCAACGATCACCTGTGTGCCAGCGCTCACTTGCCCGCAAGCGCTCATCGACAGAAGTTGCTCCTGTTAAAGCGTGCCAGCGCTCACCTACGCGCCCTCATCCTGCTGCGCGCTTTTGTTCTCCTGCGCGCCAATGATCTCATGCGCGCCCACGATCTTCTGATCTGGGTGCAGTGGGGAAGTTAACTTCTTCCCCTGCTCGCCAGTGCTCACCAACGCGCCAGCGATCGCCAACGCGCCAGCGATCGCCAACGCGCCATTGGTCCCCGACTGCGCGCCATCCTTCGCCAGCGCACCCTCGCGTGCAGTCTCTGACACGCGCCCACGAGGTTACGCGCCCAAGCCCATCACCATAGCCGCTAGATTTGCGCTCTCATGCGTGCCCGCGCGCAAGGGATGTGTCTCCTGAGCGCGCGCTCCCAACGTTATCGCCCGCACGTGCTCTTCGGCCGGACCCTGCGCGCGAAGTCGCCTTCACGGGCGCGAGCGCTTATCCATCCTTCAGCGCGCCCTCTGCCTTCTCCAGCCTGCGCCCCTGCGCGCGAACAGTCTCCCGCGCGCGACTCAGGGCATTTCCCATCGCACGAGCACCAGCACGCTCCCCAGCGCGAACCCATGAGCGAGGCTGCAGGACAACGCGCGGTCAGGTCATCATCGTCGTGTCCACACACCCCCTCCCCCCCCCGCACAAGCGCAGAACAGCGCGCTCACCGGCAGGAGAGAGGATTCCGGATAGGTCCAGGGACTTTTCTTCTCCTTCATCTTTTCAGGCGAACCCCCTTTGGTAACTCCTCTTAGGGATCGGTCGATCCCCTTCCCTCCAGAGGGAGTTTCTGACAGCGCAGCTGTCAGTCAGCAGCCTTGGTTTGGGTCCCTGGTCAGAGTGGTCATGCAGGCTTTTAAGCCTGTTCTCTCTGTGCTGGGCCACAAATCATTGGCAGCTTCTACTCCCCTGAAGAGGAAGAGAGGAGTGTCGAACGTGGTAACTTCTCCGAGGGCGAAGCTGACTTCTCGTAAGTCCTTGAGGAAGGCCTCCTCAACCCCCCCCCCCCCCCAGACTTTCACTCCCTCCCCTTCGGACGAAGATTTCCCGTCCTCAGGGGAATCACGCGAGGTGAGGCGTTCCCCCATCGCACCAATGAGGGAAACCCCACCTCACGCTGGAAAGTCTTCTCGGGTAGGGGTGGAGAAGAGCCTCCAACCATCGTTGTTGGAGTCCTGCATTCCTCCCAGGAGGGAGTCGAAGGACTCCAAGACTTTGCCGAAGTCATCTTCAAGGCTTAGACCGGAGCCAGCCAAGCACTCGGAGAACGTCCACGAGTCCCCACAAGAAGAGCCTTTGGGGACAGGAGACTTCGCTGCTAGCCCTTCAGGAGGGGAGCTACAGGAGTCAGAGCGTGCGTTCTGGCAGGTTCTAACCCTTATGAGGAATCTCAATGGGTTTGCGGATCCAGAGATTCCCCCTCGTGAGGGCAAAGACACGGTCTTGGACCGAGTCTTTGGGACTCAAAAACTCTCAAAGGTCAGTGCGGCTTTGCCCTGGTCTCAAGGGGTTAAGAGTGCCAGAGACAAGGTCGAAGCCCAGCTCTCCGAGCTTGCCTCCTCCAGCCGATCCAGCGCCAGCAACAAACTCCTCCCACCTCCTCGTGTCCATCAGAGGAGGTATTTTGACATCGTTGAGGAGACTTGTTTAGCTCTTCCCCTACACCACTCTTTGGAAGAGCTTACCAGGGGAGTCCCTCTAGAGAGACACTCCAACCGGCAGGTCTTGTTCTCGGCAACGGAGATCCTTAGCCAGGAGAAGGTAGCGAAGTGTGCCATGCAGGCAACTTCGTTGCTGGACATCTGGCTAGGGTCCCTAGGCATCCTGTTACGTTCAGAGGACTTGTCCAAAGAAAGTACCAGGAAGGCCATGGAGACCTTTCTACTCTCGGGCACTCGTACGATCGAGTTTCTAGCCCACCAAGTCTTGAACTTGTGGGCTAATACCATCTTGAAACGTCGAGATGTGGTGTCTGAGAGATTCCATCAAAAGGTCCCAACACCGAGATCAGCAGGCTCAGACATTCTTCCATTATGGAGAAGAACTTGTTCGAGCCTAAGGACGTGGAGCAGACGGCTGAGAGGTGGAGGAAGTCCAACCAGGACTCTCTCCTACATAGGGCTCTAACATCGAAGCCCTATAAACTTCCAGCACCCTAGCAACCACAAAACCGACAGCTACAGCGAAGACAACGGTGTCTAAGCCCTTTCCTGTCAAGGACAAGAAAGGCAAAAAGTCTTCCAGTGGAGTAAAGAATCCTAGGATTGGCAGTCCCCCTGCATGTCCACCAGTGGGGGATGCCTACAAAGTTGCGCGAACAGGTGGCAGCAACTCGGGGCCGAGTCCTGGACGATTTCCGTAATCAGTCAAGGATATCGCGTCCCTTGCCATGGGATCAGCAAGGGGACAAGCCCTTCGGGTAGAAGTCCAGACCATGTTGAAGAAGGGCGCTCTCCAAGAGGTCGTCGACGGGTCCCCAGGCTTCTTCAGTCGATTCTCTCTTGTAAAGAAGGTGTTTGGAGGCTGGAAACCAGTCATCGACCTCTCAGCTCTGAACAGGTTTGTCAAGCAAACTCCGTTCAGCATGGAGACCGCAGACACGGTCAGACTTGCAGTGAGACCGCAAGACTTCATGTGTACACTGGACCTGAAGGACGCGTACTTCCAGATCCCAGTCCATCCGTCCTCAAGGAAGTACTTAAGATTCAGCCTAGACAACAAGGTGTACCAGTTTTGGTCTCTCCACAGCACCACAGGTTTTCACCAGAGTGTTCACCCTAATATCGTCGTGGGCACACAGGATCGGCATCCGTCTCCTCCGTTATCTGGACGACTGGCTGATCCTAGCGGATTTGGAGTCAGCCCTTCTTCGACACCGAGACAAACTTCTGGGACTTTGCCAAGATCTGGGGATCATGGTAAATCTCGAGAAGTCCTCTCTTCTTCCCACTGAAAGACTGGTATATCTAGGCATGATCATAGACACCAATCTCCACAAAGCCTTCCCATCAGACGACAGGATAGCAAGGCTGAGGAGGGTCGCAAGTCCTTTCCTCAGACGAGAAGAACTTCCAGCCCAATCGTGGTTACGTCTCCTCGGTCACCTCTCATCCTTAGCCCGTCTAGTTCCCAATGGTTGCCTCAGGATGAGATCCCTCCAATGGCGACTCAAGTCCAGGTGGAATCAGGGTCACGAATCCCCGGACGTCATAATCCCTATGGGTCCTGCGGAACAGACGGACCTTCAGTGGTGGGTGACAGATGAGAACCTACAAAGGGGAGTGGATCTTCTCGTCCTCCCCCCAGATTTGATGCTGTTTTCGGACGCCTCAAAGAAAGGGTGGGGGGCCCACGTTCTGCAACACAGGACCTCAGGCCTGTGGTCAGAATCAGAAAAGTGCCTCCATATAAATCTCTTAGAATTGAAGGCCGTATTCCTGGCCCTTCAACAGTTCCAACAAACCTGGTGGGTCACTCTGTGGTGGTGATGAGCGATAACACCACAGTAGTGGCTTACATCAACAAGCAAGGAGGTACCTTTTCAAAGCAGCTATCCCATCTCGCAGTAGAGATACTGAGATGGACCGAAGTCCACTCGATTCCACTATTGGCTCGCTTCATTCCAGGTAAGAGGAATGTGCTCGCCGACAGTCTGAGCAGAGCGTCTCAGATAGTGAGTACCGAGTGGTCTTTGGATCATCTAGTAGCCAACATAGTCCTGACTTTGTGGGTTTCCTCGACTGTGGATCTGTTCGCTACAGCGCTGAACTTCAAGCTTCCGCTGTACTGCTTCCCAGTCCCGGATCCCAAGACTCTCTTGCAAGATGTCTTCCAACAGCGGTGGGACAACATCGACATATATGCCTTTCTCCCGTTCTGTCTGATGAGGAGGGTGCTCAACAAGACCAGAATATCGGTCAGTCTTTCGATGACCCTCATAGCTCCGCTATGGCATCACGCGGAATGGTTTCCGGACCTTCTGCAGCTCCTAACGGAACTTCCGAGAGAACTCCCTCCGCGACACGATCTACTCAGACAACCACATGCCAACATCTTCCACAAAGCCGTAGTTTCGCTACGACTTCACACCTGGAGACTATCCAGCAT
The DNA here is from genome assembly GCF_036898095.1 of Palaemon carinicauda. Classification (NCBI taxonomy): domain Eukaryota; kingdom Metazoa; phylum Arthropoda; class Malacostraca; order Decapoda; family Palaemonidae; genus Palaemon; species Palaemon carinicauda. The sequence goes on from NC_090753.1 coordinate 85,071,049, forward strand.
CTCCTCGCTGAGAGAGGATTTTTGCAACAAGTTGCGATTAGGATGTCTGGACATCTGCGAAAATCATCCACATCTGTCTACCAGGCAAAGAGGAAAGTCTTCTGTGGTTGGTGTCGTGGAAGGGGTATCTATCCACTCGATGCCACTATTCTAGCAATAGCGGAGTTCCTCGTGTATTTGCGGGAAGAAATGCGCCTTTCAGTCTCGGCGGTGAAAGGCTATCGCTCAGCCTTAAGTCTAGACTTCAGGCTGAAAGGAATGGACATTTCTTCCTCGCTGAAACTTTCCCTACTCATACGAAGTTATGAACTTACCTGCCCTCAGTCGGAAGTGAGACCTCCTCCATGGAACGTGGTTTGAGTTCTCGGGTCTCTTAAGAGACCTCCCTATGAACCATTACGCCAGGCTTCAGATTGCCACCTAACTTGAAAGACGGTGTCCCTACTAGCTTTGGCTTCAGCCAAGCGAGTCGGTGAACTTCATGGTCTCTCATATGACATCGCCCATTCAAGGGAATGGGGGTAAGTAACGTTCAAATTCGTCCCTGAGTTTATTGCTAAGACTCAAAGCCCGGGGGTGCCAGACGCTCTGTTCAACTCCTTAGGGATTTCGAGTCTTCGTTCTGTAACAGATGACCCAGACCATCTCCTACTGTGCCCAGTAAGGAGTCTGAGGCTATATCTCAAAAGAACGGCTGCAGTCCGTCCCCAGGTGCAAGCATTGTTTGTTAGCACTGGGAGGACTAAGAGGAGGGTCACCAAGAACACCATCTCAGCATGGATTCGTAGGGTGATCCATCTGTCCCTAAATCCACTCCCTCCTCTATCACATCGCCCTAGATGACATGTTGTCAGGGGCGTAGCTACGTCCCTGGTCTTCAAGAGAAATTTCTCAGTGACGCAGGTTCTTCAAACTGGGGTGTGGAAGCGTCAGACGACCTACACAGCCCACTACCTGCAAGACGTGACCCACAGGAGGCTTGTTACGTTTTCTATCGGCCCTGTGGTGGCTGCACAACAGCTGGTTTAAAACCTCAGGCTCCTTAGTGTACAAGTATCTGAAGGTTGAGGGCATTGTTACCCAGTCTTAGTCTGCATGAATGAAAAGGTTTGTCTGGCCCTTATTCTTTTCTTCATCTTCCCCTCTCTTGGGGAAAGCAGCATCCTGGGTTCTCTGCACAGCTGACCTCAAACCACTGCAGGTAAACCATGCTTCCTTGTGTTCCTAGTATTAAGGTAATACTGTCACGTCCCCGTACCCTGATTTGATAAAATTAATGTATGGAACAATCGTAAAATAAACAATTTTAGGCTTCAAATTACATTTAATTAATAATTAACAAGACATGATTAAGATAGTTAACGATTAATAATAATGACCATTATCTATATATGAAATAGGAAAAACTGTAGTTATTCCGAAGGAATGGCGTGAAAGGAGTTGAGTCACTGCACTCCTCCGTCTTGAGAAGGAACCCGTCAAAAGTGAGGGATGCAAACTTCCTCCTCCCGATGTCCATCAATTACCAAAGGAAATACAAGGACCTGACAACACAAATAAGTACGATAAAAATTATCGATATAAAGATTATACAGTAGGTCAGTAATACTTTATATGCAAAATTTATTTACATATAAAGCAAATTAGAAATTATAAATGGTCGAAAAAAATCTATAACACTTGTATAAATTACGTCGAAGAAAAATAACTATTCGACATCCCTTTCTATTTGATGAATTACGTAAAAACAAATGAAAGAGAAATACAAAAATTTGTTATCGGATAGCACTGAATAATGAGATAGGTTATTAACCTTAATAAAATTTAAGTTAATGTATATTGATAAATTTGATGTTAAATACTCTTTAGGTCCTTTTAATTTATTCATTGAGCGTGATGGGGGATCAAAGTTGATACGGAAAAAAACTTTAAACTAATGATCGGACAGTACTTGAACTTGCATTAACTCATTGTACTCACATCTTCATTAGTCCTGATCCGCTGAAGTGAGATTCCAAAGTCCCATGGTGGAATGGACTATACGTAGCTCGGAAAAAGGGTGTTATTAAGCTTGCTGCCATTCTGACGTCCAAGTCCATGAGCCATCCTTGGCCGCTAAGGTTTTAGCTTGCCATATTAATGATAATGAATCAGGATGAAGTAATAGTTTACACCCACCAACTGACTCTCTGACTGTCCTGGTGCACACCGACCAGTCACCTCTCAAACTCCAACCCAAAACTGGAAAAAATCAGCAACTACGGGGCAGACTTTACTTCCTTCGTTAACCAACAGACGATGTTCCGAGATCTCAAACGACCGTATGGGCTTGTTGATCGTAAACGAGCGTAATGCAAGCACTTTTACTAAGGTTATTACTACAGTATTTTAGTCGGGTGAGACCTAAGAACATCGTAACATTAAATTTAAAAAATCAATCATACATTGAAAGAAAACAAATATGACAAAATTTAAAAATACATTAAGTTATTTCTTAATCAAAAAAATAAAAAGGAAATATGATAGGCTTATTTTTTCTTCACCTGACGAGGTGGTATTGGGAGAGTCTTAGCCTAAAGTTTCCATCTAAAGGACTACAGGTCAACTTCCTAGGATGAGTCACACTTTATCATACCTTCACACACAGCTTGCGTAGGCCGCAGTCCTTGGGTAGCATGGTTCTAGCGAGGTGCAGGGACTCCTTATTGCTGAGTGCGAACACACTCAAATATTGAGTCCCCAGACAAAGCCAAGAGCCAGTACTGGCTGGGACTTACCACCCTTCCTAAGGGGTGAGTCACCCCTATTAAATAGCGTGGTTGGATGTCAGTTACGGAACAAATGACATTCGTAGATAATTTGTATTTTTCCTAACTATACACACCTTAGCTATTTAATCAAACTTGCCCGCCAGCCCTATCCCCCTTGAAGTCCTACCTCCAAGCAAAGTGAGCTCAAGTACAAGTGTGTGAGAGGGGGGTGGGTGGGTAGCAGGCTATCCTCCCTACCCCCCGCTAAGTAGCGGTGGGGTAGTAAACCCTCGTTAAAATTCTAATGGCTCGTCATTTCAGCTACACCAAAAGTAATAACCCCTATTAAATAGCTAAGGTTTGTATAGTTAGGAAAAATACAATTTTAAATATTTAACTTAGCCGGTGAATATATATTAGCTGCAACTCTGTTGCTCGACAGACACATACATAAAAAAAACTCGCGAGCGATCGCTATGCAGGTTGCGGGTGTGCCCACCAGCGCCAACTGTCGGCCAGATACCACTCTCGTATGTAAACAAAACCTTCAATTTCTTCTCTGTCGACAAGACGTACATATTTGGTGAAGTACTTCATTTTGGTTTGAGCTTTCGCAGTGCAGGTGTTTTATCTTCATCTTAAATCTTGAACTCGTTTTTGGATAGATTTAATTTTTGATGACAAAGAGAGTATGGACTTTCTTTGACTTTTAACCCTGGATAGGTACGGTGGGTCGTTTGCGACCCCGAGCGTCAAAAAAAAACAGGTTTTTCTCACGTGACTCACCCCTGTGACTGAATTTGTGGGTGATCGACCTGCAGGAGGTGTCTCCCCTACACGCTCTAGTAGTGTCCAGATGTGCATTGCTGTAGCTGTACTCCTTCCCCGATTTCTGAGACGCGTCGGGGTCGTTCGCGTCCGAGTTTACCCTTCTGAGGTAGTTTGCATAATTATCAAAGTTATTACGTATTATGAAATTGTCGTAGAATGGTGCTACTTGTATAGGTTATCAGTTGTGGAAAGTCTTGGTGGATTGTTTGGCTACCTTGTGCATGTTTTTTTTTTTTAGTTAAAATGTCGTTCATCACCACGAGGACCATTTTACCGCGAGTGCCCCTTTTTCATTTTTTTTCATTTTTTTGCCAAGTCATTTTTCCGTAAGATATTGCCAAATAGTGTCGTAAAACTTTTGCTTGTTTAGTGTTGGAAAGTGTGTCTAGATGATCTGGCTACCCATGCATGACTTTGTTTTTGTCAGATAAGACGTAGTTATTGGTATATTGGGTATTTAACTGCGGTTACCAATTTCTGTTTTTTTTCAATATTTGTAAAAATTACTACGTAGTAAGGAATTGCCGTATATTATTCATTTTTTTTTCATGTTTATGTGTTAGAAAGTGTGCCTTGATGGTTGGGCTAACACGTGCATGTCTTTTTTTTTATCTGAGATGTCGTATATTAGAATGTCGGGCATTTTACCGCGAGTGTCCTTTTTTAATTTTTTTTCATTTTTTTGCCAAGTCATTTTTCCGTAAGATATTGCGAAATAGTGTCGTAAAACTTTTGCTTTTTTAATGTTGGAAAGTGTGTCTAGATGATCTGGCTACCCATGCGTGATTTTGTTTTTGTCAGATACGACGTAGTTATTGGTATATTGGGTATTTAACTGCGGTTGCCAATTTCTGTTTTTTTTTCAATATTTGTAAAAATTTACTACGTAGTAAGGAATTGCCGTATATTATTGATTTTTTTTTCATGTTTATGTGTTAGAAAGTGTGCCTTGATGGTTGGGCTAACACGTGCATGTCTTTTTTTTTTATCTGAGATGCCGTATATTAGAATGTTGGGCATTTTTCCGCGAGTGCCCCTTTTTATTTGTTTTGCATTTTTTTGCTTAGTCATGTTACCGTAAGGAATTGGCAAGTAGTGTCGCAAAACTTATATTTTTATAGTGTTGGAAAGTGTTTCTAGATGATCTGGCTACCCATGCCTATTTTTTTTTTTAGCCAGATATGGCGTATATATAAGTATGTGTTCGATTTTCCTGTGATTGCCATTTTTTCGTTTTTTCCCATTTCTTTCAAAATTACTACGTACTAAGGAACTATCACAGAGTAATATTTCATTTATATGTTTATTTGTCGGAAAATATGCCTTGATGGTTTGCCTAGCACGTGGCTGAAATTTTTTTTTTCTGAAATGCCGTATATTAGAATGGCCATTTTTCCACGAGTGCCCCTTTTTATTTGTTTTGCATTTTTTTGCTTAGTCATGTTACCGTAAGGAATTGGTAAGTAGTGTCGCAAAACTTATATTTTTATAGTGTTGGAAAGTGTTTCTAGATGATCTGGCTACCCATGCCTATCTTTTTTTTAGCCAGATATGGCGTATATATAGGTATGTGTTCGATTTTCCGGTGATTGCCATTTTTTCGTTTTTTCCCAATTCTTTCAAAATTACTACGTACTAAGGAACTATCACAGAGTAATGATTCCTCTAGATGTTTATTTGTCGGAAAATTTTGTTTACTTTTTTTTTGATTGAATATCATCAAATTTTTTTAGCTAAAATATTGTTTTACATTTTTTTTTTCGATTTTATTTCCCTTCAAAAAAAATTTTTTGGGTCAGAATTTTAATTTTATAGTCGTAAAATAATCGACAATTATCCAGCAACCCACCATACAATTTTTATGCATATCCAATAATAATTAGATTAGTAAATAACACCTTGAAATTGACATACCCTTCCTACATTTCAAGTGGCAGATTTGGGAGTCTGAGTCAGTGTGGTTGGCGGCCATTTTGTGGACATATCCGAAGCGTAAGCTGCCCTATCTATATATATTCTTGTTCCCTATAGAATTTGTGATATTTTGGTTTATTTTTACCTGCATAAATATCATATTATATATTAAATATATGTATTTTTTTACGAAATTTCCAAGTACTCAAAAAATTACCTTTAGATATGGCCCCTGATATAAATGTAATTTACAAAATAATGAATATTTTTTTACATATTTCTATTTTAGGATAACATATGTTTATTCCCTAAAAAAATTAGCCACTTCCTATTTCATTTGGGTACCCAAAAAAATTCATGAAATTTGGACAATTTTTTTTGGCCAAAAAAAGTTACCCTTTTTTTCTCATTTCAGATCTTCACCTCCATGGGTCTGACTTCATCCAAAATACATCAAGATGTGTCCTAAACATTCAAGAATCAATTCCTAAAAGGATTTGTGTATATATGTATAAACTTTTTTTTTATGAATTTTTATGTCAGGTCTTTTTTTTTTTCTACTTAATTTTTTAAAATATTTATAATAAATAGTTTTTCTGCAGATGAGTAGTATTTATCTTTACAGTTGTTTTAAGCATTCATTGAAGTTTTTTTTGGCAAAAGAAAAAAGGAGGTTACTGCAAAAACTGATTTTTCAAGAATTTTTTTTGGCGTCGGGGTCGTTCGCGTCCGAGTATACCCTTAAAGGGGTGTCCGAGGACCGTACCTATCCAGGGTTAAATGGCCGACCCTTCCCTTAGACGGAAGTGTGTTTAGGCTTTTAGCAATTATCTTATCACGTTATAAATTAATTATAGATTTTCCTCTATATATTTTATATCTCACCGCCTTTATTAGGCCTCTTCGATTAACTTTCCATTTATAATAAACATAAAAATAAATTTTTAATGATTTGTTTATATGAGACCTTTCCTGAGAGTAGGCGGTCCTAACTTAGAAACCGAAGTTAAACAACGTTGAGCCCTTTCAATCGTAAATAGCTTTTAAAGAGCTAATGATTTAAAACTTTTTAAATGAATATTTTTTAATAGATATTTTATGAAAGATTTTCTTTGAATAGTCTTCGTACTGTTTCAAAGATGAACTAACGTTTAGTTTATTTATGCTACACAATTTGCGCTCTATCGTTACGATAGAGAGAGAGAGAGTATCACGGTTTCACTTTGCAGAAAGAGTAAATCGATTCTGACGTTTTGTTCATTCTTCTTTCAAAGCTTAAATGTTTGAAATTCTATTTTAAAGGAACTTTTTAATTGAAAAACCTTTCAGTTTTTTTCCTTTGGTCAAATAACATGTTTTTTTGACGAAACGTAAGTGGGCTCTTCTCTTAGGTGCGAAATCAAGAGAGAGAGAGAGAGATAGAGACGGAGGGAGAGAGAGGAGAGAAAACGTTCCGTTCAAGCGGGTAACGTTGTTCTCGAGTTACTCTCGTCCCTAGTCTCTGTACGGGGAGAAAGGATAAAACGTTTTTAGTTTTTTATTCTCGTCCCCAGGCAATGTACGGTGAGAGATGGAAAACGTAGTTTTGAATGAACTAGTGTTTAGTCTCTTCCCCTGCCACTGATTTTTTTATCTTAAAATTGTTTACTGTTTTTTGCTGGTATTAATGTGCTTGCATTATACGACTGAATTCGGAATTACTACCGTTTGATGAGGGTAGAATTGCGTGCTTCAGGTAGAAATCAGTAGAAGTTTCGATTTCAGTGAAATAAGTGCAAAATAGAAAATCGTAGTGATAAAGTGATATTGCTCAAAGTGTTATCAGTGTTGCGACCGAGGGTTCGTCTGTTCGTGCCTGTCGTTCGCCTAGTCCGGGACCTCTTGCAAGCTTCCAAGCCCAGGGGAGAAGTAATGTCGTACGACTTATGGGTTCGAGAGGCCTTGATCAGCGAACAGACGTTCCCTCTATGGTATCGGGTGTATCTTACCAAGATCACCCCTACCATAAGGCGAGAGAGACGATTTTCTCCTCGTCATCCGAAGGCTTTTCGCATAAGAAACCTGAAACAAGGTTTCGAGCCCTTAAGCGAAAGTCAGTCCTTTCAGGACAGGTCCAGCGTCCTGGTTGTAGCCATTAGGACAGCTCTGACCCTATGCAGTCATCGGAAGACTGCTCGCCGCCTAACAAAAGCGTAACACAGACTCCGAGAGTCTTTTTGTTGGCAAGGTTTTGCGGTCACAGACATTACCCTCGTCTCTTACCGCAACCATTTCCGTTGATCCTAAATGGGTTGTACGGCAAGACATGCAGAATAAGCTTGCCTCCCTTATGGAAGACTATTCTGCCGATAAGTCCGTTGAGCCTAGCCGTTTATCTCATCGAGATCCTGGCTTTCAGCCACCCTAACGTTCCTTTGTGCGTCCTGTTGACGTTGGCGTAGCTAAGTCACGTCAGTCAGGTTGTTTAGAACCACACTCGATGCGGTCTCGTGTGGATTTTCAGCCACATTTGGACGTTAGGCCACTTGCTGATGCTCCTGTTGACGTTCAGGACGTTCGCTAACAATCGGAGTTGACTTGTTTTGACGCTGAGCGTCAACCTCCGCATTCTAGAGTTGTTTTGACTGCTCAGTCTAGGCGGTCAAAGCAGTCTCGAGTGGACGCTGTGCGTCCTCACGCACCTGTTGTTGTTGACAGTTCACAGACTGTCAAGCAGTTACATGACGTTGCGTCCTGGTCTCTCGCACCTGTTGTTGTTGACAGTTCACAGACTGTCAAGCAGTTACATGACGTTGCGTCCTGATCCGCTACTAATGCTCCAGTGCGTGTGGACTCTGCTTGTAAAGCATTGCCACCACGGTAGGTCTCTCCCTTGCTTGAGACTCGGCTATTATCGGACAAGGTTCCTTCAGATGAGGAAGTTGCTGTTCCCCCTCCTACTGATATTCCCTTGAGGACTCTGTCAGACGGAGAGGAGCCTAAAGCTGCTTAGCCCTCTATGGACTTTAAATAAATCATGCTGATTTTTAAGGATCTTTGTCCGGATCTTTTTGTAACTGCTGCTCCTCGTTCGCCTAAACGTCAGAGCTTACACTAGGCCTAGCTACTTCGAAGCCGTTGTTTTATAAGCTAGTGCTCTCTCGCTCTCCTAGAGAGCTTTACGTTTGCTAGGCGACTGGTTTATCACCAGGAGGAGTTTGGGGGATACAGCCTTTGCTTTCCCTTCTTTTAAACTGGCTTATAGAGCGAGAGTCTGATATGACACGAGAGAAGTTCTCGGCTTGAGAGTTCCTGCCTCTGCCCAGATAGACTTCTCAAACCTCATAGACTCTCCCTGGCGCCTGGCCATGAGACGCTCCAAGATTTTACAGGTCAACTTCACAGCTGTTTTCGAGCCTTTGAAGTTTTGCTGTACAATTATGTCATGCATAAACAAGGCTTTCAGGGATGGCTCCAATGATCTGACAGCCACGTTCTCTGCAGGAACAAGTCCCTCAGGGATGGCTCCATGATTTGGCAGCCATGTTCACTGCAGGAGTACGTAAGAGGCAAGTGCGCTCAATGTGTTCATTGTCAAGACAAACTTCACGATGAAGTCTACCAGGCTGTCTTGACAGCATTTATGGAAGGCGACCGGATGGTCTCTCTCGACCTTCAGGAGGCATACTTCCACATTCCTATACACCTGGATTCCCAACCGTTTCTGAGGTTTGTTTACAGGAATGTGGGGTACCAGTTTCGACCTCCCTGTACTTGGACGACTGGCTTCTCAGAGCATCGTCCAGCCTTCGCTGTCTGCAGGATCTACATTGGACGTTGAGTCTGGCCAGGGAGTTGGGACTTGTGGTCAACCTTAAAGTCCCAGCTGATCCCATCCCAGATTATTCTATTTTTGGGGATGGAGATTCGCATTCAAGCCCTGCTCGAAGTCCAACTAATGCTGAAAAGAAAACGTTTATTCAGTCAGGAGTTGGAACAGTCTCGTAGGGACTCTCTCATCCCTTGAGCAGTTTGTCTCACTAGGGAGACTACCCCTTCTGCCTCTCCGGTTCCATCTAGCCTCTCACTGGAACTAGGACAAGACATTAGAGACGGTATCATTCCCAGTCTCCGAACCAATAAAGGCATGCCTGAAATGGTGGGACAGCAATATCAGTCTGAGAGAGGGACTATCCCTAGCAGTCAAGAACCCAAACCACGTGTTGTCCTCAGACGCGTCGGGTTTGGGTTGGGTGCGACCCTGGACGGTCGGGAATGCGCGGGTCTGTGGACCTCAAGTCAGAAGAGCATGGACATCAACGGCAAGGAGCTATTACCAGTCCACTTGGCCTTGATGATATTAGGAAGCGTCTTCGAAACTAAGTGGTAGAGGTCAACTCAGACAACACCACAACTGGCGTACATCTCCAAGCAAGGAGGCACACACTCCTTCACGCTGCTCGAGATCGCAAGGGACCTTCTCTTATGGTCTAGAATTCGAGGCATCTCCCTGTTGACGAGATTCATCCAGGGGGACTTGAACGTCTTGGCAGACTGTCTCAGTCGGAGGGGTCAGGTGATACCCACGGTATGGACCCTCCACAAGGACGTGGGCAAGAGTCTTTGGGCTTCTTGGGGTCAACCAACCATAGACCTCTTTGCCTCCTCGTTGACCAAAAGGTTACCAATCTTTTGCTCTCCAGTCCTAGATACAGAAGCAATCTACATAGATGCGTTTCTACTGGATTGGTCTTTTATGGACTTATATGCATTCCCACCATTCAAGATAGTCAACAAGGTACTGCAGAAGTTCGCCTCTCACGGAGGGACAAGGTTGACGTTGGTTGCTACCCTCTGGCCCGCGAGAGAGTGGTTCACCGAGGTACTTCAATGGCTGGTAGACTTTCCTAGAAGTCTTCCTCTAAGGGTAGATCTGTTACGTCAGCCCCACGTAAAGAATGTCCATCAAAGCCTCCCCGCTCTTCGTCTGACTTCCTTCACACTATCGAAAGACTCTCAAGAGCTAGAGGTTTTTCGAAGGAGGCAGTCAGTGCGATTGCAAGAGCTAGGAGAGCTTCTACCATTAGAGTATGCCAGTCGAAGTGGTAAGTCTTTCGAGACTGGTGCAAGTCAGCATCTGTGTCCTCGTCCAGTACCTCTGTAGCCCAAATCGCAGATTTTCTTTTACATCTGAGAAAGGTTCGCTCCCTTTCAGCTCCCACGATTAAGGGCTACAGGAGCATGTTGGCTTCGGTCTTTCGACATAGAGGCTTAGATCTTTCCAACAATAAAGATCTCCAAGATCTCCTTAAGTCTTTCGAGACCTCTAAGGAACGTCGTTTGGCAACTCCTGGATGGAACTTAGACGTGGTCCTAAGGTTCCTCATGTCAGACAGGTTTGAGCCATTACATTCAGCCTCCCTGAAGGATCTCACCCTCAAGACACTTTTCCTAGTGTGCTTGGCTTCGGCTAAAAGGGTCAGTGAACTTCATGCCTTCAGTAAGAACATCGGCTTTTCTACAGAAAAAAGCCACTTGTTCACTTCAACTTGGTTTCCTGGCCAAAAATGAACTGCCTTCTCGTCCTTGGCCTAAATCTTTTGATATTCCTTGCTTATCAGAGATCGTAGGCAACGAACTGGAAAGAGTATTATGTCCTGTTAGAGCTCTTAAGTTCGATTTAGCTCGTACTAAGTCATTACGAGGGAAATCTGAGGCATTATGGTGCTCAGTTAAGAAACCTTCATTGCCTATGTCAAAGAATTCTTTGTCATATTTTATCAGATTTTTTTAATACGAGAAGCTCATTCTCACTTGAATGAGAAAGACCGATGTTTGCTTAAGGTTAAGACGCACGAAGTTAGAGATATAGCAACCTCCGTGGCCTTCAAGCAAAATAAATCTCTGCAAAGTATTATGGACGCGACTTTTTGGAGAAACAAGTCAGTGTTCGCGTCATTTTACTTAAAAGATGTCCAGACTCTTTACGAGGACTGCTACACACTGGGTCCATTCGTTGCAGCGAGTGCAGTAGTGGGTGAGGGTTCTACCACTACACTTCCCTAATTCCAATACCCTTTTAATCTGTCTCTTGAAATGTTTTTAATATTATTTTATGGGTTGTTCGGAAGGCTAAGAAGCCTTTCGCATCCTGATTGATTTGGCGGGTGGTCAAAGTCATTTCTTGAGAGCGCCCAGATTAGGGGTTTGATGAGGTCCTGTTGTATGGGTTGCAGCCCTTGATACTTCAGCTCCTGGGAGTCTGTCAGCATCCTAAGAGGATCGCTGGGCTCCGTGAGGAAGACAGACTTACAAGGCAGAGTAATCGTCTAAGTCAACTTCCTCACCAGGTACCTATTTATTTTGGTTTTGTTATATTGATAACTGCCAAAATGAAAAAACTCTTAGCTTATACGCTGTAAACATAATTAACTCTGGTCTCTACCCACCTCCTTGGGTGTGAATCAGCTATTATATATTCACCGGCTAAGTTAAATATTTAAAAATGATATTTTAATTATAAAATAAATTTTTGAATATACTTACCCGGTGAATATATAAATTAAACGACCCTCCCTTCCTCCCCAATAGAGACGCAGTGGGATGAGAAGAAATTGAAGGTTTTGTTTACATACGAGAGTGGTATCTGGCCGACAGTTGGCGCTGGTGGGCACACCCGCAACCTGCATAGCGATCGCTCGCGAGTTTTTTTTATGTATGTGTCTGTCGAGCAACAGAGTTGCAGCTATTATATATTCACCGGGTAAGTATATTCAAAAATTTATTTTATAATTAAAATATCATATTACAAATTTGTCATTTCTCTTATTCTATATATCTGCATTATTTTAGATCTTATAAGGAAACTTAAATGTCTAATGCATATTTTGTTTTTTCAGATTCTTTGATTGACCACCATGGCAGCTGCCTCTGCAGTCTTCTTTGTTTTTGTTGGTTGTTGTACAAATGTTATTTTTCTAGAACTTCTGGTAAAGTAAGTTCAGGTTTATTCCGGATTTGTTTGCATTCTGAGTGATTGTATTTTAAGTTGGCAAAATTTATAACAAATTAATAATTTTATTCATATGTGCCTGTTCAAACTTTGAACTAATGTTATTTTTTTCTTTTAGGGATGAACCAGGAAGTGGAAATATCATCACATGTGCACAGTTTATATTTATTGCCATAGAGGGATTTATATTTACTGCAGAATTTGGCCGGAAGAAAAATATCATCCCAATCAAGTTAGTAGAAATTACATGTGTGTTACTCTGTTTCTGAAAGCACAGTAGTATTTAAGATATATTTTATCCATTATTCCAACTGATAATTTCATTTTCATTTGATAGTCAAGCATCTTTTTTTTTTTAAGAAAGAGGAACATCATCATGACCTTGTACTGTACATTATGCTATACACAGTGAAGAAACATAACTTTGTTCCGACACAGATACAAACCTTCGCTTTTTATTAGGGTATTACTTTCGGCAACGCTGAAAACCAGCCAAGACAATTTTAGTGAGGGATAATTACCCCATCCGCTAGTTAGCGGGAGGCGGTTGGGGTAGACTAGCTACCCCGCTCACTCACACCTGTCGGTTTAGAAACCACTTTTACTTTTGGCTCGGTAGAGTGTAGACGTGCCGTCTCTCTCTCCCGTTAACAACCTGCCTTGACTTTATTGCTTTTCCTTTTTCTTTTGTGTGTGTCGGTGTGTGTATGGTTTTTGTCCCGCTATGCGGACATGTCCTGGGATTGAGGGCCGCCGCTGCGGCACCTCCATGTCGTCCTTGGAGACAGACCCACATCTTTTATGCCCGGCTTTCCGGGGAACTCAGTGTTCGCGGGACAACACCTTTTCCGAGTGTAGGGAGTGGCCTGCCTCCCAGTGGGAGAGGTTTGCACGTAAGAAGAAGAACTCTAAACGCTAATCTTCACTTTCGGGGTCTTCCTCGAAATCAAAGAAATCGCGGGCTTCTGCTTCCTCTACGCCCAAATCTCTGCCCGAAGCTAATCCTCGACCAGGCCCTTCTGGGGTACGGTCGAGCAGTAGCACAGGGCTTGTGACTCCAGGTCAACCCTGTGGGATAGACGAGGATGACGGCTCCCCTAGTGAGTCAGCTCCTTCTCTTCCTCTAGGGAGCGCCTGTTCCTTGCCAGACCTTGGGTCTGGTTCCAACGCCGAGGAGTTAGCTAACCCACCAGGGGCGGTGGCAGGGCTCTCTCCAAGGCGAGCTTCCCCCTCGGGGAACATATCTCTCATTCGCGAGAGAAGATTGCCTCTGTACATCGGCCCTCTCCTTACGCTTTAGGTTCTCCTCCAGGGGCGGAAAGAGAACCTTGTTATAAGCGTAGTTCTCCTTCGGGCGAACTTTCCTCCCCTGCGGAGGATTTATCTGTCGATCTTATTCAGTCTCCCCCTCGGGCGGAGTCTGTTGTACGTTCCTCTCCGGAGGTTCGTAGAGTGGAGGGGTGGGTAACCCCTCTCCACCCCGGGTGTTCTCCTCCTCCGGCTGTGAGGAGACGTCTTTTTGAACCTGCTGGTTCTCCTCACGTTGACCCTTCGGGGTCTCGTGGCGATCACCCTTTGGGCTGGCGTGATCGTGAGTCTTCGGACTCTAGTCATGTTGATCCCGCGGGTTCTCATGACAGCAGGAGTCCTTCGGGAGGAGGAGGTCGTAAGTTCTCGCACAGGCGGGCCCCTCAGGCAAGGGGAGACGATCATCCCCTCGCAAAAGACCTCTGGAGGAGATTAGGCATGAACCTCAGGGTAGCCCCCTGCAGTTCAAGAGGCCACGGGCCAGGCCAAAGGGGGAATGGAAAAGGATTCGTCCTTCAGGCCCCAAGGAGGATAGGGTTACTTACTATGGAGACTCCCTCCCTTCTTTACCGGTCGAGATAGTGTCTAACGAGGCACGACATGCGACCGGACGGGATTCATCCCGTACGGCAATGGACTTACCTTCCACCCATAAGCTGACGGAATCCTCTAGGCCCTTGGGGACAGAGGATCTCCGGCCTCGTAGGAGGGAACCGAAGGATTTGTTCATCATTCCCAAATCCTTGGCCAGGCTTTCTTCCTCACTGCCTCCCAGGCAGCCGGAAGCAAGCACCTCCCCGATAGTCTCCCTATCCCCAGTCGATACAGTTGACGACTTCGACCCACACCGGGCTCCTATGGATGAGAGCTTGGACGTGGAAGGGCAGAGCGATCTCGAGGACGACGCTCTGCCAGCAGCCGCTAGCCCTAGGCTTACAGAGGATGAGAGGAAGGAGTCGGAACACGCCTTCTGACAGGTTCTAGCCTGCATCCGTTCCATCAATGGACTTCCAGATCCATCGGCAGCCCCTCTAGATGGAAAAGAAACGGTCCTTGACCAGTTCTATGGCACTCGGAAACCTCATAGGACCAGTGCAGCTTTGCCCTGGTCAAAGGGGTTGAAGAGTGCCAAACAGAAGGCTGTGTCTCAGGCAACTGGTTGCACCTCTTCTCTCCGCTCCAACTCGTCCTCCAAGCTTTTACCTCCTCCGTATGTGTTTCAGAGGAGGTACTACGAGATCCTCGGAGAATCCCATTCAACGCTGCCTCTCGACCACTCTATAGAGGCACTCTCGAAGGCCACCCCCTTCGAGAAACTCTTGGGACTTCCCGTCTCCTTTTCGGCCTCTGAAATCCTAAACCAGGCAAAGGTGGCGAAGTACGCCATGCAAGCTACTTCGTGGCTGGATTTCTGGTTAGGATCCTTAGGACAACTGATGCGGTAAAAAGACCTGTCTCGAGAGTCCTCCAGGAAGTCTTTGGAGACTTTCCTTTTTTTCCGGCACTCGGGCCATCGAGTTCCTCTCTCATCAGGTAGTGAACCTTTGGGAAAAAGGTGCAAAGCAGGCCTTTCACAGCAAAAAGTCCTTCCGTGGGGGAAAGGGTAAGAAGGGATCTGGCCGAGGCCGGTCCCAATAAGACAGGCAATCCTCCCATTTGTCCACCTGTGGGGGGATGTCTGCAAAGCCGCTGGCAGAGGTGGCTTTACCATGGGGCCGAACCCTGTACGGTCAAGGTGATTCGTTCAGGGTATCGTATCCCATTCACGCTCTCTCTCCCTCCACTGACTCGAGTGCTGATTCCATTGAACTCCTGTATGAAGGGATCCACACAGGAGTTTGCCCTCAGGGCAGAAGTCCAGTCTATTTTGGAGAAGGACGCTCTCCAGGAGGTCCTAGACGGGTCCCCAGGCTTCTACAGTCGACTCTTTCTTGTGAAAAAGGCGTCTGGAGGCTGGAGACCAGTCATCAACCTCTCGGCCCTGAACAGGTTTGTCGAACAGACACCTTTCAGGATGGAAACGGCCGACACAGTCAGACAAGCGATAAGACCTCTGGACTTCATGTGCACTCTAGATCTGAAGGACGCATACTTCCAAATCCCAATTCATCCGTCTTCCAGGAAGTATCTGAGATTCATGTTCAATTGGAAGCATTACCAGTTCAGGGTGCTGTGTTTCGGTCTTTCCACAGCACCCCAGGTATTCACGAGAGTATTCGCCCTAGTATCATCTTGGGCTCACAGAGTCGGCATCCGTCTCCTAAGATACTTGGACGACTGGCTGATTCTGGCAGACTCGGAGGCGGCCCTTCTCCACCACCGAGACGAGCTTGTAAGGTTTTGACAGGATCTGGGGATCGTGGTAAACCTCGAGAAGTCTCAACTGCTCCCCTCTCAAGAACTGGTATACCTAGGCATGCGATTAAACACCCTAAGGCACAAAGCGTTTCCATCAGACGAAAGAATCCAGTGACTGAGGGAGATAGCACAGGTCTTCCTCAGTCGGGAAGAGCTCCCGGCGCAGGATTGGATTCGCCTTCTCGGTCACCTCTCTTCCCTGACCCGACTGGTCCCCAACAGTCGCCTCAGGATGAGATCCCTCCGGTGGCGACTAAAATCCCAGTGGAAACAGCACTCCGATTCCCGGGATCACCTAGTCCGCATAGGGCTAGAGGAACAGTCGGACCTCAGGTGGTGGCTGGTGGAGCCGAACCTCTGCAAAGGGGTCGATTTTCTCATTTCTCCCCCGGAATTGATGCTGTGTTCGGACGCATCAAAAGAAGGGTGGGGGGCTCACGTGCTGCACCATTACATCTCCGGCCAATGGTCCGAATCAGAAAGGTACCAGCACATAAATCTCTTAAGAGATGAGGGCAGCCTTTCTGGCCGTCAAAAAGTTCCACCAGGTCCTGGAGGGGCACTCCGTGGTGCTGATGAGCGACAACACCACGGTAGTAGCTTACCTAAGCAAACAGGGCGGTATTTTTTCGCAGCAGCTGTGCCATCTTGCAGTAGAGATACTCAGATGGGCAGAAGACAACTCGGTGACTCTATCAGCTCACTTCATTCCAGGCAAGCGGAATGTGCTAGCAGACAAGTTGAGTAGAGCGACTCAGATAGTTGGCACCGAGTGGTCTTTGAATCCTCTGATAGCCAACAAAGTCCTGTCTTTGTGGGGTTCCCTGACGGTGGATCTGTTCGCAACGGCCCTGAATTTCAGGCTCCCGTTGTACTGCTCCCCAGTCCCATATCCCCAAGCTCTTTTGGCAAGGTGCTTTTCAACAACGGTGGATAAACCTGGATGCTTACGCGTTTCCCACGTTCTGTCTGATGAAAAAAGTCCTCAACCAGGTATGAGCAAGCAACAATTTGCAAATGACCCTCATAGCTCCGCTATGGCATCACACACAATGGTTCCCGGACCTTCTGTATCTCCTCACGGAGATCCTGAGGGAGCTTCCTCCACAACACGACCACCTCAAACAACCACATGCCAACATCTTTCACAGAGCCGTAGCCTCGCTTCGACTACACGCCTGAAGACTATCCAGCACCTCCTCACACAGAGAGGCTTTTCGCAACCGGTTGCGAAAAGAATGGCTGGACACCTCAGGAGATCCACAGAGGCAGTCTACCAGGCGAAGTGGTCAGTTTTCTGTGGTTGGTGTCGTGGAAGGGGTATCTCTCCCCTCGATGCCTCTGTTCCAACTATAGCGGAGTTTCTTGTATACCTTCGGGACGAAAAGCTTCTCTCGGTCTCGGCAGTCAAAGGCTACCGCTCAGCCTTGAGTCTCGCATTTAGACTGAAAGGAGTCGATATTTCCTCCTCGTTGGAACTTTCTTTGCTCATACGCAGTTACGAGCTTACTTGCCCCCAGACAGAGCTAAGACCTCCCCCTTGGAACGTGGTTCGGGTCCTCAGCTCTCTGAAGGGCTTCCCCTATGAACCACTACGCCAGGCCTCAGATCGCCACCTCACGTGGAAGATGGTGTTCCTGCTCGCTTTGGCTTCGGCCAAGAGAGTCAGCGAACTTCATGGTCTATCTGCTGATGTCTCCCACTCTAGGAGATGGGGGGAAGTAATCCTCAACTTCGTCCCTGAGTTTGTAGCAAAGACTCAAAATCCGGGTGTGCCGGACTCCAGGTTCGGCCCATTTCGTATAGAGAGTCTTCATTCTGTAACCGAAGATCCAGACCAACTGTTACTATGTCCAGTGAGGAGTCTGAGGTGTTACTTGAAAAGAACAGCAAAAGCTCGCCCCGTGTATGAGCACTTTTTGTCAGCACGGGGAAGGTCACGAGGAATACTATTTCCTCCTGGATAAGGAAAGTAATTGAATACGTTCTATATCCAGATCCTCCTCTGTCCAATCGACCCAGAGCTCATGACGTCAGAGGCATTGCACCGTCTCTGGCGTTCAAGAAAAACTTTTCTGTGGCACAGGTATTGCGAGCGGGCGTGTGGAAGCGTCAGACGACCTTCACAGCCCATTACTTGAAAGACGTAACCCACAGGAGCATGGAAACTTTCTCCATTGGTCCTGTGGTGTTCGCACAACAAGTGATTTAATGCCTCAGGCTCCTTGATGGACAAGTAGCAGAGAGTTGAGGGCTGAGGTTACCCGGGTTAGTCTAGGGTGAATGAAAAGAATGTCTGGCTCACTTCTTTCTTTCTCCTTCTCCCCCCCTGGGGAAATAACTCTGTAAGACCGAAGCATAGCTGACCTCACCTCTCTACAGGTAAGAATCATTTCCCTTGTGCATCCTTGGTATGAATGAATACTTTGTTACGTCACCAATAGCTCTTGAGGGAGGGTATTGGATATGTCTTAGAATCCTCGAGGTCCTACGTGAAGACAAGCCACGAGTCTCTCTCATACAAGCTTCTGCAGGCCGCTATCAGTGAGTTACCTTGTAACTACTTTGATTTTAGCGAGGGTAGGGTTCCCTCTATTGATCATAGATCGAAATAGAGAGGACCCCGGGTCATTACCAAGGCCAGTTGGTAAGGACTCCCTCCCTCCTAAGAGTAAGTCACCCTAATAAATAGCGAAGGTTTGTATCTGTGTCGGAACAAATAACAAATTTGGAAATAATTTGTATTTTTCCTAACATACAGACCTAAAGCTATTTATACAAATTGGCCCGCCACCCTGTCCCCGAAGAAGTCCTGCCAGAAAGCAAATGTGGTTTCTCAACCGACAGGTGTGAGTAAGCGGGGTAGCTAGTCTACCCCAACCTCCTCCGGCTAACTAGCGGATGGGGTAATTATCCCTCATTAATATTGTCTTGGCTGGTTTTCAGTGTTGCCGAAAGTAATACCCTAATAAATAGCTTCAGGTTTGTATGTTAGGAAAAATACAAATTATTTCCAAATTTGTTATTTCAACCAAGGAACCCTTGAAATTAGTACCTTGGGTTACGAGTTTACCTCGTTCTGGGAGCGAACTCGCAACCTAAAATGCTTGTATCCTAAAAAACTCTTCCCAAAAGAAATTTGATGCATTTAACCCGTTCATAAGTACACACTTTATACACGAATCTTTATAGTTTTTGTAATGGTAATTATTGAAAAAATGTAACCTCTAGTATCAGAAATTAATCAAAATGAATAATTGACCATGAAAATACAAATCTGACATTATATAGCACTTTACATTTGAGGAGAGTTGTGGCTAGTTTGAGGGAGACAAGAGAGGAGGAGGGGGAAGGGGTTACTGTATTGCTTGTGAGGAGAATCTCCTTACATGAGCAGTTCTGGTTAAATATCTGTAGTTCTCTCTCTTGGATGATGTACACTATCACTAACGGAATCACTTAGTTTCTGCTTTATGAACATTTGTTTGTTCCGTAACCGAAATACAAACCACGCTATTTACATTGGGTTTACCTTTTAGCGCAGCTGAAATGGCGAGCCATTAGAATTTAACGAGGGTGTATTACCCCCGCGCTAGTTAGCGGGGGGGGGTAGGGGAGTGGTAGCTAGCTACCCCTCCCCCCCTCACACACAGATGAATGCTCACTTTCACTTTTGGCTCGGACTGTGACAGACGTCTATGTCTTGGTCCTCTCTTGGCAGCCATTGTTTGTTTTGTCTTTACTTAATCGCTTACTTTTCTTTTACTCAATATATATGTAAACATGTTTTCATGTTTGTATATATTTGTTCCGACACGAATACTTCACCTCGAATTACCTCTTTGGAGGGTCCTTGACCTCTCTCTCAAATTCGACCAAGATTTCCCGCGCTACCCCCCCTATCTCGCTCCCGATAGTTACTACCCCCGCCGCCAGGATAATTCCTTCGGCCCGGATTAGGGCAGGTCACTGCTTTTCCCGGGTCGGGACCTCATTAAGTTCTTGGTCGTGAGATCCGAAGCATCTCACTCTCTCGTTTTAAATCTTTCGATCAGCGCGTTGTGTTCCCACGTGTTCCCAGTTTACGGACTTGTGTTTTTTCTGCGATAGTGCGTTTTCGCAAAAGTGTCCTCAGTCCGTTTCCCTTGTGTTATCCAGACTTTTCTGTAACTCGTGTGCGAACGATGGAGAACGTGCGTCGTTGTCCTGGTCCTAGAGCAGGAAAGTCGTGTGGGGCTTTCCTCTCTAAACCAGAGGTGGACCCGCATTCTCTTTGTTCCACGTGTAGGGGTAAAGTTTGTTCCTCCTCGGACACATGTCCCGAGTGCGTGAATTGGGACGGAATTCAGTGGGTACGTTTTGGGACTAAGAAAAAGAAGTCATCTAAGCGTTCCCCAAAGAAAGTGAATAGTGTGACTTCCTTACAGTCGGTCAGTGATCGGTCCGACGAAGCCTCGGCCTCTCCGTCTCCTTCGCAGAGGAGTGGCCAGCAAGCCCCCAGTGTAATTGTGACCCATAGTGTCCTCCCAAGTGAACCCAGTGTGACGGAGGAACCAAGGGCTGGCCCCTCGGGAGTAAACGGAAGGGCCGCGAGTGTTTCGGGCGGATCGGGCCACGTGGCAGGGGAGCACGTTTCCTCGGATGACCCGGTATGGGACAGTGTGGCGGTCTCGGTCTCCCCCCCGCCCTCGTGGGCCGGTGCGTCGGGTTTCCCCCCACCAGAAGAGAACCACTCGAGAATTCGTCGACCGAGTAGCGACTCCTTCGGTTGGAAATTACCGAAGACTCCAGGGAGGTCTCCGCTGAGGATGGATGTATCCCTGGGTCCATGGCCTTCTAGTAGGGGCGGAGTGGTCTCAGTACCCTCGGTATCCACGGCAGTTCCCGAGGACTTTCTCCAGCGCCCGGTCTCGGACGATCGGCGGCGAAGGGCCTCCCCTGCGCATCACTCTAGCAGTCGTCACGGGAAGAACGTGGCGCCCTCGGACTCTTCGGAAGAAGGCTCATCCTCCGAGGGAGAACGCAGGGAAAGGCGGCATCGTAAGAGAGCGCGGACCGATAGCGATCGTTCTCGCTCTAGGTCGAGGTCGCGGCACGGTAGGAGGCGCCCACGCTCTCACTCCCGTAGGTACA
This sequence comes from Palaemon carinicauda, assembly GCF_036898095.1. NCBI lineage: Eukaryota > Metazoa > Arthropoda > Malacostraca > Decapoda > Palaemonidae > Palaemon > Palaemon carinicauda. Next base: position 85,092,334 of record NC_090753.1, read on the forward strand.
AGAGGGAAGTCTCTCCCGGCGGCGGCGAATGGTTTTACGTGCCCCCAGGAGACTCCAAGAAGCACCGCTCGCCAGACTCTCGGTCCAGTGATCGAGCCTCCAAGTTGTCACTGCCTACATACAACTTGGAACCGCTCGACCGGCCACGCAAGAAGGACCTCTCGATCAGGCACAAGTCCTCGAGGCCTTCGGTTCACCCCACCCGTCGGGAGGAAGCGCGCTTCCGAGAGGACAGCCCGACCGAACCAGCCCAACCGGGTCGGACGTCGAGCGGGAAGGACCGGTTGCCGGATTCGGGTCTTCCCACCGGGACCGTGTCCTCCGCGTCCAGAGCCTTGGCCCAGTCGAAAGGCCTCCCTGGGTCGGTGGCACCCGCCACACGGCGAGACCCGACCGGGTACGGTGCGCCCTACGGTTGCGGGAGGGCCTCCCTGGGACCTGGTAGGGAGAGGCCAGTCTACCCCCCAAGCACGGATCCCCCCAGCCAAGCCGATACCTCGATCGACGGAGGCGAGGCTTCCCCGTCGGAGGACTCCGCCTACAGGAAGGTGGTAGCCCGCATCAGGAGGACTCATGGGATTCCTGAACCCGAGGTGCCGAAGGTCAATACCTGGAGGTCGAGCCTCTTGAGGTACACACATCGGGACGTCCTGCCGAAGTCTTCTCTGGCCCTGCCCCTCGCCCCAGACCTAGTACTCGGCCAGGAGTACATAGATAACTTGGTGGCCAGCACTGCGGAGGCCCCCAGGTCCCAGAGTTCCTCCAAACTCCTCCAGGGTCTGAAACTACAGGCCAAAATTTATATTCCAGAAGGACGTCGCCCGGGTCCCTGTAGAGTGGACTCAGCCGTAGATGTCCTAGGACAAGGCGGCTCGGACGAAAGGGCCGGCTCAGCCCCTGTGTCCTTCTCGGCTTCTGAAGCAGGCATGATGGAGGAGATGTCGAGGGACATGATTAATGTCACTTCATGGCTGGACTGGTGGGCCTCCACGTTACTGGATGTACAGGCCTCCACAGACCCCGACGACCCGGAACAACAGAGTCTCCTGTCGGACATTATCACTTCTGGGGGGAAAGCGCTAAAATTTATGGCATACCAGGCTCTCTCCCTGACGGCCAACTGGGTCCTCCGGAAGAGGGACACAGTGCTTTCCAGGGTAGCAAGGAAGATCCCAGACAGACAGGCGCGAGCCATTCGCACCCTACCCCTAGGAGGAGAGTCCCTGTTTCCTTTGAAGGAATTGGAAGAACTGATGGAGAAGGTGTCCAAGAGGAGAGAAGTCAACGTCCCTAAGCACTCATCCTCCAGGAGACCTCCGTATAAGAGGTCAGCCTCGGATAGGACCGTGACCCCTCAAGCGGGTCCCAGCTCTTCAAGGAGGGACGCCCACTCCTCTTCCTGGTCATCATCTCCTCAGCCCTCCCGCAGGGGAACTACAGCTTCTACCAACTCCTTCAGGTCGGGTTACTCCGCCTCGAAGAGGGGCAGATCAGGCCGCTCCTCTAGGAGAAGGTAGAGGGAGAGGCCCCCTACTCCCGCCCAAGCCTCGGGTTGGGGGATGCCTCAGACCCCATTGGCAAGCATGGAAAACGTATGGGGCGGATGCTTGGACGGTGTCCGTCCTGAAAGAAGGCTACAGGATCCCCTTCATAGCGGACTCACCCCCTCTGATCCCAGCCACCCAAACAGAATGGTTAGCTCCCAGGGACCCGTTGAAAAGGGCTTCCCTACAAAAAGAAGTTTCCTCCATGTTGGAAAAGGGAGCCATGGAAGAAGTCCTTCTCCCAGGGCCAGGCTTCTACAGCCGCCTGTTCCTGGTGGAGAAAGCAACGGGGGGGTGGAGACCGGTGATAGACCTGTCGGCCCTCAACAAGTTCGTCAAGAAGACGGACTTCAAGATGGACACCCCAAAATCCGTCCTGATGTCCTTGAGGGAGAAAGATTTTATGATGACGGTCGACCTCAAGGATGCGTACTACCAAATTCCAGTCCACCCGTCGAGTCGGAAGTTCCTCCGGGTAAAATGGGGCTCCCAGATCCTGCAGTTCCGGACCCTCTGCTTCGGACTGTCGACGGCCCCTCAAGTGTTCACGAGGGTCTTCGCGACAGTCTCAGTATGGGCTCACGAACGAGGTATCCGCCTCATCAGGTACCTGGACGACTGGTTGCTCCTTTCCAGTTCAAAGGCCCTCTTGGAAGAACAAGGAAGGGACCTCCTCCGGTTCTGCAGGAGTCTGGGAGTCATCATCAACCTGGAAAAATCGAACCTAACTCCGTCCAACAAAATGGTGTACTTGGGGATGACGTTGGACACCGTGCAGGGGAAGGCCTTCCCCTCGGAGGACAGGATACAGAACCTCGTCAAGATCATTCAGCCGTTCCTGTCGGGGCTTCCCAGGAAAGCGAAAGACTGGCAGAGGCTGATAGGCCACCTGGTCTCATTAGAGAAGCTAGTTCCCCAAGGGAAGTTACGACTCAGACCCGTAGAATGGAACCTCAAGGCTCTATGGTCCCAGACAGGCTCTCAGAAAATATCGATCCCAGTCCTTCCGCACACGGAAACAGCCTTGAAATGGTGGAGATGCCGGTCGAACTCCCTCAAGGGGATGCCCCTCGGGTCCTGTCCTCCCGAGTTTCTCCTGTTCACGGACGCCTCCAGCCTAGGGTGGGGAGCCCACCTGAGGGAAGAGACAGCAAGCGGGACCTGGTCAGAGACCGAAAAGCATCACCACATCAACGTCCTAGAGCTAAAAGCAGTACAAAAAGCATGTCTGCACTTTGCAAGTCGGTTGAAGGGAAACACCGTGGCCCTAATGTGCGACAACGCCACGGTGGTAGCCTACATCAAAAAGCAAGGGGGCATGAAGTCGAAGGAACTGTGCGACCTCACTGTAGACATCTTGCACTGGGCGGACGAACACCAGGTAACACTGCTTGCAAGGTTCATCCCCGGGAAAAAGAACGTGCTAGCCGACGGCCTCAGCAGGGTAGGTCAGATAGTAGGGACGGAATGGTCCCTACAACCAGCGGTAGCCAGACTCATCCTTCAACGATGGGGCTCCCCGGTGATAGACCTATTTGCAACAAAGCTCAACGCCAAGTTACCGGTTTATTGCTCCCCGGTACCAGACGAAGGAGCAGCCCTAGAAGACGCCTTCCAGCACAGGTGGGACAACCTGGACGTTTATGCCTTTCCCCCCTTCACGCTGCTAAGACAAGTGCTCAACAGAGTAAGAACCGCCCAAAACCTAAAGATGACTTTGGTAGCGCCCTGGTGGCCGGAGAGAGAGTGGTTCGCGGATCTGAAAGACCTGGCAAGCCATCCGCCATGGCCTCTGCCCCCCAGGTCAGATCTACTAAGTCAACCGCACTTCCTCAGGTTCCACGACAACCCTCTCTCTCTTCGCCTTCACGCCTGGAGACTATCGAGCGACTCCTGAGGAAGGAGGGGTTCTCCTCCCCCACAGCTAAGAGGATGTCCCTATATCTAAGAAAATCCTCTACCGTAGTCTACCAGGCGAAGTGAGCCGCCTTTACGAAATGGTGCGCGACAAAACAAATAAGACCTCTCGAAGCCTCGGTCCCTGACATAGCTGATTTTCTAGTGTATCTTAGGGATAAAATAGGAATGTCAATCCCAGCTATTAAAGGAGTGCGAGCAGCCTTAGGCCAAGTCTTTCTCCTGAAAGGCATCGACCTAGGGACATCAAGACATATAGGGATGCTGATTAGGAGTTTCGAACAATCCTGTCCTCCCCAAGCCAGGAGAGTGCCTAGATGGGACCTGGCCAAGGTCCTGAAAATGTTGTCCCTTCCTCCCTTTGAACCGCTCAGAGATATCGGGGACAAAGATCTCACCCTCAAGACAGTCTTCTTGCTAGCCTTAGCTTCGGCTAAGAGGGTAGGTGAGATCCACGGTCTCTCCTACGACGTGGCACACTCCAAAGGGTGGAAGGAGATATCTTTCAAGTTCGTACCCTCCTTTGTAGCTAAAACTCAGAACCCAGCAGTCTGGGACCCGAGGTTCGAAGGTTTCTCTGTTCCGGCCATTCCCAAGACAGGTAATACGGACGACCTGAAGTTATGCCCGGTCAGGACGATCAGGAAGTACCTGGAAAGGACGGCCCATCTCCGTCCAGGTGCCAAGAACCTCTTCGTCTCTTCAGGCGTTAATAAGAAGCAAGTGTCCAAGAACACTATTTCCTTCTGGCTGAGACAAGTCATCTCTAGGGCTTATGAAGAAGACAAGGTGGCGGTACCAGGCACTCCCCGTCCCCATGACATCAGGGGCCTGAGCACGTCCTTGGCCTTTGAGAGAAATATGGCAGTGGGCCAGATCCTGCAGGCCGGCACTTGGTCACACCAGTCGACCTTCACGGCCCACTACCTCAAAGACTACTCAAGAAAGTCTTTGGATGGATTCTCCATTGGGACAGTCATCGCCGCCCTCCAAGCTGTGTAGTGGCAGGCTGGAAGACGTCCCCAACAAGTGAATAGACTCATCCCTACTTCTTCAGGAGAAGTCAGTAGAGAACATGTCAAGAGTAAGACTTAAATTATAAGAGTAAGTTTTCCACGGCTACCCCCTAACCGCTCTCTGTACCCCCGCATTACGTAGCCCTCCGGCCACCATGTGCCTAACCAAGTGGCAGAATGGCTCTCCCGCCTCCTAAAGTGTAAGTCCTCCAAAGAGGTAATTCGAGGTAAAGTATTCGTGTCGGAACAAATGAAAAATTTTAAGTAATTTTTATTTTTCCTAACATACTTACCGAAGAATTACCTCTGAAGTAATGGCCCTCCCTTCCGTCCCCGAGTGCCATTCTTCCATTGCCAAGTCGGGCTTAACGGAGAACTTAATGAGGTCCCGACCCGGGAAAAGCAGTGACCTGCCCTAATCCGGGCCGAAGGAATTATCCTGGCGGCGGGGGTAGTAACTATCGGGAGCGAGATAGGGGGGGTAGCGCGGGAAATCTTGGTCGAATTTGAGAGAGAGGTCAAGGACCCTCCAAAAGAGGTAATTCTTCGGTAAGTATGTTAGGAAAAATAAAAATTACTTAAAATTTTAATCCGTAAGTTTCCTTTTCAGATTTGTGTGTGTAGTGTACGATATCTACGTGGTGTCCTCGGCAGTTAGGCCACCGCGGCGTAATTTTATGGGTGGCGATCGAGTTTGACTTCGGTCTCTCTCTCTCTCTCTCTCTCTCTCTCTCTCTCTCTCTCTCTCTCTCTCTCTCTCTCTCTCTCTCTCTCTCTCTCGAGGTCCTTCACCCTTTTACTACGTGTTACTACGCCCTTGTAGCTTCCTTTCCGTGTGGGGGGGTTGCTACGCCGTACGTTTGTCTCAATTAGTTTATGAATCTAATTGTAGTTGTTTTTTTCAGCTTGTAGAACGCTCCCCGAAATTCGTTCTTTCTTTAGTGTTCATTCATTTTTAAATTACATAATTACATAGTTTCATAATTATAATTGTTATATTCTGTTTTGGTTACAGCTCTCCTTCCGTGAGTGTAAGTGGTTGTGAGGGCACGTGCCTGTTGTGTAATTCTTGTTTCCTCTCCCTCGGGATTCCTCTTCGGAGCCTTCCCGTGGGAATGAATGTGTACTAATGATTTTTGTTTTATTGTTTTACAGTTACCGATCTAGTTCGTTTCTATAATATGGCAACGGTGTGAGCTGTCATGTTGAGGCCTGGGGATTCGGCTGTTGCTGCACCCCCCCCTTGTATTTTCGTCAGGGGCGTGTCTCCTACTGGAAGTACTCCCGTGACGACGGACAGCTCTCCAGTTCATTTTAGAACTCTCAGGAGGCTTGCCTCCTTGGGCGGGTAACTTTCCTTCCGAGGGAAGTTTTTCCTGTCCAGGCTCAAGTTTTTCCCCTTTTGGGGGGTTCTTCTCTTGCCTTTTTTTCGTGCAACTATGCTCTTGGTGCTGAGCGGTCACACCTGCAGTTTCGCTCAAGGGGCTGGGCAACTGCAGGAGCTCCTCTTCGGAGGATTGCTCCTTTTAGGTCACTGGCTGACCAGTCTTTTCTACGAAGTGTTTCTCTTCGTTCGCGAGAG
>NC_090753.1:85098892-85118230 GCF_036898095.1 Palaemon carinicauda
GCCAAAGTTAACCCCTTGATAAAAGAATTGTTGGGTAATCGCAGTGTTGTCAGGTGTATGAAGTCAGAGGAGAATATGTAAAGAATAGACCAGACTATTCGGTGTATGTGTAGGCAAAGGGAAAAAGAACCGTAACCAGAGAGAAGGATCCAATATAGCTCTGTCTAGCCAGCCAAAAGACCCAATAACACTATACTACCGCTAGAGAGTTATGGGGTCTTTTGACTGGCCAGACAATACTACATTAGATCTTTCTCTCTGGTTACGGTTCACTTTCCCCTTGCCTACACATACACCGAATAGTCTGGCATATTCTTTACAGATTCTCCTCTGTCCTCATACACCTGACAACACTGAGATTACCAAACAATTCTTCTTCACCAAAGTGGTTAACTACTGCACTGTAATTGTTCAGTGGCTACTTTCCCCTTGGTAAGGGTAGAAGAAACTCTTTAGCTATGGTAAGCAGCTCTTCTAGGAGAAGGACACTCCAAAATCAAACCGTCGTTCTCTAGTCTTGGGTAGTGCCATAACCTCTGTACCATGGTCTTCCACTATCTTGTGTTAGAGTTCTCTTGCTTGAGGGGTACACTCGGCCACACTATTTTGTCTAATTTCTCTTCCTCTTGTTCTGTTAAAGTTTTTATAGTTTATATAGGAGATATTTATTTTAATATTCTTAAAATATTCCTTTTTTCCTTGTTTCCTTTCCTCACTGGGCTATTTTCCCTGTTGGAGCCTCTGGGCTTATAGCATTCTGCTTTTCCAACTAGGGTTGTAGCTTAGCAATTGATAATAATAATAATAATAGCGGTAGTATCTAATCAGGTAGTTAAATCAGCAGAACTTCAAAAGTTCAAAGTTGCAGCAAATGCTTTTATGTTGAACAGGCTGACATAAGTCTTTTTACAGTTTATATATGAAATATCTGTTTTGATGATGTTACTGTTTTTAAAATCTTTTATTGTTTTTTCTCATCGTTTATTTATTTCCTTATTACCTTTCTTCACTGGGCTATTTTTCTCGATTGGAGCCCTTGTTCTTATAGCATCCTGCTTTTCCAACTAGGGTTGTAGCATAGCACAACATCTTGTTGAATACCTCAAGCTCCGTATTAGACAAGTAGCAGAAGGGTGAGGGCACTGCTACCTGGTTTTAGTCTACGTGAGTGAAAAGGAATCACTGGCTATTTTTCTTTTCTTCATCCTCCCCTCTCATGGGGAAAGCAGCATCAAGGGTTCTCTGCACAAGCTGACCTCAACCACTGCAGGTAAACCATGTTCCCTTGTGTACCTAGTATTGTGTCAATATTGTTGCGTCCCCATACCCTGGCGAGGTGGTATTGGGAAAGTCTTGGTTACCAGAGTTATTTCCTACAAACACTCTGAATAACTTTTACCTTCACAGTCACATTGCTTATCTCAACACACAGCTTTACATAGGCTGCAGACCTTGCTTAGCAAGGTTTAGCGAGATGTTAGGGTCTCCTCATTTTTGGTACTGGCTATTAGAAAAAAATGAGACCCCTGGGTAAAGCCAAAAAGCCAAATTGGCAGGGACATCCACCCTCCTAATGGGTGAGTCACCCCTAATAAATAGCGTAGGTTTGTATCCCAGTTACGGAGCAAATGACAAAATTGGAGATACAGTAATTTGTATTTTTCCTAACGATACAAACCTTTAGCTCTTTATACAAACCTACCCACTGACCCTGTCCCCCTTGAAGTCCTACCTCCAAGCAAAGTAAAGCACAGTCACAGGTGTGTGAGTGAAGGGGTTAGCTAGCTAACCCTCCCCCCCCCCCCCCCGGCTAACTAGCGGAATGGGTAGTTAACTCTCGCTAAATTTTAATGGCTCGTCCTTTTAGCTTCGCCGAAAGTTATACCGCTAATAAATAGCTAAAGGTTTGTATCGTTAGGAAAAATACAAATTATCTCCGAATTTGTCATTTTAATGGTGTTACTGCTCATAAAATATTTTTTTTTAAATATTTAACTTAGCCGGTGAATATATAATAGCTGCAACTCTGTTGCTCGACAGACAAAAAACAGTAAAAACTCGCCAGCGATCGCTATACAGGTTGCGGGTGTGACCACCAGCGCCAACTGTCGGCCAGATACCACTCTCGATGTAAACAAAAACAGTAAAAACTCGCCAGCGATCGCTATACAGGTTGCGGGTGTGACCACCAGCGCCAACTGTCGGCCAGATACCACTCTCGATGTAAACAAAGACTCAATTTCTTCTCTGTCGACGTGTCGACAAGACGTACTTTTACTCGCTGTAGAGCCTGGAGTTTTCTCAACATATTTGGTGAAGTACTTCATTTTGGTTTGAGCTTTCGCAGTGCAGGTGTTTTTAAATATTTAACTTAGCCGGTGAATATATAGCTGCAACTCTGTTGCTCGACAGACAAACTGTACAGAAAAAACTCGCCAGCGATCGCTATACAGGTTGCGGGTGTGCCCAACAGCGCCATCTGTCGACCAGATACCCAGCTCTATGTAAACAAAGACTCAATTTTCTCTCTGTCGACGTGTCGACAAGACGTACTTTACTCGCTGTTGCTAAACTGGAGTTTTTCACATCTTATTGGTGAAGTACTATATTCTGGTTTTGAGCTTTCGCTGTGCAGGGTTTTTCTTCAAACAAATCCTTGAACTCTTTTTTGTAACGGATTCATTGTTGATGACTTAGATCGTTTTTGGAATTTTCCCCTTGACCAATTCTAAATGGCTGACCCTTCACAAGTTCCCAAATTTAGAAAATGCAATGCTAGGGACTGTTCTAGGCGTCTTCCGAAGGCTTCTATCGACCCTCACACTGTTTGTTCCAATTGTCGGGGTAAAACCTGTCAATTGGAAGATCGGTGTGAGGAGTGCGTGGGCCTTTCGGAATTCGATTTTATCGAATTTGAAAAGTACACACGCAGGCTAGAGAGAGATAGAGTTAGGAGAAGTTCTTCTAGGTCTATTGATGTTTCCTCTCCTCATGCCCCACAACCTATTCCTTCCCCTGTAGTGGTTGTTCCTAACCCCCCTCCTAGCACTCAGGAACCATCGATGGCTGACATGATGCGTGCCATCCAGGCTCTGGGTGAGAGAGTTGAGTCCCTTGCAAGTGACCGCAATCAGCTCATGGCGGATGTTAAGGAGCTTAAGTGCCAAAGTGCAGTGGGAAGTGCTAAAGTGCCAAGTGATAGTGTTGTGAACAGTGTTGCGCTTGAGGGTTCGTCTGTTCGTGCCTGTCGTCCTCCTAGTCCGGGACCTCTTGCAAGCTCCCAAGTCCAGGGGAGAAGCAATGTCGTACGACGCATGGGTTCGAGAGGCTTTAACCCTGGATAGGTACGCTCCTCGGACACCCCTTTAAGGGTATACTCGGACGCGAACGACCCCGACGCCAAAAAAAAATCTTGAAAAATCAGTTTTTGCAGTAACCTCTTTTTTTTTTGCCAAAAAAAAACTTCAATGAATGCTTAAAACAACTGTAAAGATAAATACTACTCATCTGCAGAAAAAACTATTTATTATAAATATTTTAAAAAATTAAGTAGAAAAAAAAAGACCTGACATAAAAATTCATAAAAAAAAGTTTATACATATATACACAAATCCTTTTAGGAATTGATTCTTGAATGTTTAGGACACATCTTGATGTATTTTGGATGAAGTCAGACCCATGGAGGTGAAGATCTGAAATGAGAAAAAAAGGGTAACTTTTTTTGGCCAAAAAAATTTGTCCAAATTTCATGAATTTTTTTGGGTACCCAAATGAAATAGGAAGTGGCTAATTTTTTTAGGGAATAAACATATGTTATCCTAAAATAGAAATATGTAAAAAAAATCTTCATTATTTTGTAAATTACATTTATATCAGGGGCCATATCTAAAGGTAATTTTTTGAGTACTTAGAAATTTTTGTAAAAAAATACATATATTTAATATATAATATGATATTTATGCAGGTAAAAATATACCAAAATATCACAAATTCTATAGGGAACAAGAATATATATAGATAGGGCAACTTACGCTTCGGATATGTCCACAAAATGGCCGCCAACCACACTGACTCAGACTCCCTAATCTGCCACTTGAAATGTAGGAAGGGTATGTCAATTTCAAGGTGTTATTTACTAATCTAATTATTATTGGATATGCATAAAAATTGTATGGTGGGTTGCTGGATAATTGTCGATTATTTTACGACTATAAAATTAAAATTCTGACCCAAAAAAATTTTTTTGAAGGGAAATAAAATCGAAAAAAAAAACAAAAATGTGAAACAATATAATATTTTAGCTAAAAAAATTTGATGATATTCAATCGAAAAAGAAGTAAACAAAATTTTCCGACAAATAAACATCTAGAGGAATCATTACTCTGTGATAGTTCCTTAGTACGTAGTAATTTTGAAAGAAATGGGAAAAAACGAAAAAATGGCAATCACCGGAAAATCGAACACATACCTATATACACGCCATATCTGGCTAAAAAAAAGATAGGCATGGGTAGCCAGATCCTCTAGAAACACTTTCCAACACTATAAAAATATAAGTTTTGCGACACTACTTGCCAATTCCTTACGGTAACATGACTAAGCAAAAAAATGCAAAACAAATAAAAAGGGGCACTCGTGGAAAAATGGCTAACATTCTAATATACGGCATTTCAGAAAAAAAAAATTCAGCCACGTGCTAGGCAAACCATCAAGGCACATTTTCCGACAAATAAACATCTAAATGAATCATTACTCTGTGATAGTTCCTTAGTACGTAGTAATTTGAAAGAAATGGGAAAAAACGAAAAAATGGCAATCACCGGAAAATCGAACACATACCTATATATACGCCATATCTGGCTAAAAAAAAGATAGGCATGGGTAGCCAGATCCTCTAGAAACACTTTCCAACACTATAAAAATATAAGTTTTGCGACACTACTTGCCAATTCCTTACGGTAACATGACTAAGCAAAAAAATGCAAAACAAATAAAAAGGGGCACTCGTGGAAAAATGGCTAACATTCTAATATACGGCATTTCAGAAAAAAAAAAATTCAGCCACGTGCTAGGCAAACCATCAAGGCACATTTTCCGACAAATAAACATCTAAATGAATCATTACTCTGTGATAGTTCCTTAGTACGTAGTAATTTTGAAAGAAATGGGAAAAAATGAAAAAATGGCAATCACAGGAAAATCGAACACATACCTATATATACGCCATATCTGGCTAAAAAAAAAAGATAGGCATGGGTAGCCAGATCATCTAGAAACACTTTCCAACACTATAAAATTATAAGTTTTGCGACACTACTTGCCAATTCCTTACGGTAACATGACTAAGCAAAAAAATGCAAAACAAATAAAAAGGGGCACTCGCGGAAAAATAGCCATTCTAATATACGGCATTTCAGAAAAAAAAATTTCAGCCACGTGCTAGGCAAACCATCAAGGCACATTTTCCGACAAATAAACATCTAAATGAATCATTACTCTGTGATAGTTCCTTAGTACGTAGTAATTTTGAAAGAAATGGGAAAAAATGAAAAAAATGGCAATCACAGGAAAATCGAACACATGCCTATATATACGCCATATCTGGCTAAAAAAAAAGATAGGCATGGGTAGCCAGATCATTTAGAAACACTTTCCAACACTATAAAATTATAAGTTTTGCGACACTACTTGCCAATTCCTTACGGTAACATGACTAAGCAAAAAAAATGCAAAACAAATAAAAAGGGGCACTCGCGGAAAAATAGCCATTCTAATATACGGCATTTCAGAAAAAAAAAATTTCAGCCACGTGCTAGGCAAACCATCAAGGCACATTTTACGACAAATAAACATATAAATGAATCATTACTCTGTGATAGTTCCTTAGTACGTAGTAATTTTGAAAGAAATGGGAAAAAACGGAAAAATGGCAATCACAGGAAAATCGAACACATACTTATCTATACGCCATATCTGGCTAAAAAAAAAATAGGCATGGGTAGCCAGATCATCTAGAAATACTTTCCAACACTATAAAAATATAAGTTTTGCAACACTACTTGCCAATTCCTTACGGTAACATGACTAAGCAAAAAAATGCAAAACAAATAAAAAGGGGCACTCGCGGAAAAATGCCCAACATTCTAATATACGGCATCTCAGATAAAAAAAAAGACATGCACGTGTCAGCCCAACCATCAAGGCACACTTTCTAATACATAAACATGAAAAAAAAATGAATAATATACGGCAATTCCTTACTACGTAAATATTTTTACAGATATTGAAAAAAAACAGAAATTGGCAACCGCAGTTAAATACCCATTATACCAATAACTACGTCGTATCTGACAAAAACAAAGTCACGCATGGGTAGCCAGATCATCTAGACACACTTTCCAACACTAAAAAAACAATAGTTTTACGACACTATTTGGCAATATCTTACGGAAAAATGACTTGACAAAAAAATGAAAAAAAATGAAAAAAGGGGCACTCGCGGTAAAATGCCCAACATTCTAATATACGGCATCTCAGATAAAAAAAAAGACATGCACGTGTCAGCCCAACCATCAAGGCACACTTTCTAACACATAAACATGAAAAAAAAATCAATAATATACGGCAATTCCTTACTACGTAAATATTTTTACAGATATTGAAAAAAAACAGAAATTGGCAACCGCAGTTAAATACCCATTATACCAATAACTACGTCGTATATGACAAAAACAAAGTCACGCATGGGTAGCCAGATCATCTAGACACACTTTCCAACACTAAAAAAACAATAGTTTTACGACACTATTTGGCAATATCTTACGGAAAAATGACTTGACAAAAAAATGAAAAAAAATGAAAAAGGGGCACTCGCGGTAAAATGCCCAACATTCTAATATACGGCATCTCAGATAAAAAAAAAGACATGCACGTGTTAGACCAACCATCAAGGCACACTTTCTAATACATAAACATGAAAAAAAAATGAATAATATACGGCAATTCCTTACTACGTAAAAATTTTTACAAATATTGAAAAAAAAACAGAAATTGGCAACCGCAGTTAAATACCCAATATACCAATAACTACGTCGTATGTGACAAAAACAAAGTCCCACATGGGTAGCCAGATCATCTAGACACACTTTCCAACACTAAACAAGCAAAAGTTTTACGACACTATTTGGCAATATCTTACGGAAAAATGACTTGGCAAAAAAATGAAAAAAAATGAAAAAGGGGCACTCACGGTAAAATGGTCCTCGTGGTGATGAACGACATTTTAACTAAAAAAGAAATCATGCACATGGTAGCCAAACAATCCACCAAGACTTTCCACAACTGATAACCTATACAAGTTGCACCATTCTACAACAATTTCATAATACGTAATAACTTTGATAATTATGCAAATTAACTTAGAAGGGTAAACTCGGTCGCGCTCGACCCCGATGCGTCTCAGAAATCGGGGAAGGAGTACAGCTACAGCAATGCACATCTGGACACTACTAGAGCGTGTAGGGGAGACACCTCCTGCAGGTCGATCACCCACAAATTCAGTCACGGGGGTGAGTCACGTGAGAAAAACCTCTTTTTTTTTTACGCTCGGGGTCGCGTACGACCCATCGTACCTATCCAGGGTTAATCAGCGAACAGACGTTCCCTCCATGGTATCGGGCGTATCTCCCCAAGATCGCCCCTACCTACGTAAGACGAGAGAGCCCATTTATACCTCGTCGTCTGAAGGTGTTTCTCGTAAGAAACTTTGGACCAAGGTCTCACAGCCTTTAAAACGTAAATCGGTCCCTTCAGGACAAGTCCAACGTCCCGGTTGTAGCCACTGGGTCAGTTCGGACTCGTTGCCGTCATCTGATGACTGCTCACCGCCTAAGAGAGGCAAAGCGGTACCGCTTCAGACACTAACACCGTCTGTCGCCGCACCTGCTCCCGTAGACCCTAAATGGGCTTTGCTGCAAGACATGCAGTCCAAGCTTACGTCTTTGATGCAGGACTTTCATGCGGAGAAGGTTGCTGCCGTACCAGCAGCGAGTGCAGTACTTAGCCTACAACCTTCCAAGCGATCGGTTGTGCGTCCTGTTGACGCTGAGGTAACCTTCTCACGTACACCAGTTGAGGGGGTTCCTCCACCGATGCGATCCAGTGTGGTCTGCCAGCCGCATGTTGACGTTAAGCGACGCACGGAGGTTGTTGTTGACGTTCTGGACGTTCAACAACCATCAGAGGTGACTTGTTTTGACGCGGTGCGTCAACCTCCGCAACCCAGTGTGGTTCCCACTGCGCAACCCAGTCAGTCTAGACAGTCTCGGGTAGACGCTGTGCGTCCTCGCGCTACCATGGTTGTTGACAGTTCACAGACTGTGCAGCAGTTCCATGACGTTGCGTCCGGCTCCGTCACGCATGCACCAGTGCGACCGGACTCAGCGAACCAGACGTTACCCACTCCGTTGCCGTTTCCTCATCAGTTTTCGGATGAGGAACTTTCTGATGATGATGTTGCTGCACATCAAGATGATCAACAATCAGAACTGGACGAGCCTAAGTCAACTCAACCCTCTTTGGACTTTAGAAAAGTTTTGGCTATTTTCAAAGAGTTGTTTCCTGACCAGTTTGTTTCTGTGGCTCCTCGTTCTCCGCCTTCAGAGTTTGTTTTAGGCATGCCTTCTACCGCACCTGCCTTTACTAGACTCGTCCTCGCACGCTCGTCTAAGAGAGCTTTGCGGGTGATAGGAGACTGGTTAGAGTCCAAGAAGAGTTTAGGGAAGACAGCATTTGCTTTTCCCCCTGCTAGACTCTCTTCTAGATCGAGCGTCTGGTATGCCACGGGAGAAGTTCTCGGCTTGGGAGTTCCTGCCTCTGCCCAGGGCGACTTCTCAAGTCTTGTAGACTCTCCCCGTCGCCTTGCTATGAGACGCTCAAAGATTTGTTGGTCATCATCGGACCTGGACCACCTTATGAAAGGAATCTTTAGGGCTTTTGAAGTCTTTAACTTCTTAGACTGGTGCCTAGGAGCCCTGAGCAGGAAAATCTCTTCGACAGATAAAGAGACTTCTTTGCTCATTATGTCCTGCATGGACAAGGCCGTCCGTGATGGGTCCAATGAGCTTGCTGCCTCATTTGTGTCCGGAGTCCTGAAAAAGCGAGTGTCTCTCTGCTCGTTCCTTTCTGCTGGAGTTACACCGTGCCAGAGATCTGAGCTTCTCTTTGCTCCCCTTTCCAAGTGCCTATTTCCAGAAGTCCTGATAAAGGAAATAGCTGCTTCGTTAGTGCAGAAGGACACTCACGATCTAGTTGCGTCCTCAGCTCGCAAAGCTCCCCCTTTGCCTACTTTGTCAGCTAGACCGAGGATTGACACTCCAGCGTCTCGCTTTATTCCGCCCTTTCGTGGCAGAGCCTCCAGCAGAGGAGGTGCTCGTGCCGAAGGGAAGCGAGGGAAGAGGAAAGGATCCAAGTCCTCTAAGGGCAGAGTCTGACTGCCCGCAATTTCAGACAGCAGTGGGAGCCAGACTCAAGAACTTCTGGCAAGCCTGGGAGAAGAGAGGCGCAGATTCACAATCTGTGAAGTTGCTCAGAGAGGGGTACAAGATCCCTTTTGTACGCAAACCCCCTCTAGCAACGTCTCCCATCGATCTCTCTCCCAGGTACAGAGAGGAAGAAAAGAGACAAGCCCTGAAACTGGAAGTGTCTCTTTTGCTAGAAAAGGGAGCGGTGGTCAAAGTCTCGGACCTTCAATCACCGGGATTCTACAACCGCCTCTTCCTGGTTTCAAAGAAGACAGGAGGGTGGAGGCCGGTGCTAGACGTCAGTGCTCTGAATGTCTTTGTCACAAAGACGAAGTTCTCCATGGAGACCACAAAGTCAGTCTTAGCAGCAGTCAGAAGGGAAGACTGGATGGTCTCCCTAGACCTAAGGGACGCCTACTTCCACGTCCCCATCCACTCAGACTCCCAACCTTTTCTGAGATTCGTTTTCGAAAATGTGGTCTACCAGTTTCGGGCCCTGTGCTTTGGCCTAAGCACAGCTCCTCTCGTGTTTACGAGGCTGATGAGGAATGTAGCCAAATTCCTCCATTTATCGGACATCCGAGCCTCCCTTTATTTGGACGACTGGCTTCTCAGAGCCTCTTCCAGTCGTCGCTGTCTGAAGGATCCCAAGTGGACTCTAGATCTGACCAAGGAATTGGGACTCCTAGTCAATTTGGAAAAGTCGCTATTGGTCCCATCCCAAACTATTGTGTATTTAGGGATGGAGATTCACAGTCTAGCTTTTCGGGCTTTTCCGTCGGCCCCCAGAATAAGTCAAGCCCTGTTATTCATCCAGAACATGCTGAAGAAGGAACGCTGCTCAGTCAGGCTGTGGATGAGTCTGGTAGGGACGCTATCATCCCTGGAACAATTTGTGTCATTAGGAAGACTACACCTCCGTCCGCTTCAATACCATCTAGCTTTTCACTGGAAAAAGGACAAGACGCTAGAAGCGGTCTCGATCCCGATTTCCGAAAAGATGAAGTCTTGTCTGACTTGGTGGAAGGACAATATCAACTTAAGAGAGGGTCTTCCCCTGGCTGTTCAGACTCCCAACCACGTTCTCTTCTCGGACGCATCGGACGTGGGCTGGGGCGCGACACTAGACGGTCGGGAATGCTCAGGACTGTGGAACTCGAGTCAGAGGAACATGCATATCAACTGCAAGGAGCTGTTGGCAGTACATCTGGCCTTGAAAAGCTTCAAGTCTCTCCTTCGAGGCAAAGTGGTGGAAGTGAACTCAGACAACACCACGGCCTTGGCGTACATCTCCAAGCAAGGAGGGACCCACTCACTGACGTTGTACGAGATCGCAAGGGACCAGCTCATCTGGTCAAAAGGTCAAGACATCTCACTAGTAACGAGGTTCATCCAAGGCAACTTGAATGTCATAGCAGATTGTCTCAGTCGGAAAGGGCAAGTAATTCCAACAGAATGGACCCTCCACAAGGATGTGTGCAAGAGACTTTGGGCCACTTGGGGCCAACCAACCATAGATCTATTTGCAACCTCGCTGACCAAGAGGCTTCCAATCTATTGCTCCCCAGTCCCTGACCCAGCAGCAATACATATAGATGCCTTTCTCCTAGATTGGTCACATCTAGATCTCTACGCATTCCCACCGTTCAAGATTGTCAACAAGGTACTGCAGAAGTTCGCCTCTCACGAAGGGACAAGGTTGACGTTAGTTGCTCCCCTCTGGCCCGCGAGAGAATGGTTCACCGAGGTACTTCGATGGCTAGTAGACGTTCCCAGAAGTCTTCCTCTAAGGGTGGGCCTTCTACGTCAGCCTCACGTAAAGAAGGTACACCAAAGCCTCCTCGCTCTTCGTCTGACTGCCTTCAGACTATCGAAAGACTCTCGAGAGCTAGAGGCTTTTCGAAGGAGGCAGCCAGTGCGATTGCTAGAGCAAGGAGAGCATCCACCATTAGAGTCTACCAATCGAAGTGGGAAGTCTTCCGAGACTGGTGCAAGTCAGTCTCTGTATCCTCGACCAGTACCTCTGTAGCTCAAATAGCTGATTTTCTCTTATACCTGAGAAAAGGACGATCCCTTTCAGCTCCAACTATCAAGGGCTACAGAAGCATGTTGGCATCGGTCTTCCAGCATAGAGGCTTAGATCTTTCCAACAATAAAGATCTTCAAGACCTCCTTAAGTCTTTTGAGACCACTAAGGAGCGTCGTTTGGTTACACCTGGTGGGAATTTAGACGTGGTACTAAGATTCCTCATGTCAGACAGGTTTGAGCCGCTACAATCAGCCTCCTTGAAAGATCTCACTCTAAAGACACTTTTCCTGGTATGCTTAGCCTCAGCTAAAAGAGTCAGTGAGATTCATGCCTTCAGCAAGAACATCGGATTTTCGTCAGAAAAAGCCACATGTTCGCTACAACTTGGTTTTCTAGCCAAAAATGAGCTGCCTTCTCGGCCTTGGCCTAAATCTTTCGATATTTCCAGCTTATCGGAGATTGTAGGCAATGAACTAGAAAGAGTCTTATGCCCTGTGAGAGCTCTTAAGTTCTATTTAAAGCGTACTAAACCTTTACGAGGCCAATCTGAAGCTTTATGGTGTTCAGTTAAGAAACCATCTTTGCCTATGTCAAAGAATGCTTTATCATACTTTATCAGACTGTTAATACGAGAAGCTCATTCACATCTGAGTGAGGAAGACCAAGCTTTGCTTAAGGTGAAGACGCACGAAGTTAGAGCTGTTGCAACTTCCGTGGCCTTTAAGCAAAATAGATCTCTGCGAAGTATAATGGACGCAACCTATTGGAGAAGCAAGTCAGTGTTCGCGTCTTTTTATCTAAAGGATGTCTAGTCTCTTTACGAGGACTGCTACACACTGGGACCATTCGTAGCAGCGAGTGCAGTAGTGGGTGAGGGCTCAACCACTACAATTCCCTATTTCCATACCCTTTTAATCTTTCTCTTGAAATGTTTTTAATGTTGTTTTTATGGGTTGTCCGGAAGGCTAAGAAGCCTTTCGCATCCTGGTTGATTTGGCGGGTGGTCAAAGTCATTTCTTGAGAGCGCCTAGATTAGGGGTTTGATGAGGTCCTGTTGTATGGGTTGCAACCCTTGATACTTCAGCTCCTAGGGGTCGATCAGCATCCTAAGAGGATCGCGAGGCTCCGTAAGGAAGACGTACTTAAAAGGCAGAGTAATAGTTCAAGTCGACTTCCTTACCAGGTACCTATTTATTTTGTTTTTGTTATTTTGATAACTCCTAAAATGAAATAAAAAACTCTTAGCTCATAAAATGTAAACATATATTACTGGTCTCTACCCACCATCCTGGGTGTGAATCAGCTATATATTCACCGGCTAAGTTAAATATTTAAAAATGATATTTTAATTATAAAATAAATTTTTGAATATACTTACCCGGTGAATATATAAATTAAATGACCCTCCCTTCCTCCCCAATAGAGACGCAGTGGGACGAGGAGAAAATTGAGTCTTTGTTTACATAGAGCTGGGTATCTGGTCGACAGATGGCGCTGTTGGGCACACCCGCAACCTGTATAGCGATCGCTGGCGAGTTTTTTCTGTACAGTTTGTCTGTCGAGCAACAGAGTTGCAGCTATATATTCACCGGGTAAGTATATTCAAAAATTTATTTTATAATTAAAATATCATTTTATCTTCATCTTAAATCTTGAACTCGTTTTTGGATAGATTTAATTTTGGATGACAAAGAGAGTATGGACTTTCTTTGACTTTTAAATGGCCGACCCTTCCCTTAGACGGAAGTGTGTTTAGGCTTTTAGCAATTATCTTATCACGTTATAAATTAATTATAGATTTTCCTCTATATATTTTATATCTCACCGCCTTTATTAGGCCTCTTCGATTAACTTTCCATTTATAATAAACATAAAAATAAATTTTAATGATTTGTTTATATGCGACCTTTCCTGAGAGTAGGCGGTCCTAACTTGGAAACCGAAGTTAAACAACGTTGAGCCCTTTTCAATCGTAATAGCTTTTAAAGAGCTAATGATTTAAAACTTTTTAAATGAATATTTTT
Source organism: Palaemon carinicauda (assembly GCF_036898095.1). Taxonomy (NCBI): domain Eukaryota; kingdom Metazoa; phylum Arthropoda; class Malacostraca; order Decapoda; family Palaemonidae; genus Palaemon; species Palaemon carinicauda. The sequence continues at coordinate 85,112,467 of NC_090753.1, forward strand.
AATAAATATTTTATGAAAGATTTTCTTTGAATAGTCTTCGTACTGTTTTCAAAGATGAACTAACGTTTAGTTTATTTATGCTACGCAGTTTGCGCTCTATCGTTACGATAGAGAGAGAGAGTATCACGGTTTCACTTTGCAGAAAGAGTAAATCGATTCTGACGTTTTGTTCATTCTTCTTTCAAAGCTTAAATGTTTTAAATTCTATTTTAAAGGAACTTTTTAATTGAAAAACCTTTCAGTTTTTTCCTTTGGTCAAATAACATGTTTTTTTGACGAAACGTAATTGGGCTCTTCTCTTAGGTGCGAAATCAAGAGAGAGAGAGAGAGAGAGAGAGAGATAGAGACGGAGGGAGAGAGAGGAGAGAAAACGTTCCGTTCAAGCGGGTAACGTTGTTCTCGAGTTACTCTCGCACCTAGTCTCTGTACGGGGAGAAAGGATAAAACGTTTTTAGTTTTATTCTCGTCCCCAGGCAATGTACGGTGAGAGATTGAAAACGTAGTTTTGAATGAACTAGTGTTTAGTCTCTTCCCCAGCCACTGAATTTTTTATCTTAAAAGATGTTTACTGTGTTTTGCTGGTATTAATGTGCTTGCATTATACGTCTGATTTCGCATTTACTACCTTTTGATGAGGGTAGAATTGCGTGCTTCAGGTAGAAATCAGTAAAAGTTTCGATTTCAGTGAAATAAGTGCAAACAGAAAATCGTAGTGATAAAGTGATATTGCGCTAAGTGTTACAGTGTTACGTAACCGAGGGTTCGTCTGTTTGTGCCTGTCGTTCACCTAGTCCGGGACCTCTTGCAAGCTCCCAAGCCCAGGGGAGAAGTAATGTCGTACGACTTATGGGTTCGAGAGGCCTTGATCAGCGAACAGACGTTCCCTCTATGGTATCGGGTGTATCTTACCAAGATCTCCCCTACCATAAGGCGAGAGAGACAATTTTCTCCTCGTCATCCGAAGGATTTTCGCATAAGAAACCTGAAACAAGGTTTCGAGGCCCTTAAGCGAAAGTCAGTCCTTTCAGGACAGGTCCAGCGTCCTGGTTGTAGCCATTAGGACAGCTCTGACCCTATGCAGTCATCGGAAAACTGCTCGCCGCCTAACAAAAGCGTAACACAGACTCCGAGAGTCTTTTTGTTGGCTAGGTTTTGCGGTCACAGACGTTACCCTCGTCTCTTACCGCAACCATTTCCGTTGATCCTAAATGGGTTGTACGGCAAGACATGCAGAATAAGCTTGCCTCCCTTATGGAAGACTATTCTGCCGATAAGTCCGTTGAGCCTAGCCGTTTATCTCATTGAGATCCTGGCTTTCAGCCAACCTAACGTTCCTTTGTGCGTCCTGGTGACGTTGGCGTAGCTAAGTCACGTCAGTCAGGTTGTTTAGAACCACACTCGATGCGGTCTCGTGTGGATTTTCAGCCACATTTGGACGTTAGGCCACTTGCTGATGATCCTGTTGACGTTCAGGACGTTCGCTAACAATCGGAGTTGACTTGTTTTGACGCTGTGCGTCAACCTCCGCATTCTAGAGTTGTTTTGACTGCTCAATCTAGGCGGTCAAAGCAGTCTCGAGTGGACGCTGTGCGTCCTCACGCACCTGTTGTTGTTGACAGTTCACAGACTGTCAAGCAGTTACATGACGTTGCGTCCTGGTCTCTCTCACCTGTTGTTGTTGACAGTTCACAGACTGTCAAGCAGTTACATGACGTTGCGTCCTGGTCCGCTACTAATGTGTGTGGACTCTGCTTGTAAAGCATTGCCACCACGGTAGGTCTCTCCCTTGCTTGAGACTCAGCTATTATCGGACAAGGTTCCTTTAGATGAGGAAGTTGCTGTTCCCCCTCCTACTGATATTCCCTTGAGGACTCTGTCAGACGGAGAGGAGCCTAAAGCTGCTTAGCCCTCTATGGACTTTAATTAAATCATGCTGATTTTTAAGGATCTTTGTCCGGATCTTTTTGTAACTGCTGCTCCTCGTTCGCCTAAACGTCAGAGCTTACACTAGGCCTAGCTACTTCGAAGCCGTTGTTTTATAAGCTAGTGCTCTCTCGCTCTCCTAGAGAGCTTTACGTTTGCTAGGCGACTGGTTTATCACCAGGAGGAGTTTGGAGGATACAGCCTTTGCTTTCCCTTCTTTTAAACTGGCTTATAGAGCGAGAGTCTGATATGACACGAGAGAAGTTCTCGGCTTGGGAGTTCCTGCCTCTGCCCAGATAGACTTCTTAAATCTCGTAGACTCTCCCTGGCGCCTGGCCAGGAGACGCTCCAAGATTTTACAGGTCAACTTCACAGCTGTTTTCGAGCCTTTGAAGTTTTGCTGTACAATTATGTCATGCATAAACAAGGCTTTCAGGGATGGCTCCATGATCTGACAGCCACGTTCTCTGCAGAGACAAGTCCCTCAGGGATGGCTCCATGATTTGGCAGCCATGTTCACTGCAGGAGTACGTAAGAGGCAAGTGCGCTCAATGTGTTCATTGTCAAGACAAACTTCGCGATGAAGTCTACCAGGCTGTCTTGACAGCATTTATGGAAGGCGACTGGATGGTCTCTCTCGACCTTCAGGAGGCATACTTCCACATTCCTATACACCCGGATTCCCAACCGTTTCTGAGGTTTGTTTACAGGAATCTGGGGTACCAGTTTCGAGCTATCGGAGATCAGAGCCTCCCTGTACTTGGACGACTGGCTTCTCAGAGCCTCTTCCAGTCATCGCTGTCTGAAGGATCTCAATTGGACTCTAGATCTGGCCAAGGAATTGGGACTCCTAGTCAATTTGGAAAAGTCACAGCTGGTCCCATCCCAAACTATTGTGTATTTAGGGATGGAGATTCACAGTCAAGTTTTTCGGGCTTTTCCGTCGGCCCCCAGAATAGATCAAGCCCTGCTCTCCATCCAGAAGATGCTGAAGAAAGAACGCTGCTCAGTCAGGCTGTGGATGAGTCTGGTAGGGACGCTGTCATCCCTGGAGCTATTTGTCTCGCTAGGAAGGCTACACCTCCGTCCTCTTCAATTCCATCTGGCTTTTCACTGGAAAAAGGACAAGACGCTAGAGGCGGTCTCGATCCCGATTTCCGAAAAGATAAAGTCTTGTCTGACTTGGTGGAAGGGCAATATCAGCCTACGAGAGGGTCTTCCCCTGGCAGTTCAGATACCCAACCACGTTCTCTTCTCGGACGCATCGGACTTGGGCTGGGGCGCGACGCTGGACGGTCGGGAATGCTCAGGTCTGTGGAACTCGAGTCAGAGGAGCATGCATATCAACAGCAAGGAGCTTTTGGCGGTTTATCTGGCCTTGATAAGCTTCGGGAATCTCCTTCGAGGCAAGGTGGTGGAGGTAAACTCGGACAACACCACGGCCTTGGCGTACATTTCCAAACAGGGAGGTACCCACTCACTGACTTTATACGAGATCGCAAGGGACCTGCTCATCTGGTCAAAAGATCGAGGCATCTCCCTAGTAACGAGGTTCATCCAGGGCGACTTGAACGTCCTAGCAGATTGTCTCAGTCGGAAAGGTCAGGTAATTCCAATCGAATGGACCCTCCACAAGGATGTGTGCAAGAGACTTTGGGCGACTTGGGGTCAACCCACCATAGATCTCTTTGCAACCTCGCTGACCAAGAGGCTTCCAATCTATTGCTCTCCAGTCCCGGACCCAGCAGCAATACATATAGATGCCTTCCTCCTAGATTGGTTACATCTAGATCTTTACGCATTCCCACCATTCAAGATTGTCAACAAGGTACTGCAGAAATTCGCCTCTCACGAATGGACAAGGTTGACGTTAGTTGCTCCCCTCTGGCCCGCGAGAGAATGGTTCACCGAGGTACTTCGATGGCTAGTAGACGTTCCCAGAAGTCTTCCTCTAAGAGTAGACCTTCTACGTCAACCACACGTAAAGAAGGTACACCAAAGCCTCCACGCTCTTCGTCTGACTGCCTTCAGACTATCGAAAGACTCTCGAGAGCTAGAGGCTTTTCGAAGGAGGCAGCCAGTGCGATTGCTAGAGCAAGGAAAGCGTCTACCATTAGAGTCTACGAATCGAAGTGGGAAGTCTTCCGAGACTGGTGCAAGTCAGTTTCCGTATCCTCGACCAGTACCTCTGTAGCCCAAATAGCTGATTTTCTCTTATACCTGAGAAAAGTACGATCCCTTTCAGCTCCTACTATCAAGGGCTACAGAAGCATGTTGGCCTCGGTCTTCCGGCATAGAGGCTTAGATCTTTCCAACAATAAAGATCTGCAAGACCTCCTTAAGTCTTTCGAGACCTCTAAGGAGCGTCGTTTGGCTACTCCTGGGTGGAATTTAGACGTGGTCCTAAGATTCCTCATGTCAGACAGGTTTGAGCCTTTGCAGTCAGCCTCCCTGAAAGATCTCACTCTTAAGACTTTTCCTGGTATGCTTAGCCTCGGCTAAAAGAGTCAGTGAGCTTCATGCCTTCAGCAAGAACATCGGGTTTTCGTCAGAAAAAGCTACTTGTTCTCTGCAACTTGGTTTCCTAGCCAAAAATGAGCTACCTTCTCGTCCTTGGCCTAAATCTTTCGATATTCCTAGATTATCGGAGATCGTAGGCAATGAACTAGAAAGAGTCTTATGCCCTGTGAGAGCTCTTAAGTTCTACTTAGCTCGTACTAAACCTTTACGAGGCCAATCTGAAGCGTTATGGTGTTCGGTTAAGAAACCATTCTTGCCTATGTCAAAGAATGCTTTGTCATGTTTTATCAGATTGTTAATACGAGAAGCTCATTCACACTTGAGTGAGGAAGACCGATCTTTGCTTAAGGTTAAGACGCACGAGGTTAGAGCTGTAGCAACTTCCGTGCCCTTTAAGCAAAATAGATCTCTGCAAAGTATCATGAACGCAACCTATTGGAGAAGCAAGTCAGTGTTCGCGTCATTTTACTTAAAAGATGTCCAGTCTCTTTACGAGAACTGCTACACACTGGGACCATTCGTAGCAGCGAGTGCAGTAGTGGGTGAGGGCTCAACCACTACAATTCCCTAATTCCATATCCTTTTAATCTGTCTCTTGAAATGTTTTAATTTCTTTATGGGTTGTCCGGAAGGCTAAGAAGCCTTTCGCATCCTGGTTGATTTGGCGGGTGGTCAAAGGCATTTCTTGAGAGCGCCCAGATTAGGGGTTTGATGAGGTCCTGTTGTATGGGTTGCAGCCCTTGATACTTCAGCTCCTGGGGGTCTGTCAGCATCGTAAGAGGATCGCTGGGCTCCGTAAGGAAGACGTACTTACAAGGCAGAGTAATCGTCTAAGTCGACTTCCTTACCAGGTACCTATTTATTTTGGTTTTGTTATATTGATAACTGCCAAAATGAAATAAAAAACTCTTAGCTTATACGATGTAAACATATTTAACTCTGGTCTCTACCCTCCTCCTTGGGTGTGAATCAGCTATTATATAATCACCGGCTAAGTTAAATATTTAAAAATGATATTTTAATTATAAAATAAATTTTTGAATATACTTACCCGGTGAATATATAAATTAAACGACCCTCCCTTCCTCCCCAATAGAGACGCAGTGGGATGAGAAGAAATTGAGTCTTTGTTTACATCGAGAGTGGTATCTGGCCGACAGTTGGCGCTGGTGGGCACACCCGCAACCTGTATAGCGATCGCTGGCGAGTTTTTACTGTTTTTTGTCTGTCGAGCAACAGAGTTGCAGCTATTATATATTCACCGGGTAAGTATATTCAAAAATTTATTTTATAATTAAAATATCATATTTTAATTGTTCAT
>NC_090753.1:85118253-85185753 GCF_036898095.1 Palaemon carinicauda
GACATTTGGGGTTTTTTTACACTCGTTGTGACAAGGAACCTTTTTAGAGACAACTGTATTTGCCTTTTATTATTATTATTATTATTATTATTATTATTATTATTATTACTAGCTAAGCTACAACCTATAATAGCTAAGCTACAACCTTAGTTGGAAAAACAGGATGCTATGAGCCAAAGGGTTCTAATAGGGAAAAATAGCCCAGTGAGGAAAGGAAATAAGGAAATAAATAAAGTATATGAGAAGTAACGAACAATTAAAATAAATTATTTTAAGAACAGTAACAACACTCAAAAACATTGTTCATGTATGAACTATAAAAAGAGACTTATGTTAGTCTGTTCAACATGAAAATATCTGCTGCAAATTTTGAACTTTTGAAGTTCTACCAATTCAACTACCCGATTAGGAAGATCATTCCACAACTTGGTAACAGCTGGAATAAAACTTCTAGAGTACTGCGTAGTATAGATCCTCATGATGGAGAAGGCATGACTGTTAGAATTAACTGCATACCTAGTATTACAAACAGTATGGTACTGTCCGAGAAGATATGAATGTAAAGGATGGTCAGAATTATGAAAAATCCTATGCAACATGATTAAAAAACTAATTGAATGATTGTGCTAGAGATTGATATCTAGATCAGGAATAAGAAATTTAATAGACCGTAAGTTCCTGTGCAACAAATTAAGATGAGAATCAGCAACTGAACACCGGACAGGAGAAAATATTCGAAACACTTCATAATAGATTGATCACCGAAAATCTTACAAGACTTTCTTAATAAGCCAAGTTTTTGTGCAATTGAAGAAGCGACAGATCTAAAATGTTTTTCAAAAATAAATTTGCTGTCAAGAATCACACTTTAAATTTTAAGTCATACAGAGTTAAAGAAACATTATCAATGTTGAGATCCGGATGTCAAGGAGCTACTGTCCTTGACCTACTTACAATTACACTTGAATTTTGTTAGTATTCAACTTCATACCCCATAATTTGCGCCATGAACTAATTTTAGCTAGATCTTTATTAACCCAAAACGTGCTGTCAATTTTATTGACGCATTATGAGCTATAGAAAGACCACGTCGATATTAGTGATTCTTCACTTTTCAAATTTCCCGGGATTCAGTCTCGGACCTCGTGAGACTAGCTCAGTGACATAGATATATTCTTTAACCAATCATCTTGCAGCTGGAGGAAAACGTTGCCAGATATTATAAGGTTTTACTTACAATAAAAGGGAAAAGGTAACATCAACTAAAGGGGGTGGGCGGAGCTATGGACGTACGTTGATGTGTCGGCCATAAGAATGTTTTTCATTTCCAACACATTTTATCATTATTTTCCATTTTTATTCCTTAGAATTGCCTTTTATGATGATGATAATGATTCTTTATCTTAATCTAGTGTCTGACATTAACAATGTCAGTGATTATGACATCAAATGATGAAAGTGATGATTGCCCAAACGCACTTGGTAAGATTTATGGGTGCAAACGAATCTGCCTGAAAAGGGATCTAAAAAGGATGTATAACACAAAATTGAAGTCTTCAAATATGTAGTACAGTATACAATATGAATAAGTTTTGTATATATTTTTTCACATATGCTTATGCCTTTTTTTTGTTTCATAAGGTATGTAATAATAGTGTTGGCGGGAGTGTGCATATTAAAAAACATGCTTACTAATACAGTACACATATAAACACATCCATTCAACAAACAATTATTTCTTGTATATTTATTAAAAATTTTCTTACGATCGTTCACTTAATTTGATAACCTTATATGAAAAAAATTAAAATGCATTAAAAACTATTTTATCAAGTCATCAAACACGAAAAAGTTCTTAACATGTGTTCATTATTTTTAATTTGTAAAAATTTAAAAAAAATATATTCTCTACTTTTCTGTCAGGTTTAATCTCCATTTAAGGACATTCTTTAGATTTATAAATACTTAGTAATTTTGTTTGTAATAAATGAGAAAATATTAGTTTAATGATAAAATTGTGATACTCATGATGCAGCCGTCGTCCTTTGACATCATTCCCCTAGCACTTCGTGGGTTAAAGGATTCATCAACCCCAGATATTCATTAAGGAGATGGAACTGATGCAAAGAGAGTAGCATCATCTGCATATAAAACAAGCTTGTTTTCTAGGCCAAACCATGTGTCGTGTATATAATATGAAAAGTAATGGCCCAAGAACACTTCCCCGAGGAACACCAGATATCACATTCCTATACTTTATATGGTACCCATCAACAACAACTCTTTGCCATCTATTACTTAAAAATTCAGTGTTGATGATAAGAAGAGACCCAACCACTCCCAACTCTTAGAGTTTGAAGATAAGGGCCTCATGATTAACACAGTCAAAGGCAGCACTAAAATCAAGGCCATTCATATCCTCCTGATCACAATCAAGGGATTTCTGTATAGAATTGGAAATTGTAAGAAACACATCATATGCTTCAAGGCCTTTAAGAAAGTCAAATTGCAAACTAAGAAACAAATTATTACCTTAAGCAAACTTATTATTTAGACCTTTTGCATAGATGTTCAGAAAACTCTTAGATAATATGGGAGTTATGGAAATTGAACAGTAATCAGCTTGACTTGAGCTACAACAAACACATTTACATAATGGAGTAACGTTACCAGTTCTCAACAAGTATTAAAACCAGCAGTTACCGGCAAGCAGCATGGAAGCACCGTCCCTCTGCCGGCTCACCGGGTGGTCACTTTGATTTCACTCACTGATGCGTGTGGTCATGCTCTCCATTGCCTTAATCACAAACATGGCTGAGTTGATTTTCTTTGCTATTTCTTTTCAGGCATGTCTGTAGTTTATAACCTATAGAGAATCCAAAAGTAGACATACCGACCTGCCCTGGTGTTGTCAGTTGTAGCTAGGGGACCTTCATGAGCAGGTCGTCAGTGGATACCCATTCTTTAAGTCTAATGCATGGGGCATAATTGCTCACAAGTTTTCTCCTGTGAGGAATGTAGGGAGTGGCTGTCCTTCCAGTGGCAGGGGTATGAAAGGAGAAGGAAGAAGTCTTAAGCATGACCCCTCTCCTTGGTCGTCTTTGAAGTCTAGGAAGTTGGACGAACCTCTCCCTTTAACCCCTGGTACCCTATCCTGGAACCCTTCCCCATTGGCCTCATCTGAGGGCGTTGCTAAGAAGGGTGACCGTTTTATTCTAACCTAAGGACAAGCATTGATAGGGAAAAAACCAACCTTCGTTCCTATGTGACATAGAAATCCCTGTCACTTAATTAGGGAGATTGATTCAGCGCGAAGTGGAGACGATCATTAAACTTGATGGAAGAGAGTCGACCAATCAGGGCATGATAATCTGTATCTTGGCCACTGATTGGCCCAAGGACTACATCTACAGTTGTTAGCTAATACTTGTATGTTTTGTGATACTCTCGTTAAATATATTACTTTAATTACTTTCTATCAAACCCTGTGATGGTATGATTAGCTGTGCATTTACAGTAATATCATGGCTTTCATTTTCATCTATTGCACACCTTATACCACAAGGAAAAGCTTCCCTTTTTTCTGCTTGTTGTTTTTATATATTTACTTAATTCTTTAATATTATTACTTATATGGTAATATGGTTTTTTTTGTACCTTTTTGCAACAAATTATATATATATTATATAAAAAAATCCAGATTCTAAGTTAACACCAAAGATGTATAACTATTCCTGGAATGCTATTTTGCAATCATTTGTTTGTTATGATGATGTTTGGGCTGTCTAGATGTAATGAGATCCTAACATGTACACTTTGAGGAACTTCAATGGATTGTCTTTCATTGTTGTTCTATTTCTTTATATCAAATAGTTATTCTTGATGTGTTTTCTTGAAGTAGAAACATAGGCTGTTGTAGTATTATCATTTGTTTTCTGTGAAATATTGATATAAATTTAAGATTTTATTCTTTCGAAACTGAATTACTTATTAAATCAATTTCAGAGACTACCTCATATTAGTCGTGATGTTTTTCATAGTGAATGTGAGCAACAACTTAGCATTCAGCTTCCGAATCTCCATGCCCCTACACATGATCTTCCGGAGTGTAAGTTTTTGAAGGGCTATTTTTTTTAACCTCATTTTTTATGGAATTTTTACTTCACAGTATAATGGAAACAATTGGATGTTGGATTTTTTTTTTAGATTTTCAATGTTTTCCTTTAGTAGCAAATTCCCATTTGATGATAAACTATCAACTTTTTTTATTTTCAAATTATCACCTTTTCAATTTCCCTATCAATTTTTTGAAGCTTCAAACTACCAAATTTTTCTTAAGAATTAAAACCAATAAAATTGGTTTATCAAACTATTGACTTTATCTTATCACAGGAACCCTTATCTCTGCCGAGGAATTATTTTGTGATCAATTGGGATTGTTTGCTCCATATGGAATTTTGCCAAAATTGTGCTAAGATGAACTTCATTAGTACTTGCAACAATCCCTTAGAAATTAAGAGAAATAGTAATATTGATTTTTTAATGCTGTTATTTTATGTATTTTTCTAAGTTAAGTTTTATACAAATACTTGAGTGTAGAATTATATTCAGATTTCTTCTTTTTGCAGGGTGGACTAATTGCCAATATGATTATGGCTATTATTGTATTAAAACGTAGCTACACGTTGATCAAGTACCTTTCTGTAGCCATGATTACTCTTGGAACTGTTATCTGTACCTTTGCCTCTGCCGAGAGTATGGTGAGTATTGTGGTTGATGTTTTGTAATATGTTATTTTTATTAATAAAATAAATTTTTGAATATACTTACCCGGTGATCATATAAGCTGTCAGCTCTGCTGCCCGACAGAAAAACCTAAGGACAAAATACGCCAGCGATCGCTATACAGGTGGGGGTGTACATCAACTGCGCCATCTGTCGAGCAGGTACTCAAGTACTCCATGTCAACACAGAACCAATTTTCTCCTCGGCCCACTGGGTCTCTATTGGGGAGGAAGGGAGGGTCCTTTAATATATGATCACCGGGTAAGTATATTCAAAAATTTATTTTATTAATAAAAATAACATTTTTCAATATTAAACTTAGCCGGTGATCATATAAGCTGATTCACACCCAGGGGGGTGGGTAGAGACCAGCATTATATGTTGACATTATTATGAGCTAAGTATTTTGTATTTCATTTTAGCAGTTATTCAAAATAACAAACATAAAATAAATAAGTACCTGGTAAGGAAGTCGACTTGAACAATTACTCTGCCTTTTTAAGTACGTCTTCCTTACTGAGCCTCGCGATCCTCATAGGATGCTGAGCGACTCCTAGGAGCTGAAGTATGAAGGGTTGCAACCCATACTAAAGGACCTCATCAAAACCTCTAATCTAGGCGCTTCTCAAGAAATGACTTTGACCACCCGCCAAATCAAGTAGGATGCGAAAGGCTTCTTAGCCTTCCGGACAACCCAAAAACAATAATAAAACATTTCAAGAGAAAGATTAAAAAAGGTTATGGAATTAGGGAATTGTAGTGGTTGAGCCCTCACCCACTACTGCACTCGTTGCTACGAATGGTCACAGAGTGTAGCAGTTCTCGTAAAGAGACTGGACATTCTTAAGATAAAAAGACGCGAACACTGATTTGCTTTTCCAATAGGTTGCGTCGATTATACTTTGCAGAGATCTATTTTGTTTAAAGGCCACGGAAGTTGCGACAGCTCTAACTTCGTGTGTCCTTACCTTCAGCAAAGCTTGGTCTTCCTCACTCAGATGGGAATGAGCTTCTCGTATTAACAGTCTGATAAAATAGGATAAGGCATTCTTTGACATAGGCAAAGATGGATTCTTAACTGAACACCATAAAGCTTCAGACGGGCCTCGTAAAGGTTTTTAAATAGAACTTAAGAGCTCTTACAGGACATAAGACTCTTTCTAGTTCATTTCCAACCATACGATAAGTTTGGAATATCGAACGATATTGGTCAAGGCCGAGAAGGCAGCTCTTGTTTGGCTAGAAAACCAAGTTGTAGAACATGTAGCCGTTTCGGATGAGAATCCGATGTTCTTGCTGAAGGCATGAATCTCACTGACTCTTTTAGCTGTGGCTAAGCATATCAGGAAAAGAGTCTTAAAGGTGAGATCTTTCAGGGAGGCTGATTGTAGCGGTTCGAACCTGTCTGACATAAGGAATCTTAGTACCACGTCTAAATTCCAACCAGGTGTAACCAAACGACGCTCCTTCGTGGTCTCAAAAGACTTAAGGAGGTCCTGTAGATCTTTATTGTTGGAAAGATCTAAGCCTCTGTGACGGAAGACTGATGCCAACATGCTTCTGTAACCCTTGATAGTGGGAGCTGAAAGAGATCGTTCCTTCCTCAGATATAAGAGAAAGTCAGCTATTTGAGTTACAGAGGTACTGGTTGAGGATACGGATACTGACTTGCACCAGTTTCGGAAGATTTCCCACTTCGATTGGTAGACTCTAAGGGTGGATGTTCTCCTTGCTCTAGCAATCGCTCTGGTTGCCTCCTTCGAAAAGCCTCTAGCTCTCGAGAGTCTTTCGATAGTCTGAAGGCAGTCAGACGAAGAGCGTGGAGGCCTTGGTGTACCTTCTTTACGCGTGGCTGACGTAGAAGGTCCACCCTTAGGGGAAGTGTTCTGGGAACGTCTACTAGCCATCGAAGTACCTCGGTGAGCCATTCTCTCGCGGGCCAGAGGGAAGCAACTAGCGTCAACCTTGTCCCTTCGTGAGAGGCGAACTTCTGCAATACCTTGTTGACAATCTTGAACGGAGGGAATGCATATAGATCTAGATGTGACCAATCTAGTAGAAAGGCATCTATATGAACTGCTGCTGGGTCCGGGATTGGTGAGCAAAATATTGGGAGCCTCTTGGTCATCGAGGTTGCGAAGAGATCTATGGTTGGCTGGCCCCAGGTGGCCCAAAGTCTCTTGCATACATCCTTGTGGAGGGTCCATTCTGTTGGAATTATTTGTCCCTTCCGACTGAGACAATCTGCCATGACATTCAAGTTGCCTTGGATGAACCTCGTTACTAGTGATATGTCTAGACCTTTTGACCAGGTGAGGAGGTCCCTTGCGATCTCGTACAATGTCAGAGAGTAGGTCCCTCCTTCCTTGGAGATGTACGCCAAAGCCGTGGTGTTGTCCGAGTTCACCTCCACCACTTTGCCTTGAAGGAGAGACCTGAAGCTTTTCCAGGTCAGACGTACTGCCAGTAGCTTCTTGCAGTTGAAATGCATTGTCCTTTGACTCGAGTTCCATAATCCCGAGCATTCCCTACCGTCTAATGTCGCACCCCAGCCTACGTCCGATGCGTCCGAGAAGAGAACGTGGTTGGGAGTCTGAACAGTCAGGGGAAGACCCTCTCTAAGGTTGATATAGTCCTTTCACCAAGTCAGACCAGACTTTATCTTTCCTGAAACCGGGATCGAGACCGCTTCTAGCGTCTTGTCCTTTTTCCAGTGAAAAGCTAGATGGTATAGAAGAGGACGGAGGTGTAGTCTTCCTAGTGACACAAATTGATCCACGGATGACAGTGTCCGTACCAGACTCATCCACAGCCTGACTGGGCAGCGTTCCTTCTTCAGCATCTTCTGGATGGATAGCAGGGCTGGGGGTTGATCGTCTTGTTCAGCAACGTCCTCATCAGAGGGTTCCTCATCCGAAACTGATGAGGAAACGGCAACGGAGTGGGCAACGTCTGACTCGCTGAATCCGGTCGCACTGGTGGATGCGTGACGGAGCCGGACGCAATATCATGGCACTGCTGCACAGTCTGTGAACTGTCAACAACCATGGGTGCGCGAGGAAGTACAGCGTCAACCCGAAACTGACTAGACTGTCTGGGTTGTGCAGTCAACACCCTACCGGGTTGCTGAGGTTGACGCACTGCGTCACAACAAGTCACCTCTGCTGGTTGTTGAACGTCTTCCTAGTGACACACTGAACGTCAACAACCACCTCCGAGCGTCGCTTAACGTCAACGTGCGACTGGCAACCCACACTGGGTCGCATCGGTGGAGGAACCACCTCAACTGGCAGACGCGAGTAGGATACCTCAGCGTCAACAGGGCGCACAACCAACCGGTTGGAAGGTTGTTGGCCAGAAGGTTCTTCTCCGTATTTAAGTCCTCTATCAAGGACACAAGCTTGGACTGCATGTCTTGCAGCAAAGCCCATTTAGGGTCTATGGGAGCAGGTGTGGCAACAGACGGGGTTAGCGACTGAGGCGGAACCATTTACCATCCCTGGAAGCCTTGTTATGTGTGACATAATAGTACAGCAAAACTTCAAAGGCTCGACAAAAGTTGAGAAGTTGACCTGTAAACAACTTGGAGCGTCTCCTGGCTAGGCGCCAGGGCGAGTCTACCAGAATTGAGAAGTCTATCTGGGCAGAGGCATGAACTCCCAAGCCGAGAACTTCTCTCATGTCCTAACAGACTCTCGCTCTATAAGCCAGTTTAAAAGAAGGGAAATCAAAGGCTGTATCTCTAAAACTCCTCCTGGTGCAAAAACCAGTCGCCTAGCCAACGTAACGCTCTCTAGGAGAGCGAGAGAGCACTAGCTTAACAACAACGGCTTCGAAGTAGTTAGGCCTAGTGTAAGTTCTGACGTTAGGCGAACGAGGAGCAGCAGTTACAAGATCCGGACGAAGATCCTTAAAAAATCATCATGATTTAAATAAAGTCCATAGGAGGCTAAGCAGCTTAAGGCTCCTCTCCAAATGACAGAGTCCTCAAAGGAATATCAGTAGGAGGGAGAACAGCACTTTCTCATCTACAGGAACCTTGTCAGATAAAAGCTAGGTTATCTTAGTGAGGGTCTCACTGGTGCATTAGCAGCAGACCAGAAGGCAACGTTATGTAACTGCTTGACAGTCTGTGAACTGTCAAAAACTGAACTGTCAACCACAACAGGTGCGTGAGGACATACAGCACTGGTGCATTAGTAGCAGACCAGAAGGCAACGTCATGTAACTGCTTGACAGTCTGTGAGCTGGCAACAACCATAGCTGTGTGGGGAAGCAAAGCCTCTACTCCTGACTGACTAGTCTGCTGCGGGCGAGTAGCGGTAACCACAGTGGGTTGCGGAGGTTGACGCACAGCGTCAAAACAAAGCAACTTAACTCCACCCTCCTGTTGTTGTGGTAACTCGCGAACGTCAACGGAGGGTAGCGTGCGTCTGTGAACGTCAACGTGCGGCTGGCAGGGTACACTGCGCATGGGTGGTGGAACTCTCACAGGCGGAGTGCGGGAGCAGGTAGCGTCAGCGTCTACTGTACGCACAACCGTGGTTGGTTGTAGGCTAACGGGTGCAGCGTCAACCTTCTCCGCACGATACTCCTGCATAAAAGATGCTAACTGTGTCTGCATAGACTGTAGCAAAGACCACTTAGGGTCTACAGCAGCAGGTGCGGCAACAGACGGTGTTACTGCCTGTTGCGGTACCACTTTGCCTCTCTTAGGAGGTGTGCAGTCATCGGAAGACTGCAGCGAGTCCGAACTGACCCAGTGGCTACACCTGGGCCGTTGGACTTGCGCGGAAGGGACCGACTTGCGCTTAATAAGCTGCGAGACCTTGGTCCAAGGTTTCTTACGAGAAACCTCTTCCGCAGACGAAAAGTAAATGGGCTCTCTCGTCTTTGTGTGGGTGGGGCGATCTTGGGTAGATACGCCCGAAACCACGGAGGGAAAACGTCTGTTCGTTGATCAAGGCCTGACGAACCCATAAGTCGTTCGACATTACTTCTCCCCTGGGCTTGGGAGCTTGCAAGAGGTCCCGGACTAGGTGAACGACAGGCACGAACAGACGAACCCTCGGACGCAACACTGTAACACTTTGCGCATATCACTTTATCACTTCGATTTTCTGTTTTGCACTTATTTCACTGAAATCGAAACTTTTACTGATTTCTACCTGAAACACGCAATTCTACCCTTCATTAAAAGGTAGTAATTGCGAAAACAGTCGTATAATGCAGTTCATTAAAACTAGCAAAAACAGAAAACATATATAAAGATAAAGAATTCAGTGGCTGGGAAAGAGACTAAACACTAGTTCAAATAAACTACGTTTACAATCTCTCAACGCACATAGCCTGGGGACAATAATAAAACCCTAGAAACGTTTTACCTTCTTCCCCGTACAGCGACTAGGGAGGAGAGTAACACGAGAACAACGTTACCCGCTTGAACGGAACGTTTTTTCTCCTCTCTCTCCCTCCGTCTCTATCTCTCTCTCTCTTTCTCTCTTGATTTCGCACCTGAGAGAAGAGCCCAATTATATATCGTCAAAACATGTTATTTGGCTAAAGGAAAAAAACTGAAAGGTTTTCCAAATAAAAAGTTCCTTTAATTTAGAATTTAAACCATTTAAGCTAAGAAAGAATGAACGAAACGTCAGAATCGATTTACTCTTACTGCAAAGTGAAACCGTGATACACTCTCTCTCTATCGTAACGATAGAGCGCATGCTGAACGTCCTGAACGTCAACAACTGCGTAGTCTAAAAAACTAAACGTTAGTTCATCTTTGAAAACAGTACGAGACTATCAAAGAAATTCTTTCATAAAACATTAAATTTAAAAAGTTTTAAATTCTTTAAAGGCTAAATATGATATAACGGGCTCAACGTTGATTAACTTCGGTTCCAAGTTAGGACCGCCTACTATCAGGAAAGGTCGCATATAAACAAAACATAAAAATTTATTTTTATATGTTTATAATAAATGGAAAGTTAATCGAAGAGGCCTAATAAAGGCGGAGAGATATAAAATATATACAGTAGATCTATAACGTGTTAAGCAAAATTACTAAAAACCTAAACACACTTCCGTCTAAGGGAAGGGTCGGCCATTTAAAAGTGAAAGAGAGTCCATACTCTCTTTGTCACCATAATTAAATCTATCCAAAACGAGTTCAAGTTTTGAGATGAAGATAAAACCCCTGCATAGCGAAAGCTCAAAACTAGAATAGTGTACTTCACCAAATAGTTGTGAAAACAAATCCAGTTAGTAACAGCGTATTTAGTAGGTCTTGCCAGTGGCACGACAGAGAGAAAATTGGTTCTGTGTTGACATGGAGTACTTGAGTACCTGCTCGACAGATGGCGCAGTTGATGTACACCCCCACCTGTATAGCGATCGCTGGCGTATTTTGTCCTTAGGTTTTTCTGTCGGGCAGCAGAGCTGACAGCTTATATGATCACCGGCTAAGTTTAATATTGAAAATTTAAAAGTATCGCATCAAAAAAGTTATTTCACAGTTGTCGTCTTTTCAAATGTGCCCTGACCCCCATTACATTGGTGATTGCGGGCTTCCAATTGTTCTTTTGCATGTCAACTACATTAGTTCAGCGTCTGTTTTTTATCTTCCCGTCACTCTCATTTCCTATCCACATATTGTATGTAGCTTACTTTTCATCCCAACCACCACATTTGGTAAAACAAAGCTTTCTTCTTATTGCTGTTAAATTATTTCTATTGACCATTCTTTCTGAGACTTTTTTGTTATTCTCTAAAACTTTTATTTGTTACGACACATAACTCTCATCACTTTACCAATTGTGTACATTTCATATTAATAGAAGATAATAGTTTTTACTATTTCTTTTTCTACTGTTTAGTATTTTGATAAACTCCAATTTTTCAATCAACTCTTCCCTTCATGAAATGCTTTATGTGCTTTGCCAACCATACACAGTTTCCCTAAAGTAGCATATATTCAATGTTAGCCAATAACCCAATGATGTAAATTAGTTTGCCTGTTTAATTCCTTTGCCTTTGCTGATAACTGGCTCTTGCATTTTTTATCTTTATATGTTCTGTTTTTATCAAGGTGATGCTTGATCCTTTCTCTTCATTGGTTCTTTTCACCAGCTGTAACTACCTTTGATACTTTTCCCATTAATCAGCACTCTGTTGAGAGTTGTCAATTTACCTAATGATGTTAGCATTTAGAACATCATCACTTGGTGTTATTACCCCTGCCAATAAAGTTGGAAGGACGTTATGTTTTACACCCTGTTTGTGTGTGTGTTTGCTTGTAAACAGCTTCCTGGCCACAATTTTAATTGTATAGTAGTGAAACTTGCAAGGATTAACTGTTATGGGAAAAGCTGGAAATTATTAAATTTTGGAAGGTCATAGTTGTCACAAAGACTTCAAACTTGGTTCATATTTGAGTGTGTGAAAATCCACACCTAATAATACATGTCTAGATCAAGTCCATGGTCAAGGTCAAGTAAAAGGTTAAATTCCAGTCATCAACCCTACGGCTACAATTTTTATTGTAAAGTAATGGAACTTGCAGAGTTTTTAAGCTGCTATATAAAGAGCTGGAAATTATTAATTACCTCTGCCAATGAGTTTAAAAGGAGGATATGTCTCGGCCCTTGTTTGTGTGTTTATTTGTAAACAGCTTCCTGGGCAAAATTTTAATCCTAGGGTAATGAAACTTGCAGTGATTAACTGTCATATTAAAATCTGGGGATGATTAAATTTTGGAAGGTCAAGGTCACAGTTGAGCAAAATGTCCAATTTCCATAATCAGCCTCAAGTTTGGACATCGTTGTCACAGAGACTTCAGACTTGATTAATATTCGAGTGTATGAAAATCCACACCAATTAATACATGTTAAGGTCAAAGGGCAAGGTCAAAGTTAAGCAAAAGATCAAATTCTGGTCATCAACCATACGGCCACAATTTTAATCGTAAAGTAATGAAACTTGCAGGGATTTTAAACTTATGTAAAGAGCTGGAAATGATTAAACATTGGAAGGTTAAAGGTCAAGGTCACTGATGAGCAAAACGTCCTTATCACATAATCAGCCAAAAGTTTGGACATCCTTGTCACAGAAACTTCAAACTTGGTTCACATTTAAGTGTATGAAAATCCACGCCAACAGAAATAAGCTGTCTTGGCGGAGGTCTGCACTCTACCGAGCGCCCCTCTAGTTATTATTATTACTGGCTAAGCTACAACCCTATGTGGAAAAGCAGGATGCTATAAGCCTAAGAGCTCCAACAGGGAAAAAATCGCCAAATGAGGAAATGAAATAAGGAAACAAATAAACTATATGAAAAGTTATAAACAATTAAAATATTTTATGAACAGTAACAGAAGGTTGTTAAAAGGAGAGGAGGCAAGGAAGAGGTGGGTGGAATATTTTGAGAGATTACTGAATGTTTAGGATAATAGGGAGGCAGATATAATTGCTGTTGCAGGTGTTGAGGTGCCAGTGATGGGAGATGAGAATGAAAGAGAGATTACAAGAGTGAAGAGAGCACTAAATGAAATGGGAGTAGGAAAAGCACCTGGTATGGATGGTGTGAGGGCCGAGATGTTAAAGGAAGGGGGTGGGACTGTACTTGAATGGTTGGAGAGATTGTTTGATATATGTTTATGTTGTCAATGGTACCTTTGGACTAGGTGTGCATGTATTGTATTACGATATAAAGGAAGGGAGATGTGCATGAGTGTTGTAATTCAAGGGGTATTGGTTTGTCGAGTGTTGTTGGAAAAGTGTATGGTATAGTAGTAGTTAATAGGATCAAGGTTAAAACAGAGGATGGAATCTTAGAAGTACAGGGTGGTTTTAGAAGAGATAGGGGATGTATGAATCAGAATTACAGTTAGACAGATTTGCGAGAAATATTTAGCAAAAGGCAAGGAGGTGTATGTTGCATTTATGGATCTGTAGAAAGTGTATGGTAGAGTTGATAGGGAAGCAATGTGGAATGTGATGAAGTTATATGAAATTGGTGGAAGGTTGTTGCAAGCAGTGAAGAGCTTCTACATATACAGTAAAGCATGTGTTACAATAGGAAATGAAGTGAGCGAGTGGTTTCCTGTGAGAGTTGGCCTGAGACAGGGATGTGTGATGTCGCCATGGTTATTCAATTTGTTTGTTGATGGAGTGGTGAGAGGTGAATGCTCGAGTACTTGGTCGAGAATTGAAACTGATAGACGAGAGTGATCATGAGTAAATCAGTTGTTGTTTGTGGATGATACTGTACTGGTTGCAGACTCAGAGAAGAAGCTTGGTCGATTAGTGACAGAGTTTGGAAGGGTATGTGAGAGAAAGAAGTTGAGAGTTAATGTGGTTAAGAGTATGGTTATGAGATGCACAAGAAGGGAGGGTGGTGCTTGGTTGAATGTCATGTTGAATGGAGAGTTACTTGAGGAGGTGGCTCAGTTTAAGTACTTGGGGTCTGTTGTTGCATTAAATGGTGGAGTGGAAGTAGATGTACGTTAGAGAGTGAATGAAGGATGTAAAGTTTTGGGGGCAGTGAAAGGAGTGGTAAAGAGTAGCGGGTTAGGAATGAATCTAAAGAGAGTTCTGTATGAAAAAGTGATTGTACCAACTATGATGTATGGATCGGAGATGTGGGGAATGAAAGTGACGGAGAGACAGAAATTGAATGTGTTTGAGATGATGTGTCTGTGGAGTATGGCTGGTGTATCTTAATTAGATAGGGTTAGAAATGAAGTAGTGTGTGTGGGAATGGGTGTAAGAAATGATTTAGCAGCTAGAGTGGATATGAATGTGTTGAGGTTGTTTGGCCATGTACTGTAGAGAAAATAGAAAGTGGCTGTCTGCTGAAGGAGATGTGATGAATGCAAGAGTTGATGGGAAATACAAGAGAAAGACCAAGGTTTGGGTGGATGGATTGAGTGAAGAAAGCTCCTGATGATGTGAGGATAGATGTGATATAGGCAAGGGAGCATGCTAGAAATAGGAATGAATGGTGAGCGATTGTGACGCAGCTATGGTAGGCCCCCTCTGCTTCCTCCGGTTGTCTTGGTTACCGCTGAGGTAGCAGCAGTAGGGGTTTCAGCATATGGAACTTCATTTGTGGTGGATAATGGAGGATGGTGAGTTGTGGCACCCTAGCAGGACCATCCAAACTTGACTGAATACCTCACCAGGTTGGGAGGAGCTAAGAGAAGAAAAGTCCCCTTTTGTTCCTTTTTTTATATGTTGGCTACCCCCAAATTTAGGGGAAGTGCCTTTTTAAATAGAATAGTAACATTAAAACATCTTTCATATATAAACTATAAAAAGATATTTTGTCAGCCGGTTCAATATAAACATTTGCTGCAAGTTTGAACTTTTGGAGTTCTCTCAATTCAACTACCCAATTAGGAAGATCATTCCACAACTTGGTCATAGTAGGAATAAAACTTTCAGAATACTGTGTAATTTGAGCCGTATGATGGAGAAGGCCTGACTATTAGAATTAAAGTAAAAAATTATCATTCGTCCAGATGAGCTGCATATCTAGTATTACAAACAGGGTGGTACTGTCCGGGAAGATCTGAAAGGATAGTTAGAATTATGAAAAAACTTATGCAACATGCATAACAAACTAATTGAATGACGGTGCCAGAAATTAATATCTAGATTAGGAATAAGAAATTTAATAGGCTGTAAGTTCCTGTCCAACAAATTAAGATGAGAATCAACAGCGGAAGGCCAGACTGGAGAACAATACTCAGAGCAAGGTGGAATGAAAGAATTAAAAAATGTCTTCAGAATAGATTGATCACTGAAAATCTTTAAAGACTTTCTCAAAAAGACACTTTTTTGTGCAATTGAAAAAGACACAGACCTAATGTTTCTCAAAAGTAAATTTGCTGTCGAGAATCTGAGCTAAAATTTTAAAGAGTCAAATAGAGTTGAAGATCAATGCAACGATCCGGATGTAAGAGCCACTGTCCTTGACTTACTTACAATCATACTTAGGAGTTTTGTTAGGGTTCAACTTCATTCCCTATAATTTGCATCATGATCTAAATTTAGCTAGATCTTTATTAAGGGATTCAGATCTACATTCAGGGGATGGAATTGATGCAAAGAGAGTAGCATCATGTGCATGTACAATGAGCTTGTTTACTAGGCCAAACCACATGTGAATATAGTATGAAAAGTAATGGGCCAAGAACACTACCCCCCTAAGGAACACCAGTTATCACATTCCTTTACTCACTATGGTGCCCATCAACAACAACTCTTTGCAACCTATTACTTAAAAATTCAATAATAACGCTAAGACAGCATTAAAATCAAGGCCAATCATACGAACTTCCTGACCATAATTAACGCATTTCTGTACAGCATTGGAGATAGTAAGAAGGGCATCATATGCTCCAAGGCCTTTATGAAAGCCTTATTGCAAACTGGGGAACAGATGATTGCCTTCTGCAAATCTATTTAGATGTTTTGCCAGAAGATGTTCATAAACGTTAGATAATATGGGAGTTATGGAAATTCGGTGGTAATCAGTCAGACTTGAGCTCCTACAAACACACAAACATAATGGAGTAACATTACCAATTCTCCAACAAGTATTAAAAGCTCCTCTTCTTGCTAACTAGTGTAAAATAACTGATAACTTTGGAGCTAAGAAATCTGCGGTCTTTATTAAAAACAAAGGAAAAATGCCATTTGGGTCTACACCTCCATAAGCATCAAGGTCCATCGAGAGGGCTTTAATTTCACGAGATCGAAAATCTAGACTAGTTAGTTTAGGCTCAGGAAAACAGGAAGAAGGAAAATTAAGTTTCTCATGAGGGAACATCACCCAGCCCCCTCTCACCCGATGCTTTGTCTAGTTGAACTTTATCGCAGTGGGTTTGATATGATTAAACCTGTATATCGACTGTACACATTCCAAATGCAGTAGTTGGCCATTTCCTCTTTGACTTTTTGTAATTTACGAAAAATTTTCTGGGCTCAGAAATGAAAAGAAAATTATAAACTCTCTTTATAAAAAAATACAAAACTTATTTAGTGAAATTACAACAATTCTAAAATTCAGATTCATTATACTTTTTTCTTTACAAATATTTTTGTATGTGTAAGTAGCATTCTTTTTTCTTGCCCACATACGTCAAAATTTATTATGCATAGACATGAACTAATGTAATTCTGATTATTGTTTGGCTTGAATTATAGCCATTAAAAAAAAAAAAATTATTGCTCAAATGTAATGGTTGCTATAGTGATTGTAAGAAAAATATTTCTTACCAGTGTTTTTGCTAGCACTCAGGAGTTTGGTCTTGTGAATGAACAATATTAATTAATTGCACGGATGTCAAAGAAGTAATAAGTATCAAATATGGACATGTAATTTCAATGTTGTAAGACAAAATTGTTGGAGAAATTGAAATTTGAAAAATTAAGAAATTGGCTTCAGTAAAAGAAGTTTAAAATGGGATTGTAAAACACTTCAAAATAATGAAAATGGAGTATAGTATACTGTTTAAAGAAAAAGATGGTTAAATTAGTAAACATGATAATTTATTGTATTCAAAGAATTGTTAAAAGTTGAATGCTATTAAACAAAAGCAAAATATATAAATAAAGAGTAGTGATATTTCAATTTAAAAACATGGAAAATTCTTTCATAATAACATGTATTAAAATTAACTTAGCATCTTATTTGAATAGCAGGACACCTTGAAAATTTTATTTTCTCTCCGGTCATAATTACCATAATACTGTACAGTTTACCCTCACTTGCAAACAATGTTTGTGCTCTTTTCAATATTCTAATGATATTTTTAAATCAAATTATTAACTAGGATTGTTAGTGTTCTTATTATTTTTATTATTTTCATTGTTTTATTATTAAAAATTGGCCACAAATTCATATTAAACAAGCATATATGGCATTAAAGCAAGTTTCCACTTAGTAATATGGCTGAAAAAACAGAATATTGATAAATCAAGAGAAATTAACTAGAACATGAATACAAATCTGGTACAACAAATACAGGCAGCAGTGTGTGTTACATAAAGAAATGTATAAGGATTTTGCAGTAGTTTAATTCTAAGTTTGTTTCTGTAAGATGTACTAATTTTCTTTCATTATTTCATCGATTACTAAAGCATACCTCTCACACAGGATGATACAGCAGGCAAAAATGAAGAAAGCGAAGGGGTGTCTAATTTTGTGACGTGGTTGATGGGAATTGCTCTTCTGACATTTGCCCTCTTCATGTCTGCACGTATGGGCATATTCCAAGAGTGCCTCTATTCCAAGCATGGGAAGCATTCTCGTGAAGCATTGTATTATATTGTAAGTAGGATGATTGTGAATAGTTTTGTTCCTTAGAGAAATTTCCTGATAAGATACAGGTGTTTTTTGGGGATAGAATGTTTTTTTTTTGTTTATTATATTTGTCTTAATGAATAATTATATTTCAGCACCTGATGTCCTTACCTGGTTTTCTTTTAACTATATCGAGCATCATGGAGCATGCTGGTAATTATAGCCAATCAGAACCATTACCTATGCTGGAGAGCGTACCATTCTTGTCGGGTGTACCTCGGCTGTGGATTTTTCTCGTTGGCAACATGCTAACGCAGTATCCTTTTCATGCAGTAGAATTACAAATACAGTATAAGGGGTTTTAAAAATACTCAAATGAAAAACAAACCTAATATTTTATGAATGCTTATAGATCCAGTGAGACCTATGCTTGAGTCCTAATAGAATCAAGTGGTTTAGTTTAATGGTACAGTAACTTTAATTAGCATTGTAAACAAGTTTAAGGAGCCAGTAGTCAGGTTGGTTTTTTTTTTTTTTTTTTTTTTTTTTTACTACCTTACCTTACCTTCATAGTGTTCAATTAAAGGAAAAATTGTAGCTAGGTAAATTCAAAGAAGTTGGGCAGCTTAGTAGAAGGCGATAAAAAAGATTGGTTGAAAAATAAACCAAAATAATGTATCTGGAGTCCAAAAAGATTATATGGTTGGTAGAGAAGACCTAACATCCTAGTTGCTCTAGTCACATGTGATGCAACTTGTTAATTGCTTAGTGTAAGTGTGCAATAAAGAATTTATCATGTTAGAACTTTCCAATTGTCACTTAAATGGCAAATCTAGCAAGATGATAGTTTATTTCTATTTTTTCTTTGCCAAGGACTGGCTAAATAAGTTGGTAAACTTGCATTATGTTTTTGTTGGGGCTAGGCTGCTGCGTGGTCCTTAAAAGGCTAGAACAGAGAATCCAATACTGTACAACATGATACACCAAAGAATTCTTGTTTTCCCTCCCCTAGGGCTAGTGTATCCACATCCAGTGCAGGGATTCAGTGTGTATAAGAGACACCTCAGGGTTCAGACTCTCTGTGCCCATCACAGTACCTGCGATGCTGAATTTGTCTGCTAACCGATGACATATGTCACCCACTGAAAGCTATTGCTAAAGATAATACTTACCCAGGCTTTTGTTTACATCCAGCAGGCATCTTTACTTGTCGTAGAAAATGGAATTTGTTCTCTCTATTAGGTGACATTTTTTTTTTTGAGATTTATACCTCCACTTTTTTTAGTTAATTACTGTACAGTTAATTAGGTTCCACATTAATTGTTAACCTACTTCTAGTAATAGATGATAGTTAATATAGGCACCATTAATGAATGTTGTATGACAATCATTCTTTGGCACCCATCAAGCATGGAATTGGTTATGTTACAATATTATTATTATGTTCATTACATGTATGAGTTTTAATTTGATTTCACGTTAATTATATAGCTAGGTGTAAGTCACTGGCTTTTTTTGTAACATTGGATTAAACAGAGGTTAGATCAGTTATGCTAATTCACTGTTAATATGAGAAGTGATGGCACATTTACAGAAAACTGAAAGATTTGACAAAGTCATATATAGTTAGTCAGGCATAAGGCATACTTAAGTTTAAATCATGATGGTTCAGTTTTATATATACTGAATATATGATGCATAATTATTGTCGTAGATATGGCATGGAACCTGCACATCAATATATTAAGTAAGGTATATGTATATATAGTTAGCTTACCACTATCTTGTAGTAGGTTAGGTTAGCATTTCATACATAAATTCTAAAATACATATGTACTGTACTGTATATGTAAGGAATGTCTTATATCAGAGAATGTAGTCAGTTACTTTTCAGATGGCTGGTACAATGCTCTTAACCTCAGTTGGGTTAGGTAGCATTTGTTGAATTATTCATATTCTTGAAGCCTATAATTTTGAGTTTCTTCTTGAAGCAGAGATACATGGGTATATATGCACACATGGGTGTACTTGTAATTTATTCATAGCATATGAAGTTGGATGAAAAATTTACTGTATTTTAATCCATATATTTTGATAGGGTAATAAGCAAAGTGAATATCCAATACTGTACAATATATAATCATGAGCCTAATATCACATTAATTTTTAATGAAACTTGTTCCGTACAGTTTGTTGAGTAATTTGACAAAGTGAATATTCTATAAATATCTATGAGCCTCTTTCCAATATTATCAAAAACAACTTTCTTTGAAACTAGTACTTTATTATGATTACATTTTATAACTTCAGGCATAACACTAAATTTAATTTGCTACGTTACTCATGCTAGTAGGGAAGGTATTAACATTGTAATGTGGAGTGGCCTTATCTTTCCCAGAGGTAGATTTTTTAGCACAAGGAGTTGGTACTACTTCCTCTATCCAGTCCTTGGGATGGATTAGTGGGGGTTGGTTACGGCTACTCGACTGTTGAACTATGCAAGGGCCATGCAAAGTTACCCTCTCCTACCTGCCAACTATTCTTGGATAGATGGGGAATGGGTTAGTCCCTCATGGCCTTGTTGACAGCTTGTCAGAGGATTCACAATTACCTAGTTATGTAGTTAGGGGAAAGGGTTACTCTTGGGATGAATATATTTTATTAGGTTGCATTGGCCTACTCTTAGCATCCTGTGTAGTCATGGTTGGAAATTAGTGCGTAATAATTATGCAGATCATTCAAGTTAAACCTTTCTATTACTCCTTGTTGATGTCTTTTAGTTTTTGTATTGTACTCCATCCCAATGCTTTGGTATGACAGATTTTTTTCAGAGATGTTTAGTTTTTCATCCTCATACATTTTAATATTTAATAAGCTTTTTACAGTCAGCAAATATCTGTGAACTCTAAGATCAGGTTACCATATAACACACTGTACACCATAAACTGCCCAACATTGCTTCATAGGAAAAGTTCTCTGCTAAAAGTGTACTGGTGCTCGTAAATATTTGATGCCATATAACTTCCTTGTTTTTGTAATTATGTATGCTAATAATTATTTTTCAGGATACTTCTAAGTAGGCCTACTAAATTTATTCTTTAATTTTTGTATAATTTATACACATCTTTTTTAAGTAATTATAAAGAGTCAAAATTACTAATTGGGACTTGGACTTAAACTCCTTTGCCTTTGCCCCCAAATATTGTGATTTATTTTGGGAGAAATGTAGCTCATGCAATCTGTTGAACTCTGGGAACCAAACCATTTTATCACATTTGTCTTTTTCAGGGACAATGTAATATACAATTAGAAAGGGTAAGAAATAAAATTCACAAATAAGTACAGTATTGACACTTTTATTCTGGAAATCATGAAAATAATGTAATTGAATAAGCTTTTTAAATACAAAGCTACACAGTACACGTGTCCTTATGAATAGTGTAGAAAGACTAGTCTTCAATGTTGTTATTATAAAGATTAATTAAAACCAACACTTGTATTATACTTTACTTTCTTGGTTGGTAAAATATAAGAGCGACAATAATGCATTGTATCAAAATGACCGAATATTGCTAGGCATTACAGTATTTAAACTTCACCTTTTGAAACCTTGTCGGTGGGTTTATTCAAAGAATTATAAAACTACAGCATTCTATTTATAAAGGAAAATGGTTTCAAGTAGGGCCAGGCCTGGAACTTCATGGACAGTTTTCTGTAAAACAAGTTGGGATAGTTGTAGGTTTTTTTTTATATATATATACAAGTACAAAGAAACTTGCAGAAAGGGGTACTTTTTCAGTCAAAGGTAATTCACTTTATGTTGTACCTACAAAAAGGAATAAAATCTGGTAAAAAAAAAAAAAAAAAAAATCAATAATGTGAGCTAACATCAGTTATAGGAGCAATTTAAAATTCTTAAGAAAATGAAAAATCCAAACTTCTTTACTTTATTTACATTTTATTTCTATCATATACGGTACTTTGATATTATGTTCATTATATTCTAGGGCTCAGGCCATGTCATCCCGAGGGAAGGTTCCTTTCAGTAGCTTCCTAGGGTATATTTGACAACAGTGATATTCCCAGAGAATTTAACTAAAGGTCTCCAGAATACTCCTGGCGCAAATATCCTTAAAGTTTCCTTTTAGGATATCGCATAATATCAGGGGACGCATTCTTGACACGCCACATAGCAATCTGCACCCCACATAGCATTTACGCTTCAAAGGGAAAAGTGGCAAAATAAAAGAGGAGCCGTTACAAAATTCTCCTCCTCCGTTACTGTTTGAGTACTCAGATGACGTCATATCCGTCGGCCATCTTTATTCCTTTGTAACGTTAAGCCAGTACTTTAGATACAGTAATAACGGGAGGGAGCCTGCCAAGGCCTTTCATAGAAAGGAGGGTGGGTCCATCAGGACGACATGGCTATCTCACCCAAAAATCACAAATTTTAAGTAATTTGTATTTTTCCTAACAGTACTTACCTCAAACTACTTTCTTAGGAGTATCTGGGATCTCCCAACCGACCAGAATTTTGTGTAATTTACTCTACTCCCGTTTTCTATGCGGGGTATCCTCTGGCTGAGTGATACGTGCCATGAGACGACCCGGGGTCAGAGAGCATGCTTGCTCAGGTCTCGATCTCCAGTAAGTTTCTGGTCGCTTCGCGGATAACATCCCGACGCTCTCTCCTTACCCAGTGCGACCCTTTGTGTCCCCGACCCCCTTTGTGTCCCACCAGGTTCACATGTGGTCCCTTTGTTCTCTTCCTTATCCTTTTCCCTCTGTGTTCCTGTGTCTCGCGGTGCCTTACTAGTGCGTTATGGAGCATCCCCGTCGTTGCCCTGGGTCTATGGCCGGAAAATTGTGTGGGGCCTTCCTCTCAAAGCCTGAAGTTGACCCGCACTCCTTGTGTTCTTCATGTAGGGGCAGTGTGTGTTCCCCTACAGCCACGTGTGCGAGTTCTGGAACGAGGTGCAGTGGGTGCTCTACTGCACCAAGAAAAAGAAGTCCTCTAGGAGATCGCTTAGGAAACCGAGCATCTCTTCGCCTCTTGCTTCGCCCGGCGTTTCTTCGGCCAGTGTCTCTCTGCCGCCTTCCCCTACCCAGAGTAGGGGACGAGGTAAGTCAGTTGCGGGGAAGAGGCCTGTGGCCCTTCCCCATGAGTCTGATTTACCTGATAGTGTGATTGTGTCGTCGATCCAGGCAAGTGGGGGGCTTGAGGGAGGGACGGGAGTGTGTTCGGGGGATGAAGCCCTGGTGCAAGCAGGGCCCATCTCGTCGGACGAGCCTATGTGGGGAAAAACTGCTGCAGCCTCTTCTCCCGCCTCTTGGGTACGTATTTCAGGTACGTCTGCAGCCGAGGGTGCCGCCGAGAAGGAAAACTCGCCGCCGTCAGACCCCCTCGCATGGGCGCCTCCGAATACGCCCTTCAGATCACCCTTGTGGATGGAAGAGGAGTTCGAGACGTGGTTCCCCAGCGAGGAGCTCCCCCGCTCCCCTCCAGCGCCTTCAGCTACGTTCCCGTCCGTCTTCCTGGAGCCTTCGTCGCCGACCGAACGACGTGTGGACCCACCAGCAACGCGGCGCGACTCCGGCCCTTCAGTGAGGTCCTACAAGTCTTCGGGCTCCTCGGTCGAGGCCTACTCCTACTCCTCAGAAGACGGAGCCCCGAGGGACCATAGGAGACGGCGAGATAGGCCCCGCAGGAGACGGTCACGCTCACAATCCCGTTCCAGATCCTGCCACGTGGGTAGGCGCTCTAGATCCCCCAGGAGCAAGTATAGGAGAAGCGACTCCCCAGAGGAAGAACTGGTGCGGGTCGTCATCCCACGTAGCCAACTCCTGGAGGCGTCAGCAGTCCCGGGCACCTCGGGCTGGCTCCCTAGGGGCCGCTCACCAGTGAGGTACGTCCCCAGCAGCAGGTATGATCGACGAAGGGAGTCCGCGAAGGTTCCGACTCCATCCGCCCAGCGGAGAGAGTCACCCCTTCGGTCTGGCAGCTGCGTCTCGGCCTCAAAATTAACAATGAGTCGTCCGGAACGAGAGAGACTCCTTCTCTCTACGAGCAAGCCCACAGACCCCTGGATCTCCGGAAGCAGAGAGAAGTCCAGGACGGAGGTCTCCGTCCCTGCAACAATGCCCGTCCTACACCGTGAACCGCCTAGACTGGACCGCTCCAGGAAGATGCCTTCTCCCCGTGCGGCTCCCCCCGTCGGAGATCCTCCGTCACGAGCAGCGGAGCGTCCGACGGAGAATGTACTGTAGATGACGGCGTAGAAGGTTCGGCAGCGGAAGTTTCGGCCTACAGGAGAGTGATAGGCCTCATTAGTCGTCATGACAGGCTGGACGAACCTGAGCCCTCCACTGACGAAGTCTGGCTCTCGAGCCTCAGCAGGCTGGTGGATGCATCTGTGCAACAGAGGCCCTCACTAGCTCTTCCTTTGGCTAGGGATGTTAGGCTGGGTATGGCACACGTTGGCAGGATTGTGGCCAACCACGTGGAAGCTCCCAAGAGCCAGAGCGCCTCCAAACTTCTCCAGGGCCTAAAGACCCAGAGCCGCTTCTACCTTCCCGAAGGACACCTCGCGGGTCCCTGTACGGTGGAGCCAGCAGTCACCATCCAGGGACAAGGAGCAGCAGAGGAGATGGCTACCACTGCCCCGGTTTGTTTCTCCCTTTCGGAAACTTCCACAAAGGAGGAGCTAGCCAAGGACCTGGTACACGTATCATCGTGGCTAGATTGGTGGGCCTCCACACTGGTGGGGTTTCAGTCCTCACACGATCTCGCAGTCCCGGAGAACCAGGCCTTGCTGAAGGAGCTGATTAGCTCGGGAGGTAAGGCCCTAAAGTTCCTCTCTTACCAGTCCATCACACAGGCCGCCAATTGGATACTGCGGAAGAGGGACACTGTGCTCAACAAGCTCTTCAGGAGGCTCCTGGACAGAGAAGCGAGGTCCCTGAGGAGCCTACCCCTGTGGAAAGACTCAGTGTTCCCCCTGAAGGCAGTGGAGGAGATGGTAGAGAGGTTCAGGAAGCTAAAGGATGCGGGAGAACCTAGACCCCCTCCAGTGAGAAGACCTGCACATAGAAGGACACCCTCCGACAACTCTCTCCCTCATCGCGCCTCACCTAGCCAGCCCAGGAGAGACGCCCCTAGTACGGCCTGGCCTCAGCCTTCGCAGCCCCCCGTAGAGGAACGCCTGCTGCGCAGTCAGCCTTCAGGCCTTCCTATTCGGCCGCCAGAAGAGGTGGTTCAGGCCGCGCCTCTCGAAGGAGGTAGGGAGAGAGGCCCCCTACCTCTGATACCAGATCTGCAGGCGGAGTGGTTGGCACCCAGAGACCCCTTGAGAAGGACGGCCCTACAAGAAAAGGTCTCTGCGATGCTGGCGAAAGGGGCAATAAAACCAGTCAAGAACCCGGATCCAGGGTTCTACAGCAGACTCTTCCCAGTGGAGAAAGCGACAGGGGGCTGGAGACCAGTCATAGACCTCTCAGCCCTCAACAGGTTCGTGTGCAAGACAGACTTCAAGATGGACACTCTGAAGTCGGTCCTAGCGGCCTTGAGGGAGGGAGACTTCATGATGTCCATAGACCTCAAGGATGCATACTTCCAAATCCCTGTTCACCCCTCCAGCAGGAAGTACCTTAGGGTAAAATGGGGTACCCAAACGTTGCAGTTCAAGACCCTCTCCTTCGGTCTGTCCACAGCCCCTCAGATCTTCACGAGGGTCTTCGCAACAGTCTCAGCTTGGGCACACGAACAGGACATCTGCCTGATTCGGTACCTGGACGACTGGTTGTTGCTTTCAGCCTCAGGGGAAGTACTGAGGGAGCAAGGCGCGAAGCTCCTGCAGTTCTGCAACGTCCTGGGTATCATCATCAACCTGGAGAAGTCCCAACTGATACCTTCCACCAGGATGAACTACCTCGGAATGGTCCTGGACTCCCGGTTGACGAGAGCCTTCCCTTCCGCGGAGAGACTGGACAACTTGGACCAGATCCTCCGGCCCTTCCTGTCGAACCAGCCCAGGAGAGCCAAGAACTGGCAAAGACTGATAGGCCACCTCGTGTCGTTAGAGAAGCTAGTCCCACAGGGGAGACTCAAACTTAGGGGAGTACAATGGAACCTGAAGGAGACCTGGAACCAGAGAGACTCCCCACACAAGGTGGTCCCAATGTCCCCGGAGACGAAGCAAGTCCTAGAGTGGTGGCACGACAGATCGAATACCCTCAAAGGAATGCCCTTCGCAGCCGACCCTCCGGAGATGCTCCTGTTCACGGACGCATCCAAGGAGGGTTGGGGTGCTCATCTCCTCGACAGCACAGCAAGAGGAAGATGGTTAGCTGAAGAGAAGAACCTGCACATAAACGTGCTAGAAATGATGGCAGTGCGAAGAGCGTGCCTAGAGTTCGTCCATCAGCTCCGGGGAAACATTGTGGCACTGATGTGCGACAACGCCACTGTGGTGGTCTACATAAAGAAGCAAGGAGGACTGAAATCGAAGGAGCTGTGCGACCTCACGATGGAGTTCCTGGAATGGGCCGAAGTAGAGCAGATCAAGATCTCAGCCAGATTCATCCCAGGGAAGAGAAACGTCGTGGCCGACGGCCTCAGCAAAATGAGTCAATTGGTAGGGTCCGAGTGATCCTTGCACCCGGAAGTGGCCAAGACTCTCATTCAGAAGTAGGGCTCGCCAGTGATAGACCTCTTCATCACGAGACTGAACGCACAGCTCCCCGTGTTTTGTTCTCCTGTGCCAGATCCGGAGGCGGCGTTCGAGGACGCCTTCAAACACCCTTGGGACAACCTCAATGTTTACGCCTTCCATCCCTTCGGGATGCTCAGGCAAGTCCTCAACAGGGTGAAGCGAGCGGACAACCTGTGGATGACTTTGGTAGCGCCCCTGGTGGCCGGAGAGAGAGTGGTTCGCGGATCTAAAGGAACTGGCGCGCCTTCCACCTTGGCCCCTTCCGGACAGAACAGACCTTCTCCGGCAACCGCACTTTCAAAGGTTCCACGAAAACCCTCGGTCCCTCTGCCTTCACGCGTGGAGGTTATCAAGCGTCTCCTGAGGAAGGAAGGATATTCGGCGAAGACGGCAACAAGGATGTCAGGGTACCTGAGACGTTCGTCAGCCGCAGTATACCAGGCAAAATGGGCTACCTTCACTAAGTGGTGCGTCTCGAACAACATCAAGCCGATGCAGGTCTCCATCCCGGAGATAGCGAACTTCCTGGTCTATCTCAGGGACGAGGTAAACATGTCCATCCCAGCCATTAAAGGAGTCCGGGCTGCCCCGAGCCAAGTCTTCCTCCTGAAGGGCATCGACCTGAGTACCTCCAGACATATCTCAATACTCAAGAGCTTCGAGCAATCGTGCCCCCCTCAGGCTGTTAGGGTCCCCCAGTGGGACGTGGCTAGAGTCCTGAAGATGCTTTCAGAACCTCCCTTCGAACCCCTAAAGGACATCTTGGACAGAGAGCTCACCCTCAAGACAGTTTTTCTGTTAGCGCTGGCATCAGCAAAACAGATTGGGGAGATTCATGGACTGTCGTACGAGGTATCACACTCGAAGGGCTGGCGTGAAGCTACCTTCAGGTTCGTACCATCCTTCGTGGCCAAGACTCAGAATGGACCCCAAGTTTGAAGGATTTTCAGTGCCGGCAATCTCTCGTTTGGACAACCCGAGGGACTTGCTTCTGTGCCCTGTCAGAGCGGTACGGAAGTACTTAGTGAGGACAGCCAAACTTCGACCCGAAATCAAGAGTCTGTTCGTCTCCTCAGGACTAGTAAAGAAGCCAATCTCCAAGAATACGATCTCCTTCTGGCTACGGCAGGTGATCATGAGAGCCTACAGTAGTGCAGGGGTTCCTCTTCCGGGGAAGCCTAGACCCCACGACATTAGAGGGCTAAGTACTTCGTTGGCCTTTGAGAAGAACATGGCAGTGGGCCAAATCCTGAGGGCAGGTACATGGGCTAGTCAGTCAACCTTCACAGCTCACTACCTGAAGGATTGTTTGAGGAGGTCCGTGGACGGATTCTCGCTCGGTCCCGTCATTTCCGCGCTCCAAAAGATTTAAAGGTGTAGCCCCGGGGAAAACCACGGGGAGTAAGTCCAAGAGACACAGGTTCCTTCCTTAACCCCCTTTTTTCCCCTATTACCTTCCCTGAAATGACCCTAAAATCCTTTAACTGCCATGGGATACACCGTCAGTGAATGAATACGTCTCCAAGGATTTTTTACAGAGGCGAGTTACTTAGACCCTAAGATAGTTTTTTGGGTAGTTTTCCCTATTTCTCATGTTTTCCTTTAGGGGTCAGCAGAACCTAGCCTCCTATCTAGGTTCCCTTTTTTCTCTCCTCATCACGGTCTCTGGGTCCTGACGGACACTCCCACCTCCTACGGTATAAGTCTCCTAAGAAAGTAGTTTGAGGTAAGTACTCCGTGTTGGAACAAATCACAAATTTTAAGTAATTTGTATTTTTCCTAACAGTACTTACCTCGAACTACTTTCGGGTTATGGCCCGCCCATCCTACCCCGAGTGCCTTACAGGACTTAGTAAAAACCTATCTGTCAAAAACTTTCTGGAGATCGAGACCTGAGCAAGCATGCTCTCTGACCCTGGGTCGTCTCATTGCGCGTAGAACTCCGCCAGAGGTTACCCCGCATAGAAAACGGGAGTAGGGTAAACTACACAAAATTCTGGTCGGTTGGGAGGAGATCCCAGATACTCCTAAGAAAGTAGTTTGAGGTAAGTACTGTTAGGAAAAATACAAATTACTTAAAATTTGTGATTTTTTGGTGAGATAGCCATGTCGTCCTGATGGACCCGCCCTCCTTTCTATGAAAGGCCTTGGCAGGCTCCCTCCCGTTATTACTGTATCTAAAGTATTGGCTTAACGCTACAAAGGAATAAAGATGGCCGACGGATATGACGTCATCTGAGTACTCAAACAGTAACGGAGGAGGAGAATTTTGTAACGGCTCCTCTTTTATTTTGCCACTTTTCCCCTCGAAGCTTAAACGCTATGCGGGGTGCAGATTGCTATGTGGCGTGTCAAGAATACGTCCCCTGATATGCGATATCCTAGGAAACTTTAAGGATATTTGCGCCAGGAGTTAGAATTCTGGAGACCTTTAGTTAAATTCTCTGGGAATATTACTGTGGTCAAATATACCCTAGGAAGCTACTGTAAGGAACCTTCCATCAGGACAACATGGCTATCTCGCCCAAAAATAGATTTTTCCAAGAGAATTTAAAATTGGCATAACAATTCTGACATTGATATCAGAGTATTTGTTTGCGCACAAATACAAACCATTGTCCTTTACTTGGAAGAACATAACAGAAAAACTGGAACACAGCAGTTAAAATTTAAATGAGGTGTAAATGACCAGTAGGTAATTACCTGTCCCCCACCCCTCCAGAGGCTCGCTGACAAACCCTTTTGATTTCAGCCGTCAGTGCAAACAATTTCTCACTGGCTGAAGCTTCAGCATTTTTTTTTTTTTTCAATGTGTTTATGGATTTTGTGTATTTTGAAGGGGCTTTTGGAGAATGTTCAGCACTCTCTCTCGAGTGGAAGAAGTGTTTCTTCCCATTGTTTCCTGAAGAGGCTTTGACTGCAACCAAGGGCTTCTTGTGAAAAGCATGCAAATTTGTAGCGTTTTTGTTTGGTCTCTGCTAGCAATCAGGGGGTGGGGCTAAACTTCATGACCCTTCTCAAGTTGATTGGTCGACTTTTTGGAAATGGTCTAAATGTCCTTGGCGTCATCCTTGAGGTTGCTTAGACCTCGACTTCTCACTTAACACAGAGACTTCTTTTATCCCTCTCCCGTCGGCCAATGGCAAGAGGGGTGCCTTTACCTTGACAATTCGAGGTAAGGAAGTCTTTCCAAAAAGAAACCGGAAAGTCTTCTGCATGAAGGGAGTCTTTATCTAGAACTTTGAGGAAGGCATAACCGTGGAGCAAACCCCCCCCCCCCCTCCCCCGAACAGGAACAGCCCTCTTCAGGGTTTTCCTCTTCATCCTTGCCTTCTAACCCTTGCAAGGAGCTGCTGGCTATTGCTAGTGTCTTCTTTAGCTTTAAACCCACTACCTTGCCCTTCTGAAGGTCTCCAGAGCAATAGCTATTCAGTGTGTGCTCCAAGGTTTATTAATCTGCCAGATCCTTCCTCTTCAGAGAGGAAATCTTAGATGCCTCTCTGGTGAGTCTCATTCAGATCATCTTGGAACTTTTAGATCTTCCTACAGATGCATACGATGCCCTCGAAAAGCTGTGTAGTCTCCAGTCTTCTTCAAGTCATCATTCCAGAGGAAAAGACCCTTCAGTTGCTGCTTCTCCAGATCATCGTGGAAATTCCAGACCTTCCTACAGATGCCTCCAGTGTGCGTTGGTAAGCTTTACGGTCTCCAGTCTTCTTACGGAGGGAGAGTCTTCTCCAAGGCCCCATTCCTGAGGAAAGCGCCCTTCAATTGCTATTCTCCAGTTTTTCTTGGAACTTCTAGTCCAGCCTGCAACCACCTCCAATGTCTTCAGAGCAACTTACAGAATCTTCAGTCCAGCTTCGGAGAGAGATGTTCCCTTGAGCTCCTTCCTGATGAAATGCCCTCAAGTTCCTGCTTTTCCAGATGGAAGGGTCCAATAAGCAGGTGCCTGCCCCTCGCCCTCAAAGGAGTTGTCCTTCGGAATGTTGCTCTTCAGAATACACTCAGAAAGTTGTTCTCTTTTACAAGCTGCCTAAGCGCAAGAGCCTGTGGCTTGTACCTTCAGTGTAGGTTGTTCTAATACCTACCTACCTAAGTTGTTTCTCAACCTTTGCCATCTGGCTTCTTTGGAGATGGATTGAAGACACGTCTCGCCAGCATGCTCTTCCAGTCACTCCTCTTCCATACACCCCTCTTCCAATGTCTGCCCAGGATTTTTGCCTGCAGACTATACTTCTCTTCAGGTCATTATTCCATTAGAAGCTCTCTCCCTCTCCAGCTACGACAGATGCACATCTTTAAACGGTATTTATAAATGCGCCTTCCACATAGGCACGTCTCACAAGCGCCCCTCCCAAGCATGCGTCTCCTATACAGGTGCTTCTCAAGACACTCTGTTTTAGGCTCTCCTACTCTTCTAACATGTCTTCCAGATGCACACATCGTTAGTGAGATGTGCAGACATTTTCTCTTTTTGTAGACTCATCCCAACACATGCTCCTTCCAGGTGCATTAGCTTGACCCTGTCTAATGGCACGTTTACCAAGACGCGAGAGTCACCAAGCATACAGGTATATCCCTTATATGCATCCCTCAGATGTGGTATCCTAGATTCTTCTTCTCTGCAAGCAGCTCAACCAAACACATGTGCTACCAAGCATACAGCTCCTCCCTTATAGATGAGTCTTCCAGACACATATCTCTAGGTGTGCTACCAAAGGAGCATTTTCACTGCACCAGACATGCTTTCTACAATACATAGCTCCCAATACAGAAGCACCATACCGATACGCATCTACTTGACGCGTCTTTCATACACGTCTCCTGGATGGGCATCGCAGGGTTTTAATCCACTAGGAAGGCATTGTTGTCTCCCAGATGCGTTAGAGGTAGATACAGATTCAATGTTCCTCAAGATGCTGCGCTCTATTAAAAAAGGTTTAATGGCCTACCTAAAAACGGGTTTCCAGCTCACTTAGCTTCGGCTAAATGAATTAAGTAAGCTCCATGGTCTCTTCATCAACATAATCCATTCAAGGGGGGTGGAGTCAGGTCTTGCTCTCCTTCATCCCTGACTTCGTAGCTAAAACTCAAAAACCGTTGTTGCCTTATTCCAGCCCCATAATTTCAAATTATGAGCCCTAGGGTTGCAACCGATGATCCTGATCAGCTATTACTGTGTCCAGTGAGAGCACCGAGGTGCTATCTCAGATGGACAAGGACTGTCAGACATTGCCTGCAACATCTCTTTGTGAGCAAGGGAAGATCAAAAAAAATTTCTAAGAACACTATCTCGTTCTGGATGAGTGGTTATCTCTTGAACTCTCGCTTCCTCTTCCACAGATCGTGGAACCTCATCATTATGTGAGAGGTATTAGGTACCATTTCAACTTTTATGAGAAATTTCTCTGTGATGCAGGTTCTTAAGCATCACACGACTTTTACTGCTTATTACCTATATTACTGCTAATTACCTATGAGACGTGACCCACAGGTCCCTGGATATGTTCTCCTTAGGAGCTGTTTGCTGAGGAGGAGGTATAGCTGCCTCTCCTCTCATAGAACCAGTAACTGCGTATCAAGGGCTGAGGTTATCTGGAAGGAAAGCAAGAATGACAGGCCTTTTCTTTTCCTTTCAATCTTCCCTCTCAAGGGACATACAGGCATCTTGCCCCAGGAATCATTCTGCTATACCTTTAAAATAAAAGGCAGAGTGACTGGCTCTTCTACTTTTTAAGCTCTCTCAGCGGTGCAGCCGCCACGAACATTACGTGCTGGATCAGACAACTGATGCAAGTAGGCTGCATTCCCGAGGATCCCTTCTAACGTATCAAGTCTGATAAAGAAGTAACTAACCATCTATTTATGGCAAGGGAAAGGGTGGACGAGTGTCTCCCAAACTCATTGCTTCATGCAAGTCATGGTACGACACTTCCAATGAAGTCTCCTTTCCAGGGAGAGAAATATTCTTCTGTGACCTATTACATTACAAAGTTACTTATAACTAGTATTGGCCTAGTCACTAACAGCCACTGAATCTCTGTGACTAGTTTATTAAGGGGTTAATGGAGTAGTCTCGTTTGCTCCAACACTCGTCGTCGGCGCCCACTCGTGTCCGAGTATTGGGTTCTGTCGTTAGCCATCAGCCTCCTATCTTTGGGGTGGGTGCTTATGTCTGATGTGGCTGTTAAGTCCTAGTCTGTGGTGGAAGAGTCGCGGACAGTGTTCACAAGGGAGGGTAGGTGGTGGGCGGGGCTGTTCTAATCGCTCTCTCCTCCTTCTCCTAGCCTCCTCATTTTGTCTCCTCCTCTCCTCGAAGTCCACGGTGCCATGGTGTACTGTACTCCTCCAGGTTTTCCTGTCCCTGGCTGTTTCTTCCCATGAGGAAGGATCGATGTCAGTTAGAGCCAGGGTGCGCTTTAGTTGATCTTTATAGCGCATTTTCGGGGCTCCTCGTGGTCTGGTGCCCTGGGTCAGTTCTCCGTAGAATATCTTCTTTGGGAGCCTAGATGGATCCATCCTATGCATGTGTCCTATCCAGCGGAGGCGGTGGTGGATGATGGTGGCCTCCACGCTGGTCAGCGAGGCACGTTCTAAGACTTCAATGTTGGTGGTGTGGCTCTCCCAGGGGATTTTCAAGATCTGCCTCAGTTTCATTTGTTGGAAGCGTTCT
Organism: Palaemon carinicauda; assembly: GCF_036898095.1. Classification (NCBI taxonomy): domain Eukaryota; kingdom Metazoa; phylum Arthropoda; class Malacostraca; order Decapoda; family Palaemonidae; genus Palaemon; species Palaemon carinicauda. The sequence continues at coordinate 85,151,738 of NC_090753.1, forward strand.
AGGTTTTTAATATCGCTTCTATATAGCGTCCATGTTTCACATGCATACAGGAGCGTGGAGAGGACTACTGCCCTGAACACCATTATTTTGGTGGTCATTGTCAGTGCGTGGTTGTTAAATACGCGGCAGTTGAGTCGGCCAAAGGCAGAGTGGGCTGCCCTGATCCTGTTCTCCACGTCCTTTTTGCTTGTGGGAGCTGATGTTAGGATGCTCCCTAGGTAGGAGAACTGGTCCACATGTTCTAACGGTTGGTCATTCACTGTGGTATTGAAGTTTGGGAGCATCAGTCCTGGTGGATGTTGGAAGAGGGTCTTGGTTTTGTCTCTGTTGACTTGCATCCCAAAACGTTCGTAGGCAGAGTTGTATGCATCAGCTAATGACTGCAGGTCCTCTGCCGTCTGACCTGGGGTGGCATTGTCGTCAGCATACTGCAGTTCTCGCACTGCACACAAGGTGGTCTTGGTTCTGGCGCGGAGTCTAGCGAGGTTGAAAACGCCTCCATTCATGCGGAAACGTAGGTCGACTGAGGGTGTGTCTGGGGGAATCTCGTTGAGCATTGCTGCGGTGTATAGCGAGAAACACGTTGGGGCCAGAACACAGCCCTGCTTCAGGCCGCCGTTGATGGGGAATGGGCCTGAAAGAGAGTTCTGGTGGCAGACTCTCCCAACCATTCTGTCATGGAGGGCACGCACCAGCTTGACAAAATCGGGTGGGCAGCCATATCTTTTGAGGACAGCACACATGGCAGGTCGAGGTACTTTGTCGAAGGCCTTTTTCAAATCCCAGAAGATGAACATTATGGGCTGTTGTTGTTCGAGGCTCTTCTCTTGTAGTCGCGCGCAGAAGATCATGTCTATGGTCCCGCCGGAAGGTCGAAAGCCGCACTGCGACTCTGGCAGGATGTCTTCTGCGAGAATAAGGAGGCGGTCAAGGAGAATCCGAACGAAAATCTTACTCGCGATGCTTAGTAGTGATATTCCCCGGTAGTTGTTACAGTTCTCCCTGTCTCCCTTCTTGAAGATGGTAATGATGTTTGCATCGCGGAAGTTACTGGGGAGGGTCTTGGTCTCCCATATTTTCAGTATAAGGAGCATCAAACAGTTCCTCAACCCGAGGCCACCGTGAGTGAGGAGCTCCAACGGGATGTTGTCTGACCCTGGGGCTTTGCCGGGCTTCATGCGCTGCAGGGCCTTGTTGAAGTCCTGGATGGAGGGTGGTAGTGCCATCCAGTGACGGACGGGATGCTGCGGGGTCATTCGCAGGAGATCGTCTGAGGTGTCTGCTTGGTCATTGAGGTGGTTCCAAAGTGAGACCTCCACCTGGCCAGGATGCCCTCGCTGTCGGTGATGGCCGTGGCCCCATCCGCGTCCTTCAGGCCGCCCACTGATGACTGTGTGGGACCGAATATTTCCTTTGTTGCTGCATAGAAGCTGAGCAGGTTACGTTGGTCAGCCAAACTCTGTATTTCTGCAGCTTTTCTTTGCCACCAGGTGTTCTGGGCTTCACGGATCCCTCTTTGGCAACCAGCTTCAGCCACCTTGTGAGCACATTTGTTAGCTGCTGTTGGTTGGTTTTCCAAAGTCAGGCGTGCTTGTCGTTTGGTTTCAGTGAGAAGAGAGATGGTAGCATCATTCTCATCGAACCAATCCTGCCGTTTCTTGGTGGTGTAGCCTAGTGTTTCCTCCGCGGCACGGGCCATGGCGTTTCTGAGGGTGGTCCAGTGGTGCTCAACAGTGGCCTGACCCACAGGGTCTGCAAGGTGTCGTTCGCAGGCCTCCTTGTAGTTCTGTGCCACCTGTGGGTTGCGGAGCTTGCTACAATCAAAGCGTTGGTGTGGTACGCTGTCAGGTGCCCTTCTGGGTGGTCGCAGGGTCGTCACGAAGAGTCGGGAGATGAAGAGTCTGTGGTCCGTCCAGCAGTCATCCGCTCCGGGCATAGATCTGTGTGCAGAACACCAACTTGTGGTAACCAACACCATCTTCCAGTTACCAAAGCGACAAAAGACCACATGGAGACACCCCCGGTCTAAACACTGGCACACCCTGGACTACGTCCTGACCAGAGCCAGAGACCGAGGAGACGTCCGCATCACCCGATCCATGCTCCAACACTGGATCAGGAAGAAGATATTTCCAGTCAGGATCATGGGGACTACCTCCCAATGAGGATTTTTTATTCTAATGAAAAGGATGAAAGTACAGTATTTGCATAGGAACAAATAGCTTAAAGTAATTTGTCTTCATCCTAGACTATAAAAACCTACAAATAGGAAATTAAGTAATTAGTATTTTTAAATATTAAACTTAGCCGGTGAATATAAAATAGCTGACGTCTCGGACGGCTCGACAGAAACACAAAAACTCGCGAGCGATCGCCATGAAGGTTGCGGGTGTGCCCACCAGCGCCGACTATCGGCCAGATACCGCATATACATGTAAACAGCTCCAGTTCTTCTCTGTCGGTCTTGTCGACAAGTTGATTCCGCTCGCTGTTGACCTAGAGTTTTCGTCATTCTTGGTGAAGTACTTCTTTTTGGTTTTGAGCTTTTGCAGTGACAGGTGTTTTTCTCGTCAATTAAAACTCTTGAACCCTTTTTTGGATAGCGTTTATTGTTGATGACTTTGGATTTGTTTTGGATTTTCTTGGACTTTTCAAAATGGCTGACCCTTCTCCTATCCCTGGACCTAAATTTCGTAAATGTAATGCTAGGGATTGTAACAAACGTCTTCCCAAGGCCTCTCTCGACCCACATACCGTGTGTTCTAATTGCCGGGGTAAAACCTGCCAATTAGGAAATCGGTGTGATGAGTGCGTGGTCCTTTCGGAATTCGACTGGCTTGAGAGAGATAGGGTGAGGAGAAGCTCCTCTAGGTCGTTGGATTTTTCCTCCTCCCATGCCCCTGAACCTAATCCTTCCCCTGTAGTAGTTGTTCCTGAACCCTCTACTAGCACTCATGAACCATCCATGCGGGATATGTTGCTTGCCATTCAAGCTTTGGGCGAGAGAGTTGAGTCCTTAGCATCGGACCGTAATCAACTCATGACGGATGTGAATGTGTTAAAGTGTCAGAGTGCCAAATCAGAAAATCGTGGGGATAACGTGATTAGTACGCAAAGTGTTTTTAGTGTTGCGACCGAGGGTTCGTCTGTTCGTGCTTGTCGTTCTCCTAGTCCGAGACCTCTTTCAGGCTCCCCTGCACCAGGGAGAAGTAATGTCGTAGGACTTAAGGGGACGAGAGGCTTTAACCAACGAACAGACGTTCCCTCTATGGTATCGGGCGTGTCTCGTCAAGATCGCCCCTACCATAAGACGAGCGAGGCCGTTTTCTCCTCGTCATCCGAAGGCTTCTCGCAAAAGAAACCTTGGAGCAAAGTTTCTAGACCCTTAAAGCGGAAGTCAGTCCCTTCAGGACAGGTCCAGCGTCCTGGCTGTAGCCATTGGGACAGCTCTGACCCTTTGCAGTCGTCGGAAGACTGTTCGCCGATTAAACGTAAGCGTAACACGGGCTCCGAGAGTCTCAGTAAAGGCAATGTTTTGCCGTCACAGACGTTACCATCGTCTCGGCCCGTACCGACTCCCGTTGATCCTAAATGGGTTGTCCTGCAGGATATGCAGAATAAGCTTGCCTCCCTTATGGAGGAGTATACCGTTGAGCAGGTTCACGATGATCCTCGCCGTTACGCTGATCGAGACGCTGGCCGTCAGCCGCCCAAACGAGCCTTTACTCGTCCTTTTGACGTTACGAAGCGTGATGTCGGTAGTTTGTCACGTCTGTCACGTGACTTGGAGCCTCACTCGATGCAGTCCCGTGTTGACTTTCAGCCGCTGCCGCAGTCTCGTGTTGACGTTCAGCCGCTGCCGCAGTCTCGTGTTGACGTTCAGGACGTTCGCCAACCAGCTCAGTTGCCTTGTTTTGACGTTGAGCGTCAAGCACCGCAGTCAAGGGTTGTTGTGACTGCTCAATCTAGGCAGTCAAGGCAGTCTCGACTTGACGTCGAGCGTCCTTCAGCTCCTGTTGTTGTTGCTGGTCAGTCCTTTCAGCAGCTACATGACGTAGCTTCCTTGACTGTTACTGCTGCTCCTTTGCGTGTGGACTTTGCTTGTCAAGCATTGCCACGGCGGCAGGTCTCTCCCTTGCTTGAGACTCATCAATTGTCGGACGAGGTTCCTTCAGATGAGGATGTTGCTGATCCTCCGCCTACTGATATTCCTTTGGATGTTTTATCAGACGTTGAAGAGCCTAAGGCTGCGCAACCTTCTATGGACTTTAAGAAAATCATGATGATTTTTAAGGATCTCTTCCCAGACCATTTTGTTACTTCTGCTCCTCGTTCGCCTCCGTCAGAGTTTGCGCTAGGCATAGCTGCTGCGAAGCCTTCTTTTACTAAGCTAGTGCTCTCTCGCTCTTCTAAGAGGGCTTTACGTTTGCTAGGCGACTGGTTGGTTACCAGGAGGAGTTTGGGGAAGACGGCATTTGCCTTCCCTCCTTTTAAACTAGCTTCTAGAGCGAGCGTCTGGTATGACACGGGAGAAGTTCTCGGCTTGGGAGTCCCTGCCTCTGCCCATGGTGACTTCTCAAGCCTCGTAGACTCTCCCCGTCGCCTGGCCATGAGACGCTCTAAAGTTTGTTGGTCCTCCTCGGACCTTGACCATCTCCTTAAAGGGGTTTACAGGGCCTTCGAAGTTTTTAACTTTTTAGATTGGTCTCTAGGAGCATTAAGCAGGAAGATCTCGTCTGCCGACCAGGATGTTTCCGTGCTTATTATGTCTTGTATGGACAAAGCCGTCCGCGATGGCTCCAATGAGCTCGCCGCCACCTTTACGTCTGGAGTCCTGAAGAAGAGGGAAACCCTTTGCTCATTCCTTTCAGCAGGAGTTACTCCCTGTCAAAGGTCGGAGCTTCTCTTTGCCCCCTTATCAGCTGCCTTGTTTCCTCAACAGCTGGTCAAGGACATTGCAGCTTCGCTTGTACAGAAGGATACACACGACCTGATGGCTACTTCTGCTCGCAAAGGAGCTCCTTCATCGTCTTATGTCGTGAGGCCCAGGATCGATACCCCAGCGACTAGGTTTATCCCGCCCTTTCGTGGCAGAGCCCCCAGCAGGGGAGGCGCTCGTGCCGACGGAAAAAGAGGCAAGAGGAGAGGATCCAAGTCCTCCCGTGGCAGAGTCTGACTGCCCACGTCCTCAGACAGCGGTAGGGGCCAGACTGAACAGCTTCTGGCAGGCCTGGGAGAAGAGGGGTGCAGACCAAGAGTCTGTGTTGTTGCTCAAGGAGGGGTACAAAATACCTTTTGTACGCAGACCTCCTCTAGTAACAGTTCCTCTAGACCTCTCTCCCAGGTATCGAGAGGAGTCAAGAAGACAAGCTCTACATCAGCAGGTGTCTCTGTTGCTAGAGAAGGGAGCGGTGGTGAAAGTCTCGGACCTTCAATCACCGGGATTTTACAACCGTCTCTTCCTAGTCCCAAAGCATACGGGAGCTTGGAGGCCAGTGCTGGACGTCAGTGCGCTCAACGTTTTTGTTATAAAAACAAAATTTACGATGGAGACCACGAAGTCCGTCCTAACAGCGGTCAGAGAGGGAGACTGGATGGTCTCTCTCGACCTGCAGGATGCGTACTTCCACATTCCTATTCACCCAGATTCTCAACCGTATCTGAGGTTTGTTTACAGGACTGTGGTGTACTAGTTTCGAGCACTGTGCTTCGGCCTCAGCCCTGCTCCTCTCGTGTTTACGAGGCTTATGAGGAATGTGGCAAAATTTCTTCATTTATCGGGAATTCGAGCCTCCCTGTACTTGGACGACTGGCTTCTCAGAGCATCGTCCCGTCATCGCTGTCTGCAGGACCTTCACTGGACGTTGGGTCTGGCAAAGGAGTTGGGACTGTTGGTCTCAACTGAATCCATCCCAGACGATTCTCTATTTGGGGATGGAGATTCGCAGTCTAGTTTTTCTGGCTTTTCCGTCTGCCACCCGGATAGAGCAAGCCCTGCTCAAAGTCCGCCTCATGCTGAAAAAAGACCGTTGCTCAGTAAGAAGTTGGATGAGCCTCTTAGGGACTCTGTCATCCCTGGAGCAATTTGTCTCTCTAGGGAGACTTCACCTTCGCCCTCTCCAGTTCCATCTAGACTCACACTGGAACAAGAGCAAGACTTTGGAAGCTGTGTCAATCCCGGTCTCCGAGCCAGTAAAAGCATGCCTGAACTGGTGGGACAGCAACATAAGTCTGCGAGAGGGTCTGTCCCTGGCAGTCAAGAACCCAAACCACGTGTTGTTCTCAGACGCGTCGGATTTGGGTTGGGGAGCGACTCTGGACGGTCGGGAATGTTCGGGTCTTTGGACGTCGGATCAGAAGAGCATGCACATCAACGGCAAGGAGCTGTTAGCGGTTCACTTGGCCTTGATGAGTTTCGAGAGCATTCTTCGAAACAAAGTGGTAGAAGTCAATTCGGACAACACCACAGCATTGGCGTACATCTCCAAGCAAGGAGGCACTCACTCCCACACACTGTTCGTCATCGCAAGGGACCTCCTCATCTGGTCAAAAAATCGAGGCATCTCCCTGTTGACAAGATTCATCCAGGGGGACTTGAACGTCTTGGCAGACTGTCTCAGTCGGAGAGGTCAGGTGATCCCCACAGAATGGACCCTCCACAAGGACGTGTGCAAGAGGCTTTGGGTGACTTGGGGTCAACCCTCCATAGACCTCTTTGCCACCTCGTTGACCAAAAGGCTCCCGACCTATTGCTCTCCAGTCCCAGATCCAGAGGCGACCCACATAGATGCGTTTCTACTGGACTGGTCTCACCTGGACGCGTACGCATTCCCACCGTTCAAGATCATCAACAAGGTACTGCAGAAGTTCGCCTCTCACGAAGGGACAAGGTTGACGTTGGTTGCTCCCCTTTGGCCCGCGAGAGAGTGGTTCACAGAGGTACTTCAATGGCTGGTAGACGTTCCAAGGAGTCTTCCTCTAAGGATGGATCTCTTACGGCAGCCCCACGTAAGGGATCTTCATCAAAGCCTCCCCGCGCTTCGTCTGACTGCCTTCAGACTATCGAAAGACTCTCAAGAGCTCGAGGTTTTTCGAAGGAGGCAGCCAGAGCGATTGCGAGAGCTAGGAGAGCTTCTACCATCAAGGTATACCAGTCGAAGTGGGAAGTCTTTAGAGACTGGTGCAAGTCATCATCCATTTCCTATTCCAGTACCTCTGTAGCCCAAATTGCAGACTTTCTCCTACATCTGAGAAATGTTCGCTCCCTCTCAGCGCCCACTATTAAGGGCTACAGGAGTATGTTGGCTTCTGTGTTCAGACATAGAGGCTTAGATCTGTCCAATAATAAAGATCTCCAAGATCTCCTTAAGTCCTTCGAGACCTCTAAGGAGCGTCGTATGGCAACTCCTGGATGGAACTTAGACGTGGTCCTAAGGTTCCTAATGTCCGACAGGTTTGAGCCATTACATTCAGCCTCCCTGAAGGATCTCACCCTCAAGACGCTCTTCTTAGTGTCCTTGGCTTCAGCTAAAAGGGTCAGCGAGATCCATGCCTTCAGTAGGAACATCGGCTTTTCTACAGATAAAGCCACATGTTCACTTCAGCTTGGTTTCTTGGCCAAAAATGAACTGCCTTCTCGTCCTTGGCCTAAGTCGTTTGATATACCTTGCCTGTCAGAGATCGTAGGCAACGAGCTTGAAAGAGTACTGTGTCCAGTTAGAGCTCTTAAGTTTTATTTAGCTCGTACCAAATCCTTACGAGGTGGATCTGAGGCCTTGTGGTGCTCGGTTAAGAAGCCATCATTGCCTATGTCTAAAAATGCTTTATCGTATTTTATTAGATTTTTAATCCGAGAGGCTCATTCTCACTTGAGTGAAAAAGATCGTTGCTTGCTTAAGGTCAAGACGTACGAAGTAAGAGCTATAGCAACTTCCGTGGCCTTAAAGCAAAACAGATCTCTACGAAGTATTATGGACGCGACCTTTTGGAGGAGCAAGTCGGTATTCGCTTCATTTTACTTAAAAGACGTCCAGACTCTTTATGAGGACTGCTACACACTGGGTCCATTCGTTGCAGCGAGTGCAGTAGTGGGTGAGGGTTCTACCACTACATTCCCTTAATTCCAATAGCCTTTTAATCTTCTCTTGAAATGTTTTTAATCTTGTTTTGGGTTGTACGGAAGGCTAAGAAGCCTTTCGCATCCTTTTTGATTTGGCGGCTGGTCAAATGTCTTTTCTTGAGAGCGCCCAGATTAAGGGTTTTGATGAGGTCCTGTTGTATGGGTTGTCGCCCTGGATACAACAGCTCCTGGGAGTCTTTCAGCATCCTGAGAGGATGGCTGGACTTCGTGAGGAAAGCGGACTAACAAGGCAGAGTAATCGTCACAGTCAGCTTCCTTACCAGGTACCTATATTTATTTGGGTTTTGTTATGATATAACTGTCAAAAACTTTAAGCATATATGCCTTTATTGTATTAATACTGGTCTCTACCCACCACCATGGGTGTGAATCAGCTATTATATATTCACCGGCTAAGTTTAATATTTAAAAATTATATTTTGATTATAAAATAAATTTTTGAATATACTTAACCGGTGAATATATAAATTAAAGGCCCTCCCTTCCTCCCCGATAGAGACCCAGCGGAATGAGAAGAACTGGAGCTGTTTACATGTATATGCGGTATCTGGCCGATAGTCGGCGCTGGTGGGCACACCCGCAACCTTTATGGCGATCGCTCGCGAGTTTTTGTGTTTCTGTCGAGCCGTCCGAGACGTCAGCTATTATATATTCACCGGGTAAGTATATTCAAAAATTTATTTTATAATCAAAATATCATTTTTCTTAAAATATACAAACTAGAGTTCTTTTAATAAATATTTTCCCTCAATTACCCTTCTTGGTTCTGAGACTAAAGGTCACAAGTAACTTAACTCGAGTAAGGCAAGAGAGTAGATTTTGGGGACAATTCAACAGCTTCCAGCTTCAACAATACTTCTAATTGTTTTAAAACTTTGGTATATTTTAAAGGGCTGTTGAAAATATTTTAAGATATCCAGCTTGTTTACAAAAATTAATCTAAAAATGTAAGATTACAGTACATATATAGATTGAGCAAATTAAAGAAAAGCAAGAAATAAAAACAAAAATTTATATATCAATGACGAAGAAATATAATAATTGTCTCTTAAGAATAGAATATCATTGATAAAATAATATATAATTAGTCGAGTTGTAATGGAACAGAATATGTGTTGAGCCATTTGTCCCAGTGCTAGTAGCAGGGAGGAGATTTTGTTGTCATGAGAAGTGAAATTATTTTTTATTGAAAAATTTTAAAGTCACAAAGTTCTGTGTTCATTGATTATAAAATTATATTTAAGGAGTGTTTTTTTTTTTAACTAAATATGCATTTATTTCAGATATTGTACTCCTAAATGCTACCAACAAAGTAAAACGTAATGATCATACGTATATCTAAAACTTCGTTCCTGTCATGACTTTTCCTTAATTCTTGCCCCCAGATATGTCTGTATTAGCTCTGTGTTCAAGCTGACATCGGAATGCACCTCTCTAACGGTCACCCTAGTTCTCACGCTGAGAAAGTTCCTCTCCTTAATTTTTTCTATAATTTATTTTCAGAATCCCTTCACAATTAGCCATTGGATTGGCACCATTTTAGTCTTTAGTGGCACTTTTTTATTCACTGATGTTTATGGGAAAATTAAGGAATCTCTGATTACACCTGCAAAAGGAAAGGAAGATTAAAAAGTAACTGATGTCAAGACACTTTTTAAAAAAAGAATCTCGGCGTTGGTGCTACTCAAGGCAAGTGTAAGTCGGTCATCTCCAAGAGATGTCATTACGATTTGCTGTTCTTTATAATACTTGTTGAATGTTTGTGTGGAATTGATACATATATATTTTATAATACACATTTGACATGTATTTGATAAAAAATATATTCTTTTTGTTATCATAATTCATAATCACGTAATGCTGTATACAGAGCATTCATATGAAAATTGTTGTCGCCATGTTGATCATGGTAAGTGTTGATTGTTTGCTTTATTATTTAAATATGTATTTCGCACTTACATTTAGGTATATTTAAATATGTATTTATTTTGTTCTTATTTTAACCATAAATTCAGGGCGTGTAGTATTCATACAGTGCCAAAGATGTAGGTGTTGATAAATTCTGTTCTTTGAATTATTATGATAAAATAGAAAAAATAAGACATATTTTTGTCTCTAATTATTGGATATAGTATTTTATGAAGGGTACAGTATTATACTTTATTGATGATATTGTTATAGCAAAGTATTACATATAAGGAAATTGTGTGTTGGGTAAATTTGTCTTTAACTAACAGATCTGGATAATTAGCATATGAACTATTAAAAAAAATTACCCATGTCCATCGAGAATCAAATTTATTTTTAACAGTTTTAACTTTGCCAATTGCATTTACTTTTAGGTATTTATCACATATGGAATCTTCAACTTTTTGTAGTTATTGATACTGTTATGGACAAGAGAAAACTAGATTAGCTGCAGAAGTATAAACTAGGTAATGATTTCACAAATTCTACAGGGAAATTAATAGTGTACAACAATACTAGGAAATACTCAAGCCAGGAGTTAGGACCTGGTGTTGTAGTCATCTTATACATAAATAGTAGGTAGTATTGTAAAAAGTATTTCTCAGCAAAGCTAGGTCTTAAGTCCTGGGCCTCATCATTTCATGATAGTGTTGTCAACTTTGTCCCTTTCTCCTCACTCTGTTTGCTCCAATGCTTAATTTATACAGTATTTATAATCTTATCCTTAGCTTTTTTTTGTAGTGCTCTGAAGTGTATCTTTAATTATTCACTGTAAAAAATCCACAGCTTCGAAGTCTTGGTGACTTTGTTCTAAATATTTAAGAGAACCATTGGTGTGTTATAAATATAAAATGTTATCATCACACCAATGAGGTTTGTACTTCACATTCACAGTTACTCGAACTCAAAAAGAAGTCACATATTGAACTATTCAATTTATAAGCCATGTTTTTTTTTTTTTTTTAATTGTTCACTTTGATAATTAGTAGTTGATCAGCCTCCATTTGTTTTAGAGCAAGATGCTTACGACAATCAATTCGTGAAGGTACCACACTCAGGCGGAAGTGGGTAGCCAGTCACGTTGGTAAATAGTTAATGAAGTCACAAGGATAGTCATCATCCACTATTCATTCAAGCTATAGCTGAAATGCATGTTCACTTCCATTTGTAATTTTGCATAAAGTATTTCAGTTATCATATAGGCAGCTAGTTTTTCCATGTTGCTTGCAGCATAGGATAATGGTCCTTGTAAGTTTTTGTTTCTAGACTAAAGGTTTTCCAAATGGGATAATGAGTATTTAGAATGTGTTCATACTAATTTTTAACAGCTTGCTTATGCAAATGCCTGTGTCTTAATGTGACCAGAGACTTAGCATTTGTAATTATTTTTTTTAAGAATTATGTGGTAGTTAAAAGAGGAGACCGCAACTCCCACCTTTTATTCTACATCAAAATGCTCCTACTTCCCAGTTTATTTCAGTTTTCAGTAGTTTTTAGTATGTTCTCTAAACCTAATATTTATCAAAGGAGCTTTTAATAATTGCTGTGATATCAGATTAGTCAGTAGCAATTACACTTCCTCTAGTCCAATCAGGGCAATCAAAATGATAATGGAGGGGCATTGAGCAGGCCTCAACCCACTAAATCCTTCTTCTCTAAAGCAGAAGGCTAAAGAAAAGTCCCGAGTATGAGATGTCCAGAAGATTGCCAAGTACCGCGAAGCATGACAAAACAACAAAGACCCTGTCACAAAGTGTCAGGCATCCCAGACCTGGTCAACAGATAGTCTTCCTAATGCAGAAGATAAGGAATTGATAAACCCAGTCAGGTCAGCCATCCCACCTACGGTAATTGAAAGAGCTTGTTATTCAAGCCTGGATATGCCTTTTTAAAGAATTTAGATAACCCTAGCAAAGAAGAACTGCTTTATTCAAATTGTAGTTGGTTCTCAAGAAAATGGTGTCAAGAGAAGTTATTACGTACGGCTTTACAGGGAAGAGGTAAAAATGTATCTCATTCATAATTATCTTTGTTAAACTTGCAAGTTTAAATAGGAATCCAAAAATCCAATCCAAACAGCAGAAATTTAGCAGATTCCCCTTGTCAGTTTCATGTGCTAGAAAAAAGGGGTTGTGACAAGATAATTTTAGTTACACCCCTATCAAAAATGGGAAGCATCCGATGGAAATTAAAATTTTTGTTTTTTTATGGCAAGGCAGGAATCCACTCTCCTACCTTTACAAGACTTGAGATTTAAGTTTCTATTAGGCATACTTTTTGTATGCTATGTGTGGGGCAAAAAATACAGTAACAAAGATGTAAATTTTACAAGACTAACAATAACATGTTTATTCGCATGGGATGGATTCTTTTTAGTGTGAGCTTGTTTATTTATGCAAATGCACTTGATGATTAAAAGTGGGAATATTGGTGGACATTATGCAGAGCTTAGCTCAATCATCTGGATTAAAGAAAATAAAAATATCATCTTAGCCAGATGAAGTACCCAAACAAGTAAGCACTAAGAAAATCCCAAGTGTGATTTGGATTATTTTATGGAGTTGGGGGTTCAGGAAGGGAAGTAGTTATATAATCATGTGATTCTGGTGAAGTGGATTTTTCAAAGGCTTTAGCCCATATTCAATTTGTCAAGTTTTAAAAAAAGTAACTTATGTGAGGCGGTTTTATTCAAGTTTTTATGTACTGTTGCTACAGAATTGTACACTAAAATATTACTGTATACAGTACTAATATACTACAGTATACATTTAATTTTACATAGGGTTATGTACACAATATGCAAGCTGTGTTGAAGAAAACATTGCAAATGCACATGTTCAACTATACAAAGGAGTTAGCAGGGTATATAGTATAGAAAATGGGACCAATCAAAAATGTAAACAGGACAGTCTTGTATTAGCTCATTCTTTCATTGCACAATGGCTAAGCATAGTATATTCGATATTACTTGTACACATACCTATATCCATTACATTTATACATATATATACATACTCATTAATTATAAATACTGCTTAATTACTGATGGAATACGATTCTTTTACCGATCATAACGGAAGTAAGGTAGAGTGTATTTTGCCACATGAATTTGTTCAATTATAAGACTGCTAAGATAAATCAGGCCTATTTTCTAGGATTTTACTTGGATTCAGTGTTCAAGTGGTAACTTACTTATGTTTACATACGCTAGATATTGTTAGGGTACAATTTTAGGGGCAGAGTAACTAGGTCTAGGATACTTTTAAGCCCAAACTTTGGTCCCTTATGCATCCACCTTGGCACCATTAGTGCGAATAAGTAACTGATTACGGTAATTTAAGTTTGGAGGGTTTTGAAAAGTAGAATATGTTAATTTATAAAATTCCATGCTTAAATTTTGTGGCTCCTTCCAATAATCCTACATTATTCTTTGCTATTTCCTTATATGGTACATCATTATCTTCAGTCACCTAGTTCTTCATTCTTTATCCTTAGTTCAACTCTTGTCAGTTTTTTTTTTTTTTCTTTTGATGTAGTTGTTGATTATATAATGCATTCAGAAAATAATTAGTTCTTTTCTGTGTGTAATGCATAAATTAATTTATTTTACTTTGTAGATAGAGAGAATGGTAGCACACATTGCACTTATAACTAATTTGAGGTGAATTTTTATTGTAGGTCCAGTATGATTGGCTTATCTTTATCCATATTTTAAGATATATGAAAGACATTAATCCTTAATTACACCATTCGACTTTTCCGCAAGCAATCAGTCATAGATAAGGAATAGATCCCGCCTGTATCATCTGTTTCCTTTAGTTTTGAGTTGTTGAAATCCGTACCTTCAATTTATTGCCAACAACAATCGTTTTGAGTTGTTGAAATCTGTACCTTCAATTTATTGCCAACAAACAAGTTGTATCTTCTAATAGTTATTCTATTTATAAATCCCAAGTGAAGTTTAATTTGGTCCTCATCCTGGACATCCTTGCAAGAAGATATACCAAGCATTCTTCCTTAATGTACCTTCTTACACAAACTAATTGTTTTGTGTATCTCATAGCATTTTAATGCTTTGTCTCTTTCCTGTTTATATCTTAATACAAAAGCTTCAACTTATATATTATTTTGCAAAATTGTGAGGCATCAAATTATAGACTTCAATTACGCCAGTTCCTTCATAAATACCTACATATTCCTGTTAATGGCTTAGTTGGAAATTTTTTGGTCTTAACATTATCCCATGGCTCTTTCTAATTTATCAGTATACACTGTATTGGTCAATTTTGCCATTTGAAAACTATCTTTTTTAACATAAGTAAATGTTTATGATGTGCAGTATATGTAGGATTTTTTTTTTTTTCACTTAATCCCTCTAAGTAACCGAGATTTTTCAGTGCAAGGCCCTAGGAGACATAGTATATACAAGAGTACAAATATCTTTCAGATTGATGCTACTTTATTCAGAATAAATAAGGCAGCTTTAACGGTATTTTTCAAACAAATGGTGAACACTGACAATGGCTGTAGTATCTTATGTAATTTCTATGTAGTTTCATTTTCATCCTCTTGAACTTTATACATCCATTGAATTTCAAGTTTCGATTATAATTTTCCAATAGACATTCCATGAAAAGGTATTATTTGTAAATCTTGTTGTTTCATGATAATTTAAGAATAGGTTAAAATACGAAGCATTCCAACTGTGCTGTATCAACATTTACATTTTATTATGTATCAAAGTGTAATAAGTTAGGCAACATTTAATGTTGTATTTTATTTATTGATAATTTATTACTTTAAACATGGTTATTTTGCATTTACATATAGGTTTAATCTTTTAGGTAGTCCTTTTTGTGTAAATTTGAATATGTAACTAGTAGATAAGTTCTCCTTGATCAAATATACATATTTCTGGTGGATTTAGGAATTATTAGCAGACTGAAAACTTTGCATTTCCAGTGCCAAAAATATGTTATAACCCACATTCGATATTTTCAGTTATTTTTATGTCTAAAATTATTATAGCATAGAATTTATAATATTTTACTTATGAAATAAAAACCACTGCAGTATTAAAATTTATGAATGTGGTACCAGAAAATATGACAGACTAAGAATTACAAGGATGAAAATCTTTGCCGTTTCATTTTTCTCCTTTTAAGGTTTCAGTCACATGTCCAGATAGTTGCAATGTGATATGTTTTGACTAATTTTGAGTTATATTATGACATTTGCTTTTTTGTTTGCATGTGTGATTTGGAGGTTTTTGTCCAAACAAGTCAGATTCTTTAATGTGGTATTCCCCTTAACTAAAGTATTTATATGACATTGTAGCTCATGCTTTTATTAACTGACTGACTGTTCATAGTAATTAAGCATACTCTAGCTTTATCATTTCATGGCCTTTTTTATGCTGTTAGATTACACAGTATTTATATCTCAAGGTACTTGCACAACTCCTAACCATTTCCAAGGAAGGGTATTCCTCCTGTAGGTCATTTGGCATTAAAAGATAATTTTCTCTGTTGGAGAGTTTGCAAGGTATAACGTTGCCTAATTATAATTTAGATCCTTGTATTTGCCAATCACTCACAGTTCTCCCTGAGTAAGTCCTCTACCTTCAACTCTGATCACTTCCATTTGTACACAAATGCATAAGGAAGGAGTAAGGAATCATTGATTTACTAAGCAATTTCTCACAACTTGATGCAGAATACAGTTCAGTAACCTGCAGAATATTCAGATTTGAACACTGTTGTGGATGAGGAATATTTAGATTTGAACACTGTTGTGGATGAGGAATATTTATGAATCTTGTCACAAAACTTGTGCCTAAAAGCACAATCTCAATTCATCTCAAAACTGTTCAATCATTGCCTAGTATAAATGTCTTTCCACTTTAGAAAGTCATCTTGGTACCCAAGACCTCCTTTGCTTCTGTGCAATAAAAAATAGTTTTTTTTTTCCTCCAAAGGATTCTTTATTTTGCAGAAAATGGATGTCATTCTTAGACTGATAAAACCTTCCTTTTACTCTGAAAGGAGTTTTGACACATGATTTACCTTGCATTTTCAGCTTTAATGAGAAGAAGCATTTGATAATTTCTCTTGCCTCTGTAAAAGGATCTGTCAGTCTAATATGACTACCTGCTGGAAAACTTAACATGTTCTTCCATCTGTTTCCAAAGTCTGACCTACACAGTGGAATAAAATCTACCTCAGTAGACTACAGATTACTTGGACAATTTTGAAGATCAAACTTTCAAGGGGATTACATCTTGTAGTTTCATATTTATCCTTCTCCTTTCTCCATTTACCTTATGCTTAATCTGTGGGTTGTGTTATTACCAGCACCCCTTAAGCAGGAAAAACAACTCACTCAAGTTTGCCTTTATCAAAGTTCAGATCAAAACATTTGTTGGCCATCATGTTAGACATAACTGCAATTCTATTATAAATTAAATTCTGTCACATTGCTACACAGCAATGCATATCCATTTAAATATTTGGCTAAGCCACATAATCTATGTTTTATACCAGTTGGACCACTTTCTCCGCTATCAAATGCATTCCCATTGATTTAGATATTCTACTTTTATAAGCCTATGATTTGTACTAGATACAAATGTTTAAAAAACAAGCTATTTACAAAGACTCACCTCATATCTAGGTCCTTTTTCCTTAAATGTTAAGATGCAACTTGAAATAATTTGATTGTGAAGCCACAAAGCAGAGAAAGGTTGAAATAAGGGGAGGCTCTCTCCTTTCCTCTAGTTCTCCTTTACTCATCTGGAACTACCTGCAAAATTTTAAGATTGGTGAATTCTTAGTCTGTCATTTCCCTTCATTGAACAAATTACACCTAATAGGTTGCATTAAGAATTGATTATTTGTCTACTAAAACAATGTTAATGAAAATTGTTTAAGAGATTGGAGAATATTTTCATGAATTTTTTTAGTCAATTTACTTGAAGGCATGAATCATCCATGATTGCAATATAGACACTAAAACAATGTTATGAAAACATTGTTTAGCAATTGGAGAATATTTTCATGAACATTTTATATTTGAATTTACTTGAAAGCATGAATCATTCATGACTGTGCAATATATTTTTACTTTCACAAAGTTTTATGTAACTTTTTCTTGTAACTATTTATTCTACTCCAGGTAACTTTTGTTGATTGTTGAAGTTTCTTCGACTCAGTTGTAGGACCATTTGTAATTATGGCATTTACTGTATATATTGCAATAGATTGTTAATTAAAATAGTGATGATGATGTATAGTAGAAATTCAATACAGAACCATTTGTAATATTGTTGTGTGTACTTGATAAAAATTATATCTTAACATAAATCAATGATTTGCTCCTTACGATCCTCCAATTTCTCTTAAATTTCCTTATTGTTTATTTGTAATGAAATTGACAGTTGATAAGCAGTATCTTGGTCAGAAAGTGCTTATTTTCAAAGAAAAAGTAGAAAAAATAACATAAAAAGTTAGGAAGTTTTATGGTCTCCACATATCTTGCCCTATTATTTTGGTACTCAAATTAGGGCACCGATAAATATCTCAAAGTATAAAGTGTGGCTTACCAAAACAATAAGCAGCAGCAGTGTCCTTCACAAAAAAACAATCTCTTTTCGTTTTGGGAGTTAGGATCATGGTAGAATACAGTATTGTACAGATCAAAGTCTTACAAGTTCCATGAACTGCAATTCCTAACCCCTGGTTTCAATCAACACTATCTTTTTCCCTCAAAAATTTAGAATCACAATTTAGTGAAGAGAATTTCTTTACACCCCATGATGGAGACAACCACATCATGATGTAGTACACCAGAGGTTATTCCCTCCCTACTGTACTTTATACAATACACTCCCAGTGAAATTATGCAAGCCTCACCTTGTGAAGAGGCAGTTTGGAACAGTTACAGACATTGGAAAAGATAAATCCAGCTTAAAGAAGAGGTATTTAGGTTCAGCTCTAAATTTCTCACTTTAGATACATGGAAAGGCAAGTTTCTTTTTCTCAAATCAGTACAAGACAACTTTAAAGTGTTGTAATTATTTCATTTTTACAAACTAACACTTCCACAAATACTGTACTTGAGGAAGTTAAACTATTACAATGGTTAACTTACTATGGGAAGTCTTGTAATAAACAGATAAGAACGCTTGAGATCGACCAAAAATTTATGAAACAATGGGGGAGTTGATCTCCTCTAATACCAATAACTCTAATTGTGACAAGTATTTTAGTCCAAGTCTCCAACCTGTTATCCAACAACTCTCTAACTCCTTAACTGTCTTGATGGATTACACAATAACATCGCTAAAGCTGGATCTGATGACGATTAACAACACCAAGTATGTTACAAAGATATGCTCTAGCAATATGTTTAAGCAATTCAGTCATGTGTTAACATAATTGAACTTTTCTAGTTATTTTACATGTTTATGTGTATGGAAGAGTTTGCTCGTTCAAACGTAAAAAACCAGGTTGTTGAACCAAACATATCAAGAAGAATTAAAATATTTAGTTATCAAAGTTGGGCAACGTTTTGAAAAATAATTCTCGTTGAAAAGTGCTGAAATGTGTGCAAGTCAAGGTAGACTACTTACTATTAACCTGTCATGGGGCGTGTATTTCTCCATTGTAGCTATACAGTACTATGGATTTAAATAGTGTCAGTGCAGAAATCTAATAAATTTAAAGATGTCCTCCCGAGACTTTCTGGGACAGACAAAAAAGATCCTTGAAATCATAAACATTATGTCCTTTTGGTAATACAACACTAGCTTATAAAGGAGGTACTTGAACAATTTGACAAAAGGCAATACAAGAGTGACTTCAAAGACACTACTCCATAAGAACTGCAGATAATTTCCAAACCAGCTATAATTGCTTTTGTGCGTAAGGGGCTCAAGGAATATGCATGCAAAAAATGCATTTCTTTATGAAGTGCATTGGCAGTCCTATGAGAGTAGAGTTTTTCAATTCAGTGGTTTTGTTCCACTAAATGATATGTAATTTACACAGACAAAATGCACAGTACTATTGTAAAGAAACGGGATGATTAAACCTATTCAAAAACTCAACCGTGGGAGGGGGAGTAGTGCCATAGTCCACCTTATGCAGTGCACTGTAGGCATTAAGGGTCACTGCAGTATTCCTTCGACAACTAGCTGTATGGATTTTATTTTCTACTTTACCTCCATTCTTGCTTCTCTTTTATGTTGCTGTCCAAGCTATTCTAACTTTTCCCTCATAGAGTAACTCTAGGGTCTTACCCCAATGGCAATCGGGCACTGAATGGCAACACAGGTCGCAGTGCTGGGTAATATAGCCCAAATCCGATTAAAGTTGTCCGTGTCTTCCCTTGTGCGAACTGATTAATGGAAGCAGAGTTGCATGCTTCTATGCCATCATGCTTTCTTTGCAGTAAATATTTAAGAATAAATTACCTTAGAATTAGCTACTCTTTGCAGTAGTGATGACAAACTAACCATTACTATTATTAAAATGGAGATTAACCAGCCCAATGAGTCAAGCTCGACTCTTACAGAGAGCTAGCCGCACAAACTAAAGACAGAGCTGATCTAACGAATGTTAACCATTTTTTGTTTAAGGTACTTACAAATGCAGTAGATCACTTACCGATTTATAGAAAAATGAAACAGTCTTCCATCTACGTATGTATAAATTTTGTTCGAAATTCAAATCTTAGGGCATCTGAAGGGCAGTGATGATACTTGTCATCTTTACTCGTTGGGTAGAGCCATTGCCTGTAAAAATAAATTTAAACAAATATAGCAAATAAAAACAGCTCTATATATATATATATATATATATATATATATATATATATATATATATATATATATATATATATATATATATATATATATATATATATATATATACACACATTATATATATATATATATATATATATATATATATATATTATATACTGTGTATATATATATATATATATATATATATATATATATATATATATATATATATATATATATATATATATATATACACACATATATATATATATATATATGTATATATATATCATATATATATATATATATATATATATATATATATATATATATATATATATATATATATATATATATATATATATATATATATACATACACACACACATATATATATATATATATATATATATATATATATATATATATATATATATATATACATACACACACACATATATATATATATATATATATATATATATATATATATATATATATATATATATATATATATGTATATAGTATATATAAGCAATAGAAATACCATATGTGTTACTAATAAAAAAATACGTTATCTGTATATCGGTAATAATTATGTTAATGATAAAAAATACCCTAATAACTATAGGAGAGAAATCGCGCATAAAAGAAAATAGACATGAAAAATTAATCATTGAAAACTGGAAAAATCATGAATATGCAAAAAAAAAAAAAAAAAAAAAATCGGGATGTACCTACTATGTTAATACATAAGTGGGTATATAATAGGGTTTAAAGGATTAGAATAAAACTCAAATACATAAGTGCCATAAAAATGAATGAAAGTATGAAAAATGGTAGAAAAATAAAATGCTGTACCGTGCCTTTGAGAAAAATTAAAACTTATCTAAATTAAATGCAGTAATGTGCAAGGAAAAATTCTAATTACAAAATAAAGTATGATTGGGGCTCAGATTATGATAGAAATATAAAACTCTATTATTATTATTATTATTATTATTATTATTATTATTATTATTATTATTATTATTATTATTATTATTATTATTATTATTATTATTATTACTACTACTTGCTAAGCTACAACCCTAGTTGGAAAAGCGGGATTCCATAATTTATGCCCAGGGGCTCCAACAGGGAAAATAGCTCAGTGAGGAAAAAAAAGAAAAAAAATATTCTAAGAGCAACAAGATTAGAATAAATATCTCCTATATAAACTATAAAAACTTTAACAAACCAAGAGGATGAGAAATAAGATAGAATAGTGCGCCTAAGTGTACCCTCAAGCAAGAGAACTCTAACCCCAAAAGGAAACTGTGTATGTCTAATGAAAATGGGAAGAATTAGAGAGGAAAAAAAAAAGTGTGCTAGGCTGTCAAAATTAAAGTGCGCGCGCTTGGGTGTGTGTGGCTGACGAAATTTAGAAGAGAGAGAGACTGATTACTCCTGCCGAAAAGAAGAAACAGATGGGAGATGGGAGGGGTTCCTTAACTGTGGAGACAAATAGGAGCAAGAGCAGCTCTTCCTGTAAAATTAAATAATATTTATATTAGGAAAAAAGCAATGGAAAAGCTTAAATAGATTCATCGAGTTTAGTTTGTGGTGAAGAGAAAAGAAGCGTTCAAGATATGCGAGCCATAAAGACTGTATGGGATCTGGGCCATTATGACAGGTGCTGGGGCCGGGGAGATAATTCAAGGTAAAGGTACACTTGGGAGTGAGCCTGGGGAGGGGGGGGGGGGTTGCAGCTGCACTACTAAGATAAAGTTGAATAGTAAGAGTTACTGAATCAATAAAATAAACTACTACACATCCACACTGAATAGTCTGGCCTATTCTTTACAGATTCTCCTTTGCCCTCATACACCTGACAACACTGAGATTACTAAACAATTCTTCTTCACCCAAGGGGTTCACTAGTTGCACTAATTGTTCAGTGGCCACTTTCCTCTTGGTAAAGGTAGAAGAGACTCTTTAGCTATGGTAAGCAGGTCTTCTAGGAGAAGGACACTCCAAAATGAAACCATTGTTCTCTAGTCTTAGGTAGTGCCATAGCCTCTGTACTATGGTCTTCCACTGTCTTGGGTTAGAATTCTCTTGCTTGAGGGCACACTCGAGGACACTATTCTATCTTATTTCTTTTCCGCTTGTTTTCTTAAAGTTTTTATATTTTATATAGGAGATTTTTATTTTAATGTTGTTACTCTTCTTAAAATATTCTATTTTAATTCTTTTTCCTTTCCTCACTGGGCTATTTTCCCCGTTGGAGCCTCTGGGCTTATTGCATCTTGCTTTTCCAACTAGGGTTGTTGCTTAGCTAGTAATAATAATAATCATAATAATAATACTGTAACCAGGGGCCGGGTTGCACGCTGCTAAGATCCGTAGGCCTTAGGCCTTAGGGCCTACAGTGTTCTACATGAAATGTAAAAATTCTAGCTGTTCCGAGATAAAATATTACAAAGAATAACCAAGACAATAAGGAATTATTCACACAGTACATAGATGCTGAAGTACAAAAATAGTAATGATCAAATCATACAATGTTAATATAGACTGCAAAGCCAATCGAGTGTCTCTTGACATATTAAGCATCCATAAACTTGCGTGCCAAGTACTCTAATCAAGAATTTAATATTAAAAAGGACAAATAACTACATCAATAAATAATTATGGAATTGTAAAATTAAAGAAAACTCATGAATTGTGGAAATTTGAGAGGTATGTCACACGTATAGGCACTGTGGTAAGGATATTCTTCTGTTTATTCCAAGAAAAAGATCGATATTAGAATTAAAGGGAAACGATGAAGGGAAAACTTGAGTTAATAATAGGGTTTCATTATCGTTTCCACCATTGTCACACCCACACCCACTATTAGGCTTTTTTTCTTTTACTTTAGAATCGGGAGAAGACAATGCACCAGCGTGGGTGGGATAGGACAAAGTGTAAATGTAATCAAGACCCATGGAGAGTCTCTCTCTCTCTCTCTCTCTCTCTCCTCTCTCTCCTCTCTCTCTCTCTCTCTCTCTCTCTCTCTGTGTGCATGTATGTGTATGAAGAGAGAGAGAGAGAGAGAGAGAGAGAGAGAGAGAGAGAGAGAGAGAGAGAGAGAGAGAGAGAGAGAGAGAGAGAGAGAGAGAGAGAACGTACCATTGCGATTAACTAGCTTCGGGGGGGGGGGGGGGCAAGAAAAATTTTTAATTTTCCAGTCATGGCCCATATTCAATGACTACTACTCGTATGAATGGAATATTCACTACTATGAAAAACGGTAGTTTTATTACATTTATTCTAAAAAGTAATATGGTGTCAAATATCTAAACTGTATAAAAGCAATCAGTAGTCAACTACGAATTTTAAGAGATAATTGCTATCATTGGTGAAAAGTGGGTGTGCGCCTCTGGAGAGAGAGAGAGAGAGAGAGAGAGAGGAGAGAGAGAGAGAGAGAGAGAGAGAGAGGAGAGAGAGAGAGAGAGAGAGAGAGAAATTATATATATATATATATATATATATATATATATATATATATATATATATATATACTGTATATATATATATATATATATATATATATATATATATATATATATATATATATATATATATATATATATATATATATATATATATATATATATATATACTGTATATATATATATATATTATATATATATATATATATATATATATATATATATATATATATATATATATATATACAGTATATATATATATATATATATATATATATATATATATATATATATATATATATATTAGATAAATGACAAAACTGTTTTCAACTTCAGCTAAGATACTAGAAGCCTGAAACTAAGTTTCCCCGAGTTGGAAGAGATGGAACCATAAACTTTGGGGAAGAGTTCTCGGACACAAAAACTCTCTTTGCTGTTGGTCTCTTTCGTATAAATTTCCTTAGGCATTTCTACATTATTCTTTGTCTATCTTAATTTTTTTAGCTTTATATAATTTCCTTAAAAGAATTAATTAATACATTCCTATGACTTAAAAGAAACTACCATTAACACATGAAAGTGGCAAGTAATTCCAAGGTAGAAATCTACTGATTTTTTTTTTTTTTTTTTTTTTTTTTTTTTTTTTTTTTTTTTTTTTTTTTTTTTTTTTTAATGGAGATAGATTGGATTTGCCACCTGATAGAGTCACGTACTCCAAGTCTTATAATGAGAAAAGTAAGTATCAAGTTGCTGAACACTTGAAACAGAATATTCATTTTAATGTAAAAGTTAAGACCCATCAATACTTATATCTACTTCTGGTCTAAAATGAATAAAGTTATATGATTCAGGTAAAATAACTATAAACAATGGGAATTATATTATTGATTAGCACTTGTAAAATCTATGTTTAGCAGTCGTTGGAAACAAAGCAGTCGGTAACGACAATCATTATAGACAATGACAGTTGCTGTAAACGAAGAGAAGAAAGCATACGCTAAGGGTAGAAGAGACTCTTTAGCTATGTCAAGCAACTCTTCTAGGAGAAGGACACTCAAAAATCAAACCATTGTTCTCTAGTCTACGGTAGTGCTATAGCCTCTGTACCATGGTCTTCCACTGTCTTGGGTCAGAGTTCTCTTGCTTGAGGGTACACTGGGGCACACTATTCTAAGTAATTCTCTTCCACTTGTTTTGTTAAAGTTCTTATAGTTTATATAGGAAATATTTATTTTAATGTTGTTACTGTTCTCAAAATATTTAATTTTTCCTTGTTTCCTTTCCTCACTGGGCTACTTTCCCTGTTGGGGCTCCTGGGCTTATAGCTTTCTACTTTTCCAACTAGGGTTGTAGCTTAGCATATAATAATAATAATATTGCAGACTTCGAAGAAAAAAAACAACATTATCTAAGACACCAGGCATAGAACAGCAAAGCAGCTTACAGAGAGAAGCAAAATCCGTCTCACACCCGAAAGAGCAAATTCAATAAATGAAAACTAGATTGAACGCAACACCCATAGGAGAATAGGCAGAAAACATCTATCGTAGAAAGTCAGAATAAGCTAAACAACAGCACACAGCGATCCCACCGAGGGCAACAAAGTCCAGTATGTCATACTTGAGACAGCAGCAGGATAAGAATGTCAAAACATTAGTTGATGAGAAGAGGAGAGTTTCAAAGAGATCAAATCAGGGACAGAAAAAAGTCATAGACTATAGTCAATTCTTTTTAGTGAGGCAGATTTGCACCGACTCGTACGGGTGTCCTTTTAGCTCGGAAATGTTTCCTGATCGCTGATTGGTTGGACAAGATAATTCTGACCAATCAAATAGCAGAAAAATTTTCCGAGCTAAAAGGGCACCACTGCGAGTCCGTGCAAATGCGCCTCATTAAAAAAAATGGAGTATAGACTGTAGCTTCAACTGACAAGGAGATGGAAAAAATGGTAATAAGCATCTTTAGGGAGACAGACCCACAGTTACGTCACGAGTAGGTAGTCAAACCATGAGGAATATGGGTAGCTAGTTAGATCCATAGCAACATCAGACTTAACAGGCCAAATCCTAGGCAATAATAGAAACAGGAGTCTAGTCTCGGAAGAACAAGAGGAGGAGGCACATCTTAAAACAGCAACAGGAGTAAGGAGGTCAGCCAACGAGGGACAACATTGGTGACCTGTTGGTAACATCCTTGCCTGGTGATCACTGGACTGGGGTTAGAGTCCCGCTCAAAGTCTTTAGTTACTTTGGTCGCTGCAACCTCATCATCCTTGTGAGCAAAGGATGGGGGTTAGGGAAGCCTAAAAGTATTTGCCGAGTCATCAGCAGCCATTGCCTGCCTCTCCCTGGTCATAGCTTTGGTGGAGAGGGGGCTTGGGTACTGATCATATGTATATAAGATCAGTCTCTATGGCATTGTCCTGCTTGCTAGGGCAATGTCGCTGTCCCTTGCCTCTGCCCTTCATGAGTAGCCTTTGAACTTTTAAAAAACAACAACAGTAATTGGAGGCCACTGAATAATCATGAGCCACTACATGAGTTATACACAAATCAGGCAGCAACAATATGAGTAGGAGGCCAATCCTCTAGCTACAACTATAGTAAGAACATAATAATCTTTGAGCAACAAATGGCACGGAAAGAAAAGTCCCAGAGTGAAGACTCTAATCTGAGAGAAAAGTAGGTTAATCCCTATGTAACAACAGGAGTTGGAGGTTAATCCCTGAGCAACAACAGGAGTGGGAGGTTAATCCCTGAGCAACAACAGGAGTGGGAGGTTAATCCCTAAGCAACAACAGGAGTGGGAGGTTAATCACAAAATAACAATAGGAGTGGAAGGTTAACACTAAGCAACAGCAGGAGTGGAGGTTAATCCCTAAACAACAACAGGAGTGGGATATTAATCCCCAAGCAACAACAGGAAAGGGAGGTTAATCCCTATGCAACAACAGGAGAAGGAGGTTAATCCCTATGCAACAACAGGAGAAGGAGGTTAATCCCTATGCAACAACAGGAGGAGGAGGTTAAACCCTAAGCAACAACAGGAGTGGGAGGTTAATTCCTAAGCAACAACATGAGTGAGAGCTTAATCCCTAAGCAACCACAAGAGTGAGAGGTTAATCCCTAAGCAGCCTTAAGTGTAGGAGCTTAATCCCTAAGCAACCATAGGAGTAGGAGCTTAATCCCTAAGCAACCACAGGAGTGGGAGATTAATCCCTAAGCAACATCAGAAGTGGGAGCTTAATCCATAAGCAACCACAGGAGTGGGAGCTTAATCCCTAAGCAACCACGGGAGTAGGAGCTTAATCCCTAAGCAACCACAGGAGTGGGAGCTTAATCCCTAAGCAACCACAGGAGTGGGAGCTTGATCCCTAAGCAACCACAGGAGTGGGAGCTTAATCCCTAAGCAACCACAGGAGTGGGAGCTTAATCCCTAAGTAACCACAGGAGTGGGAGCTTAATCCCTAAGCAACATCAGGAGTGGGAGCTTAATCCCTAAGCAACCACAGGAGTGGGAGCTTAATCCCTAAGCAACATCAGGAGTGGGAGCTTAATCCCTAAGCAACCACAGGAGTGGGAGCTTAATCCCTAAGCAACATCAGGAGTAGGAGCTTAATCCCTAAGCAACCACAGGAGTGGGAGCTTAATCCCTAAGCAACCACAGGAGTGGGAGCTTGATCCCTAAGCAACATCAGGAGTGGGAGCTTAATCCCTAAGCAACCATAAGTGTAGGAGCTTAATCCCTAAGCAACCATAAGTGTAGGAGCTTAATCCCTAAGCAACCACAGGAGTAGGAGCTTAATCCCTAAGCAACCACAGGAGTGGGAGCTTAATCCCGAGGCAACCACAGGAGTGGGAGCTTAATCCCTAAGCAACAATAGGATTAGGAGGGTAATCCCTAAGCAACAACAGGAGTAGGAGGTTAATCCCTAAGCAACAACAGGAGTAGGAGGTTAATCCCTAAGCAGCAACAGGAATAGGAGGTTAATCCCTAGGCAGCAACAGGAATAGGAGGTTAATCCCTAAGCAGCAACAGGTGCAGGAGGTTATTCCATAAGCAACAATTAGAGTCGGAGGTTAATTCCAAAGCAACCACATGAGTCCGAGGTTATTCCCTAAGCAACAACAGGGGTGGGAGGTTAATCCCTAAGCAATCACAGGAATGGGAGGTTAATTCATAAGCAACAACAGGAGTGGGAGGTTAATCCCTAGGCAACAACAGGTGTAGGAGGTTAATCCCTAAGCAACAACAGGAGTAGGAGGTTAATCCCAAAGCAACAACAGGAGTAGGAGGTTAATCCCTAAGCAACAACAGGAGTAGGAGGTTAATCCCAAAGCAACAATAGGAGTAGGAGGTTAATCCCAAAGCAACAATAGGAGTAGGAGGCCAATTCCAAAGCAACTGCAGGAGTAGGAGGCCAATCCCAAAGCAACAACAAGAGTAGGAGTTTAATCCCAAAGCAACAATGGGAGTAGGAGGCCAATTCCAAAGCAAAAACAGGAGTAGGAGGCCAATCCCAAAGCAACAACAAGAGTAGGAGGTTAATCCCAAAGCAACAACAGGAGTAGGAGGCCAATCTCTAAGCAACAACTGGAGTAGGAGGCGAAACCCAAAGCAGCAATAAGAGTAGAAGGCCAATCCCTAAGTATCAATACGAGTACAAGGCCAATCCCAAGGCAGCAATTGGAGTAGGAGGCCAATCCCAAAGCATCAATAGAAGTAAGAGGACAAAACCCAAAGCAACAATATGAGTAATAGGACAATACTAAATCAACAAGAGGATTAGGAGGCCAAATCCAGAACAACAGGAGTAGGAGGCCAATCTAAAAGCAACATCAATAGTAGGAGGCCAATCCCAAAGCAACAACAGGAGGAGGCCAAATCCAGAACAACAGAAGTAGGAGGCCAATCTCAAAGCAACATCAATAGCAGGAGGCCAATCCCAAAGCAACAACAGGAGTAGGAGGCCAAATCCCGAACAACAAGAGTAAGAGGCCAATCTCAAAGCAACATCAATAGCAGGAGGCCAATCCCAAAGCAACAACAGGAGTAGGAGGCCAAATCCCGAACAACAAGAGTAAGAGGCCAATCTTAAAGCAACATCAATAGCAGGAGGCCAATCCCAAAGCAACAACAGGAGTAGGAGGCCAAATCCCGAAAAACAAGAGTAAGAGGCCAATCTCAAAGCAACATCAATAGTAGGAGGCCAATCCCAAGGCAACAATAGGAGATCAAATCCAGAACAACAGGAGGAGGAGGCCAATTTCAAAGCAACAACAGGAGTAAGAGGCCAGAACCAGATCAGCCACTATACCAGATCCAGCGCAACAACACACAGGAACTCGGAACCAAAGCAAAGACAGCTATACGCCAGGCATACGATAAACATGAGGAGTATGTGGTCAGTCGGAAGTAACGAGAAATGTAGGTGGCTAGATAACTAGCAACCACAGTTGTAAGAGGACCCGACAGCAAAATCTTCAATAGATAAAACGTTCATCAAACATGAGGTCCCTCCATAAAACATTGGATTTTACCCCATCTTCCACCTTGAAGCAAAGTAAGGGCACTATGATTTCTATTCTATCTCCACTGAAATACTTATAAATCACATTGCACGTATGTTAACATAAGCAGTTTATTGTAAAATTGCTTTTCCCAGTCGACTGACATAGATTGTTGATTAGGGTGAATATGGGTAAAGAGTTAACTACTGCATCCAAATGTAATTTCCAGGAACCAAATGGAACAGGTGCATTGTAAAGTTGTTGTTTTTAATTTGAATTAAATACATAGCTAACTATAGTCAATTCTTTTTAGTGAGGCAGATTTACACCGACTCGCAGGGGTGCCCTTTTACCTCGGAAACGTTTCCTGATCGCTGATTGGTTGGACAAGATAATTATAACCAATCAGAGAGCAGGAAACTTTTCCGAGCTAAAAGGGCACCGTTGCGAGTCAGTGCAAATGCGCCTCATTAAAAAAAAATCGAGTATAGATAGTCATTCGATAGAGAGCATGTCCTGGCTCCCATAAGCAGTCTTATTTTGCTCTAACTCTGCTGCTTACTTATACTTCGATGTATTTTCTTCAAAATATAATGAAGTCGTCCTTGAGTCATACCACATATGTCCAAATTTCGATGAAATTGATTCGGTAGAATTTGCCCAATGTTGTTCACAAACGAAAAATAAACTAATAAAACATTTGTCCTTTACTTAACATTGGGATTGTTTTCAAAGTAATGTTGCGTACTTGTACTTTGGTGTACTTTTATCCAAAATGTTAGAGATTCATCCTTGGATCACACCCAACATGATTATCTAGTTTGATCAAAATCGGTGCAAAAAAAAAAAAAAAAAAAAAAAAGGATGAGGAAATACATATCCTTGACCTAATTGATAGTACAGTGGTAAAGTGTTTGCCTAGCATTAGCATGGCAGCAGATCAATCCCCGCCAAGGACCAAGAGTTTAAGCAGTTTACTGGGGAGGCCACTGCTGTGGTTGGGCACCACAGTGGGGGAACCCCCCCCCCCCCCCCCCCCCCCCCCCGCGTGCCCGGCTGACGTTCTGGTGAGTATCTATTCTGATGAATCTGGAACTGAAACCAGACACCTTTAAAGTCGCTCAATAAGTATCTCTGCCATTTTTTAACTTGTTCAGTTTAGTTCTCAAGACCTAAACAACATCTCAAAAGATTCACACGATATCACTATTATAATTTTCTTTGAAGTAATTACATTTTATCAAAATCTACCTTACTTGTGTATAAGATTTACGATTCTTGAAGCAAGGCGGCTATAAATTTTCCTTCTCTCCTAAAAATACTTTCCTATCGCTCTCCAAATTCTAATCGCTGGTTGCCAGTCACTTGTAATACCTTAAAGGAACATTTTCATATAGAGTTTCACAGTGGATTTTCTATAATTCTGCTGGTAGACGAACGAACCGAAACAAATAAAAATGAATTAAAAATTAAGACAATATTAACGATCCTATCAATAAATAATTGTAAATAATTGTAAATAATTAGCATCTTTAAAACCAATCTATTATAAATATTCTTCCCAAAACGTAAATTACGCCCATAATTAATTTCCACCAGACATGAGAAAATCCCCCCCCCCAAAGGAAACCTTTAGTTCAGGTGTATCCTATGGTCCAATAAATGTATAGATCCTTTTCCTGACATGACTGGTTTTATGCAAGTGCCACGCAAGATATCGAAAACCGATTGAATATCCTCTTCCTCTCTCTCTTTTATTTATTCCCTTTACTTCATAGTACAGCTTCGGGAGGATCTCTCGGTATATAATGTCACCGTTTGGACCATGAGTCTCAGGCGAATCTAAAGATGAAGGATATTTGCCATTTACTTTGGCTCCTTTCTGGAGATGAGAACAATGTGTCTATGTGAGGTTGTGTGTGTGTGAGAGCGAGTGTGTGTCTGTGTGTGTGAGAGCGAGTGTGTGTCTGTGTGTGTGAGAGCGAGTGTGTGTCTGTGTGTGAGAGCGAGGTGTGTGTCTGTGTGTGTGAGAGCGAGTGTGTGTGGTGTGTGTGTGTGTGTGTGTGTGTGTGTGTGTGTGTGTGTGTGTGTGTGTGTGTGTGAGAGAGAGAGAGAGAGAGAGAGAGAGAGAGAGAGAGAGAGAGAGAGAGAGAGAGAGAGAGAGAGAGAGAGGAGAGAGAGAGATTGATTTCTGGGTAAGATTTTGGGCTGGGATTCTTAAAATAGCTTCGGAGCAATCTGAAGTATGAATACGAAATGTCTGAAGACCGTAAACAATGACTGTCTACCCAAAATATTAGTAAAGAACTAAGTACGAAGAGTGAATCTAAACCACAGAGGGGGAGTCGTATATGAGAGAGAGAGAGAGAGAGAGAGAGAGAGAGAGAGAGAGAGAGAGAGAGAGAGAGAGAGAGAGAGAAATCCTGTCACATATTACGGAAGTTGAACAAGGATTAATTCTGCGAAACCATAAAGAGAGCTCAATTTACATTATACTGCTGCTTTTCAAGTTCGCTAAAACGTTATGCCTTTCGGATAGGAATTCAAAGTTGTAACTATTTTTTCTTAAGTCGTTTTGTGCATAAAGCAAATGTTAATTAGGATCAAAATGTCAAAACTTGTAATTAATAATTAAAAGTCATAGCGTAGCCTAGGCCAAGGCCTACGCTACCTATATTAGTGTAGTTCTAGTCTATAAATGTGTTTCTTCAATTTGAGGAAAAAATAAATGAATAAGTAAACACGGAATAAACAAATACAGCTTCAAAAGTGTTACTAATTCACACGAATACATTCTAAACGTCCCATACCAGCATATCTTTGGAGTAACAGACTAAATTCGACGGAGGCTACAAAGCAATTACCTTCTATTATGGAGATCGAAGGTTAATTTATTCCCTTTACAGAGTATCAAAAAATATTAAAAAGTTCTTTGAAATATCATAGATAGTTTAAATGTTAAAATGTTATTCCTGATAATTCATTTAAATGAATTCTAAGTTTTTATTGTAGTTACGGGAGGAATAAAGTTTTTCTACATTCGTTTCTTCGAAAATGACGCTTATTTTCACTACAAATAAAAACCTAATTATCTAGGAAATATTAATCAATGGGGTCAGTGTACGCACCTCAGCATGTATCGCTTGCCAGTACATACGAGCTTGATTTTTTTTTCTCTGTGAGTGAAGCGAACTCACGACTTAACATAAACCAATAGATTTCTAAAAAAAAAAAAAAAAAAAAAAAAAAAAATCCCCGTTCTTAGACGGTCTAACGGGTTTTCTGTTTATTTGCTTTTTTCAGTGAAAGCACGGAGCCTTTGTATATCAGTGGCCAGTTCGTCTTGCATAGATTAAAAAAAGAACCTAAACTTTCCCCCCTAACCTAACCTACAAGTCGTGTTCTTACCTACATACCAAAAGGGGGGGGGGGGGGGGGCGTTAGCCCCCTGCGACCTCCCTTACACTGCCGTATTCTCAGTTAGCCATAATTAAACATACAGGAGGCCGCTAACTTACATACACCCTGAAAGCACATTATTTATTATAGGAAATAACTATTTTTTTTCTGTTCAAAATGTTGTTCCGTCCGTAACTATAATTTTACCGAATTCTGTAAATGAACTCGCTTCGGTCAATGTTTGACAATTTTGTGCAATTACAAAACAAGCCGTAACTTTTAAATGTTCATAAGACCAACAAGATTACAATAAGATTTATACTTACAGCATGATAAACACCAACGTTATCTCATGGACAATTCTCTCAGACAAAAATTCACAGACAAAATATAAGAACAACTTGAAGTAGAACCGCCTTCCGTGACGAGTAGGCCACAAATGTAAACAAATGAACTAGACAAGGATTATGGAGCTACCAAAAAACAACATGGCGACATGTCATTTATTATCCATTGCGTTATTATACTCTGCATGAAATCCACGCATGCGCACACACAAAATGATGTAAATACCTCCCCTATTTAATAAATAGCAAGAGTTTGGTGTTATATATATATATATATATATATATATATATATATATATATATATATATATATATATATATATATATATATATATATATATGTGTGTGTGTGTGTGTGTGTCTGTGGAGTAGTCATACCCAGGTTTGAGGAGTGTGTCCTTATCTATCTAAATATCTAGCTGTCCTTTAGACGGATCACATACACTAGTACTGCCATAATGGCGGTGAATAGAAGATGCCCAAGAGGGAAAGTATACAATCGCTAGGGTGAATAGGAAAGGTAGTGCTACAAAGGGACCTCATGCGGTGCACTGTAGACATTTTAATCTTCACCGTTATCTCCATTCCTGCTTGCAAGATTTTGCTGTCCAATCTCTTTGAAGGTTGCCGTATCAGGAGCAATCAGAACCAGACGTCCAAAATACCTAAGAGAATTGCTACATGTTGTGCAGCCAACGAAACATATAGGTAGTAGACAAGAGAATAGGTATAGATGGTTTAAAATCATGGGAGCCGAGGTGAATGTCTAATGTAGGTTCTAGAGCTTTCTAATATATGTCCCCAAGACGATACAATAAGCTCCCTCTAGACATCCGAAAGACTGAAGATATTAAAGTCTTTCAACGGAAACTGAAGAATTTCTTGTTTTCTAAGAGGTTCGATAATGTGGATTTAACAATAAAAGTGCAATAGGATGTGTAATACTCTAAATAGCTAAGAAAGTATACTAAACTGATCTTGTAGGTACTGTACATCCGGGCTGTAGGTCACAAAGTTCCACTGTGTGATAGGATCAAGAAAACAGCCCTGAAAGTAGAGTATATTGAAGCTGTGGAGTTTCCTCCGCTACACATCGGCCCACTGGTAGCGTCCTGTTGTTGGCCCGTCGGTAGCGTCCCTTGCCTGGTGATCGCCAGACTGAGGTTCGAGTCCCACTTGAACTCGTTCGTTCCTTAGGCACTGCAACCTCACCATCCTTGTGAACTAAGGATGGGGGTGTTGGGGGAGAGTATAGGTCTATCTACTGAGTCATCAGCAGCCACTGCCTGACCCTCCTCGGTCCTAGCTTGGGTGGAGAGGGGGTTTGGGCGCTGATCATATATATGTCACTGTGCATTGCCTCTTCCA
>NC_090753.1:85190753-85193322 GCF_036898095.1 Palaemon carinicauda
TGAGTCTTTTATAGTTTATATATGACATGTCTGTTTTTGACGTTGTTAATAGTTTATATAGGACTTATCTGTTTTGACGCTGTTACTATTTTTATAATGATATATTGTTAATTTATTCTCATCATTTATTAATTTCCTTATTTCCTTTCCTCACTGGGCTATTATTCCCTGTTGGAGCCCTTGGGCTTATAGCATCTTGCTTTTTCCAACTAGGGTTGTAGCTTGGCTAGTAATAATAATAATAATAATTATCATTTTTCTCAAGTCCAATCTAATGCTGCTTTCATCAGCCTCCCCGCCCCCCCCCCCTCCCCCACAAACCCACAAAGACTTCGACCCAGAGAAAAAAAGGACAAACAGCTGTTATTGAAATAGTTAATAACTTGATTTGGATGCATGTAAAACACAAACTTTTTTTCTGCTTGATTCCGCAAGTTTTTAAATGAAAACTTTGTGCGCCAGCATTTTGTTGGTAATGGAAAACATGCTTTATTTCCGTCTCTCTTGTAAATAAATTCAGACGTGTAACGTTTCCTCCCCCTTTATTAAATTTAGACTAAAATGTTAATTATGACTGTTTTCATAATAATAACAATAATAATAATCATAACAACAACAATAATAATAATAATAATAATAATTGAGAGAGAGAGAGAGAGAGGAGAGAGAGAGAGAGAGAGAGAGAGAGAGCGAGAGAGAGAGAGAGAGACCTATATATTTGTTCTTTAGTTCCATAGAGAGAGGAACAAACTACCTTTTGGTAGACAGTAATAATAATAATAATAATAATAATAATAATAATAATAATAACTTTCTTTACCATTCCCAAAAGAAGTTTATTTTAAAAGAATTGGAATGAGGCTGCTTGCTCCAGTACATTCCTCACCCTGACAGTAGCTTACCTTAGTCTACTAACGAACAGGAACATAATTTGTTTAGGTTAACAGATATAAAATGGATTTTCAAAGACACGTGTTTAAGTACTAACTCCTCCTCCTTTATCTCACAGCTCGGATCAATTCAGGATCTTGATATAGTAAGGCATATCTGATAATCACTGGACAGTGTGAATCATTCACATTGGCACCACACACAGACACACAGACACACAGACAATATCTTCAAATAGTCATATCTCCGCTTTTAGAATCTTATTTTCGCTTGCATGAATGTACTGCCAATATATAAGGATGATATATATATATATATATATATATATTTATATATATATATGTTTTTTTTTTTTTTCTTTTTTTTTTTTTTTTTGAAGAATGTCCTGAGGAAAGCCATTAGTTAAGGGATGAAACAGCTGTCTGCAAAAGTTGAATAAATGGAGCAATACAGTAATAAATTCCATCCTTTTCTCAACAACATCATCATCATCATATTATTATTATTATTATTATTATTATTATTTGCTAAGCTACAACCCTAGTTGGAAAAGCAAGATACTATAAGAAAAAGACTTCAAGCCATGCCCTTATTCGTATCTGGGGTTTGGCGAGTTCTTATCACCCCCGGTGGCCAATGCGGATTGGTGATGGTGGGAGACTATAGTTTGATCGCTCACAGCAAACCAAAACAAGCATGGGTGGCCCTGACTAGTTAAAACTTTGCTGGTCATGGCGATACGCAAACCCTTTCACCCACGTTAAGGCATACCCTCTTGGAAAGGGGATGGATATATATATATATATATATATATGGGTGTGTGTTTGTGTGTGTGATATTGCAAATGAAAAGCAATAATTCGACATGCAGAAGGATCTTTTTGACTAAAATCAACAAGGACCCAAAATTCCTTAAACGAATAAATACACATACATGCAAATACATACATAAACACATCATAAAAAAACCTACCGTTCACATCACATACCTTTTAAAAAAAAAAAAAAAAAAAAAAAAAAAAAAAAAAAAAAAACCGCACCCAACGATTTTCCCATCTAATTCTCTTTAACAAACTCTCCCACGAACTGCCACCGACAGACCTTCGAATTGGGCCAGATTTCCTTTTAATTTCAGAGTTTCCTGCCTCCCGTAATCACTAACGACAGTTTTGGGGGGAATTAATAGCGCTTGTATCTTTATACTCTACATCTTCCTTGTTGTAAGGGGATTTATACAGCTGTATAAGAATAGATACGAGAGCATGAGTCATAAAATTGTTCGTTTTATACACAAAATTTATTATACAGAAAGGAAGGCAAACACAATCATATAAATATTTGTATCTCACATTAGGATGGAATATTAATTATTCAAGATTGATATGAGATAGAAGTTTATATTTATTGCATAAGATAATTTCTGTTTATTTCGATTACCCAAACACACATACATACACACACACCCGCATATATATATATATATATATATATATATATATATATATATATATATATATATATATATATATATATATATATATATATATATATATATATATATATGTATGTATATATATATAACAATTATCTAACCAAACAAAGAAAGGATAATTGATAATAATAATGTGGTAGAACAAAAAATGTAAGTCAATTACTGAGCAATTAACGTTAAATGCAAT
>NC_090753.1:85193822-85221566 GCF_036898095.1 Palaemon carinicauda
ATTGTGGTGACTCCATTCTTTTTATGACTAGTATAAAGGTTCACCCATAGTTGTGATTCCATTTTATTTCGTCCAGTATAGTGTCACCCATAGTTGTGACCTCATTTTTCCCTGACTAGCCCAGAGGGTCACCTACTGTATAGTGGTGATTCCATTTTTATTGTGTAGTACAGTTGTCATATATATCATTACTTTTTGGACATTACAACCGACAGCCTAAGCTCACCCATTGTTGTGGCCCTGGTTTTCAAGTTAGGCTCCTGTTGAATTACTTGCAAGGCTTGCTATTTGGTAATAATTCTTTCTCAAGAGGCATTTTTCATAGCCATTGTGCATTTTGCCCAGCTTCATCTTCATCCTTCCTTCCATGAGACTCTTGCATAAGGCTAGAGCGTCTTTCCCCTCCGTGTAATTTCTGGCACGGTCAACATCGTACCTTGTGTTGTTGAGTTTTTCTTGTCGCTGTCTCCACAAAAACTTAGCAAAATGACTGCCGCTGAAATCAGTGCATTGTGGACTTGGCAGAAAGACAAGGCTATGAGGGAGAAGCATTGCGAAGGTATGTGCGGGAGCTCATGAATGAAGACAAAGCCCGGAGAAGGACAGAGCAAGAAAGGATGCGTTATGAAAGAGAGAGAGCGCATGAATTAAGAATGCAGGAGATGGACGCCCGATTGGCACAACTCAACCACTTGCCACCTCAACGCAATGTTGCCAAAGTAAAGCAGGACAATCTCAGGAAGGTCCAGTTCATAGAAGGAGTTACCAAAAAACTCCCTACAGTGGAGTTCCAGATAACCACGCCCCAGCTCCATAGGAAGTGCGGACTAGGGGAAATGAGCGACATCGGACATGAGGGCTACGATTTGCGCATGGGTCAAGAGCCCATGACGGTGGCGCGAGTGCCCCTCAGATGCAAGAAGGCTGCCAAGCCGGAGCCTAAAGCATTGAGGACGCGACCTGCAGGGAAAGACAACTGGGTAGGTACCATTAACCTTGGGGAAATACCTTGGCTAAGTGAGGAGGCCCAAGAGTTTTCCTCCTCCAGCAGTGAGTCTGAGCCTCATACGCCAGAAGTTAATTCTGGTGAAGGTGTGCTGCATCCCACCACAGGGGATAGAGCTATTTCCAGCACCATGCCAGAGGTCTCAGAGGAGGGCCAGGCGTCTCCCCCTTCCAGAAATGAGTCTAAGCTTGTACCCGAGAGAGCTCCCAGCTAAAGCAATGATGCTTCCCAACAGGCCAGAGGTCTCAGAGGAGGACCGAGGGGCAGCACCCATCATTCCAGAGACCCCCAGGAGCCAAACAGAGCCCATCAGATTTCAGCTGTCGGACAAGACGCTGGAAAACTACGGGGAAGTTGCTGATTCAGACAAAGCAGAAAGAATTACTCTCTCAAAGGAGAACTTCCTGCAGAAGGATGGGGTGCTCCTCAGAATCACCCGAGGTTCTCACGATCCTGCTGAGGCCCTGCGCCAGCATGTAGTTGTCCCCCATAATTCCCGCTTGTCGGTGCTACGAATGGCCCATGAGGGACTGGGAGGGCACTCAGGGGTGAAGCACACAACCAAACTGCTGCAGCCCCATTTCTTCTGGCCAGGCTTGCAGAAGGATGTTAAGGCTTCCGCAACCACTTGCCATCCGTGCCAAGTCATCGGTAACTCTAAGAGAATAGTGCCAAGGGCCTCGCTCCAACTTATCCTATCCATAAGTGTTACAGAGATGACACAATTCTTTTATTGGTATGGCTTCCTAGCCACATTTCAGAAGGACGAAGGTTCCCACTTCATGGCAGAGGAGTCACGACCTCTGACCATACTCATAATTCATTTTTGGCTTCACCAGGTGCAAGCAGGAATTCCCAACTGTGGAGTTTACTTAAATGGCAGCATAAATTTCTTCCAGACATGGGATAAACTCCAAACTCAAGAGAATGAGCTCTCAGGCATGGGCTCATCTCTTGAGCATCTTGGATCCTATTGTGCGGACCAAAAGTTCCCACTGACATTCCTAAAGGACCGTAATCCTCTAACCTACTTGACTGAGCTACGTAATGGGAATAAGGGGCTCATGAGGTGGGGCATAGACCTCCAGAACTACAACTGGAAGGTCAAGCGCCTAAAGAACTCAGGTGACAGAGATGTGTTTTCCCGGCATTAGTGCCCAATGCACAGTGCCATGACCATAGCGTAGCCATAGTCAGTAGGTTAATTTAGGTTGTATGGAAAAATTTTAATTGGCCTTGGTGTCTCCCCAGGTAAATAAGCTTGAGGAGCCATCTTGGCATCATTATTTGCATTTAATTTATTTTTATGTATTTATTTTATCTTTCTTTGCATATAAGCCAATTTTCTTCAATTTTATGCCTACCACTGCACTAGGTCACTTAACTTTAACCTTTTTTTTACATTTTAATTTTCCATTTTGCATTTTTTAATTTTTCAGTTGCTGCCTCACAGCCAGCATACTTATTTCTACGTGGCACTTAAAGTTAATCTACTGTCAAAATAATGTAAAATGATGACCCTAGTTGCAGCTTAGATATTTATCCATTATCGTGGTGAGACTCATTGAGGGAGGAGTCATTAAGGCTAGTGGCTTCAGACCTTGCTTGCAGAGTTCTTGTCCTGTTTAGGACAAAATCTCTGCTAAAATGGGGGGCTGTTAGTAATGGCGGTCATTTCGCCACCTTTTTCAAATAACAAAGGATCCCGCCAGCAAGCGTGAGTCAAAATGCCACGAGTTTTGGGACCCTACCCAGAGTCTCACCCCCCTCCAACCATCCTATACCAGTCTACTCCCCCTGAGATCTCAATTTCAGCTACCTTCGAGTCACGTGACGACATCGAGGTCCCAGGAGGAGGGAAGCGAGCTGTGAAGGATGTGGGACACGTGACCAAGCCTGACCAATAGGACACCGGTCAGGCCAGTCCCCCCTACCCGCCCCCCCTCAATTGGGGGTCAAGTGGGGTTGATCTACCCAGGAAAAACTGGGGATCTTCCTTCGTGAGTCAGCATCCATAAGGAGAACATCTCCTCCTTCTTCACTCAACCTCCTTGAGGGAAACATCATCTCTCTTCACCCTCAAGACATCAGGGAGGCAGGACCTCTGTCTACATCTTTCCACAAGGGAAAGAAACCAGAGTCATTTTTACTAAAGGTAAGGTGTCTGATTTTGAGATTCTCAATATCCTTACCCAACCTGCCATCCCTTCATTATCACACCCCATTTTTCCTTATCCTCTAAAGAAAATCCTACCCACTGAACCTTGTATCCTATCCCCCTATACCCAGACCACGTGTGCAGTTTAGTCCTAGTTTTAATTAACTCACCCTGTGACAGTGTTGATTCCCATGTGTAACGTTTAAATCCCTAAGCTTGGCATTTTCATTTAATTTGCTTAAAAGTTTTAACCACACGACTTCATCGTGTTCCCAGCCGGTAGAAGTAAGTGTGCTGCTAATAATTCAATTTATTTCCCCCTTCCAGGGAACGTGATTGCTGTGCTGGCGTTTCAACCACGGCCAACCAAACTCCATTCGAAGCTCCTCGTGGCTCAAACTAAAATAGTTATCTGCTGTGCTCCCCTTTCATTTATTTCTATTTAAATATTATTGTAAATACATCTTTTTGTCAGTATTCCTTGTATCATTGCTGACTGGCGACCTTTACCATTGTTATTTGTTTTGTTATGGCCCTTGAGTCCCTTAAGCAAGGCCGGACTCGAACTAGTAGCTTGTAACAAATAATATAATATATATCTATATATATATAAACATATATATAAACACATATATATAAACATATATATAAATATATATATATATAAACATAAATATATATATATATATATATATATAAACATATATATAAACATACATATACATAAACATATATATATATAAACATAAATATATATATATATATATATATAAACATATATATGAACATATACATATATATATATAATATATAAATTATATATATATATATATATATATTGTATATATATATATATATATATATGATTCTCTCTCTCTCTCTCTCTCTCTCTCTCTCTCTCTCTAAAGAGGCACTCACTTTTCACCAATGTTAGCAATTATCTCTTAAAATTCGTAGTTGACTACTGATTGCTTTTATACAGTTTAGATATTTACCACCATATTACTTTTTAGAATAAATGTAATAAAACTACTGTTTTTCATAGTTGTGAATATTCCATTCATACGAATAGTAGTCTTTGAATATGGGCCATGTCTGGAAAATCGAAAGATTTTCTTAAGTTTCCCCCCCCCCAAAAAAAAATAGTTATTCGCAATGGTGCGTTCTCTCTCTCTCTCTCTCTCTCTCTCTCTCTCTCTCTTCTCTCTATGGGTCTTGATTACATTTACACTTTGTCCTATCCCACCCACGCTGGTGCATTGTCTTCTCTCGATTCTAAAGTAAAAGGAAAAAAAGCCTATTAGTGGGTGTAATAATGGTGGAAACGATAATGAAACTTCCTATTATTAACTCAACTTTTCCGTTACTTCATCATTTCCCTTTAATTCTAATATCGATCTTTTTCTTGAAATAAACTGAATATCCTTACCACAGTGCCTATACGCGTGACATACCTCTCAAATTTCCACAATTCATGAGTTTTCTTTTATTTTACAATTCCATAATTATTCAATGATGTTATTT
This sequence comes from Palaemon carinicauda, assembly GCF_036898095.1. NCBI lineage: Eukaryota > Metazoa > Arthropoda > Malacostraca > Decapoda > Palaemonidae > Palaemon > Palaemon carinicauda. The sequence goes on from NC_090753.1 coordinate 85,198,511, forward strand.
GTCCTTTTTTATATTAAATTCTCGATTATAGTACTTGGCACGCAAGTTTAAGGATGCTTAATATGTCAAGAGACACTCGATTGGCTTTGCAGTCTATATTAACATTGTATGATTTGATCATTTACTATTTTTGTACTTCAGCATCTACTGTATGTACTGTGTGAATAATTCCTTATTGTCTGTTATTCTTTATAATATTTTATCTCGGAACAGCTACAATTTTTACATTTCATGTAGAACACTGTAGGCCCTAAGGCCTAAGGCCTACGGATCTTAGCAGCGTGCAACCCGGCCCCTGGTTACAGTATTATTATTATGATTATTATTATTACTAGCTAAGCAACAACCCTAGTTGGAAAAGCACGATGCTATAAGCCCAGAGGCTCCAACTGGGAAAATAGCCCAGTGAGGAAAGGAAAAAATGAAAATAGAATATTTTAAGAAGAGTTACAACTTTAAAATAAATATCTCCTATATAAAATACAAAAACTTTAACAAAACAAGAGGAAGAGAAATCAGATAGAATAGTGTGCTCGAGTGTACCCTCAAGCAAGAGAACTCTAACCTAAGACTGTGGAAGACCATGGTACAGAGGCTATGGCACTACCTAAGACTAGAGAACAATGGTTTGATTTTGGAGTGCCCTTCTCTTAGAAGAGTTTCTTATCATAGCTAAAGAGTCTCGTCTATCCTTACCAAGAGGAAAGTGCCCACTGAACAATTAGTGCAGTAACTCCTTGGGTGAAGAAGAATTGTCTGGTAATCTCAGTGTTGTCAGGTGTATGAGGACAGAGGAGAATCTGTAAAGAATAGGCCAGACTGTTCGGTGTGGATGTGTGTAGTAGTTTATTTTATTGATTCAGAGACTCTTACTGTTCAACTTTTTTTATCATAGTAGTGCAGCTGCAAGCCAACAATGCCTCACTCCCAAGTGTACCTTTACCTTGAATTATCCAGAGGTAGTAGGTTGGCCGGAGCATCAACCGCCCGTTGAGATACTACCGCTAGAGAGTTATGGGGTCCTTCGACTGGCCAGACAGTACTACATAGGACCCTTCTCTCTGGTTACGGTTCTTTCCTTTTGCCTACACAGACACCGAATAGTCTGGCCTATTCTTTACAGATTCTCCTCTGTCCTCATACACCTGACAACACTGAGATTACCAAACAATTCTTCTTCTCTCAAGGGGTTAACTATTGCACTCTAATTTCAGTGGCTACTTTCCTCTTGGTAAGGGTAGAAGGAAGAATCTTCAGCTATGGTAAGCAGCTCTTCTAGGAGAAGATCACTCCAAAATCAAACCATTGTTCTCTAGTCTTGGGTAGTGCCATAGCCTCTGTACCATGGTATTCCATTTTCTTGGGTTAGAGTTCTCTTGCTTGAGGGTTCACTCGGGCACACTGTTGTATCTAGTTTCTCTTCCTCTTGTTTTGTTATAGTTTTTAAAGTTTATATAGGAAATATTCATTTTAATGTTGTTACTATTCTTAAAATATTTTATTTTTCCTTATTTCCTTTCCTCACTGGGCTATTTTCCCTGTTGGAGCCCCTGGGCTTATAGCATCTTGCTTTTCAAACTAGGGTTGTAGCTTAGCATTTGATGATAATAATAATAATCTCCCCGTCCCAGCACCTGTCATAATGGCCCAGATACCATACATCGTATACAGTCTTTATGGCTCGCATGAACCTATATAAGCTTTTCCATTGCTTTCTCTTAATATAAGTATTAATTAGTTTTACAGGAAGAGCTGCTCTTGCTCCTATCTGTCTCCTCAGTTCAGGAACCCTCCCTCACGTGCTTCTTCTTTTCGGCAGGAGTAATCAGTCTCTCTCATCTAAATTTCGTCAGCCACACACCCTTTAATATAGACAGCCTAGTACACCTCTCTCTCTCTCTCTCTTTTTTTTTTAAATCTTCCCATTTTCATCAGACATTCACATAGTTTCCTTTTGGGTTAGATTTCTCTTGCTTGAGCGTACACTCGGGCACACTATTCTATCTAATTTCTCTTCCACTTGTTTTGTTAAAGTTTTTATAGTTTATACAGGAGATATTTATTTTAGTCTTGTTGCTCTAATTAAAATATTTGATTTTACTTTGTTTCTTTTCCTCACTGAGCTATTTGCCCAATTGGAGCCCCTGGGCTTATAGCATCCCGCTTTTCCAACTAGGGTTGTAGCTTAGCAAATAGTATTAATAATAATAATAATAATAATATAAATAATAATGATATTAATAATAATAATAAGTTTTATATTTCTACCATAACCTGAGCTTCAATCATACTTTATTTTGTAATTAGAATATTTCCTTGCACATTACTGCATTGGATTTAGATGTTTTAATTTTTCTCAAAGGTACGGTACAGCATTTTATTTTTCTACCATTTTTCATACTTTCATTCATTTTCTATGGCACTTTTGTATTTGATTTTTATTCTAATCCTTTACACCCTAGGATAAACCCACTTATGTATTCATTTATTAGATGCATCCCAATTTTTTTTTTTCTTCCCCTCGTGTATTCATGATTTTTCCTGTTTTCAACAATTATTTTTTCATATCTATTTTCTTATATGCACGTTTTCTCTTCTATAGTTTTTAGGGTATTTTTTATCATTAAAATCATTATTACCGATATACAGATGACTTATTTTTTTATTAGTAACACATATGGTATTTCTATTGCCTATATATACTATATACTTAAATATATAGCTGCTTTTATTTGCTATATTTGTTTAAATTTATTTTTACAGGCAATGGCTCTTCCAAACGAGTAAAGATGACAAGTATCATCACTGCCCTACAGATGTCCTAAGATTTGAATTTCAAACAAAATTTATATGTACGTAGATGGAAGACCGTTTCATTTTTCTATAAATCGGTAAGTGATGTACTGCATTTGTAAGTACCTTAAACACAAAAAGGTTAACATTCGTTGGATCAGCTCTGTCTTTAGTTTTTATGCGGCTAGCGCGGCTAGCTCTCTGTAAGAGTCGAGCTTGACTCATTGGGCTGGTTAATCTCAATTTTAATCATAATAATGGTTAGTTTGTAATCACTACTGCAAAGAGTATCTAATTCTAATTTAATTTATTCTTAAATATTTACTGCAAAGAAAGCATGATGGCATAGAAGCATGCAACTCTGCTTCCATTAATCAATTCGCACAAGGGAAGACGCGGACAACTTTAATCGAATTTGGGCTATATAACCCAGCACTATGACCTGTGTTGCCATTCGGTGCCCAATTGCCACTGGGGTAAAACCCTAGAGTTACTCTATGAGGGAAAGGTTAGAAGAGCTTGGGCAACAACATAGAAGAAGAGAAGCAAGAATGGAGGTAAAGTAGAAAAGAAAATCCATAAAGCTTTGTGTCGAAGGAACGCTGCAGTGACCCTTAATGCCTACAGTGCACTGCATAAGATGGACTATGGCACTACTACCCCTCCCACGGTTGAGTTTTTGAATAGGTTTGACCATCCAGTATCTACACAGTAGTACTGAGCATATTGCCCGTGTGAATTACATATCATTTAGTGGAGCCCAACCACTGAATTGAAAAACTTAACTCTCGTAGGACTGCCAATGCACTTCATAAAGAAATGCATTTTTGCATGTATATTCCTTGAGCCTCTTACGCACAAAAGCAATTATAGCTGGTTTGGAAATTATCTGCAGTTTTTATTTAATAGTTTCTTTGAAGTCACTCTATTATTGCCTTCTGTCAAATTGTTCAAGTACCTCCTTTATAAGCTAGTGTTGTATTACCAAAAGGAATAATGTTTATGATTTCAAGGATCTTTTTTTGTCTGTCCCAGAAAGTCTCGGGAGGACATCTTTAAATTTATTAGATTTCTGCACTGATTCTATTCAAATCCATAGTATAGCTACAATGGAGAAATACAAGCCCCATGACAGGTTAATAATAAGTAGTCTCCCTTGACTTGCACACATTTCAGCACTTTTCAACAAGAAATTATTTTTCAAAACATTGCCCAACTTTGATAACTGAATATTTTAATTCTTCTTGATATGTTTGGTTTAACAACCTGGTTTTTTACGTTTTAACGAGCAAACTCTTCCATACACATAAAGATGTGTAAAATAACTAGAAAAGTTCAATTATGTTAACACATGACTGAATTACTTGAACATTTTGCTAAAGCATATCTTTGTAATGTACTTGGTGTTGTTAATCGTCATCAGATCCAGCTTTAGCGATGTTATTGTGTAATCCATGAAGACAGTTAAGGAGTTAGAGAGTTGTTGGATAACAGGTTGAGACTTGGACTAAAATACTTGTCACAATTAGAGTCATCAATGTTAGAGGAGATCAACTCCTCCATTGTTTCATAAATTTTTGGTGGATCTCAAGCGTTCTTATCTGCTTGTTACAAGACTTCCCATAGTAAATTAATCATTGTAATGGTTTAACTTCCTCAAGTACAGTATTTGTGGCAGCGTTAGGTTGTATAAATGAAATAATTACAACACGTTAAAGTTGTCTTGTACTGATTTGAGAAAAGGAAACTTGCCTTTCCATATATCTAAAGTGAGAAATTTAGAGCTGAACCTAAATACCTCTTCTTTAAGCTTGATTTATTTTTTTCTATGTCTGGAACTGTTCCAAACTGCCTCCTTCACAAGGTGAGGCTTGCATAATTTCACTGGGAGTGTATTAATTGTATAAAGTACAGTAGGGAGGGAATAACCTTTGGTGTACTACAGTGTGATGTGGTTCAGTCTCCATCATGGGGTATAAAGAAATTCTCTTCACTAAATTGTAATTCTAAATTTTTGAGGGAAAAAGATAAAGTGTTGGTTTTTACCTTGGTTGAATCCAGGGGGTTAGGAAATGCAGTTCATGAAACTTGTTAGACTTTGTTCTGTACTCTACTCTACTCTACCATGATCCTATCTCCCAAAACGAAAAGGGATTGGTTTGTTGTGAAGAACACTGCTGCTGCTTATTGTTTTGGTAAACCACACTTTATACTTTGAGATATTTATCAGTGCCCTAATTTGAGTACCAAAATAATAGGGCAAGATATATGGAGACCATAAAACTTCCTAACCTTTTAATGTTATTTTTTTTCTACTTTTTCTTTGAAAATAAGCACTTTCTGACCAAGAAAATGCTTATCAACAGTCAATTTCATTCCAAATAAACAATAAGGAAATTTAACAGAAATTGGAGGATCATAAGGAAACAAATAATTGATTCATGTTAAGAGATAATTTTTATCAAGTACACACAACAATATTACAAATGGTTCTGTATTGAATTTCTACTATACGTCATCATCACTACTTTAATTAACAATCTATTGTAATATATACAGTAAATGCCATGATTACAAATGGTCCTACAACTAAGTCGAAGAAACTTTACAATCAACAAAAGTTATCTGGAGTAGAATAAATAGTTACAAGAAAAAGTTATATAAAACTTTGTGAAAGTAAAAATATATTGCACAGTCATGAATGATTCATGCTTTCAAGTAAATTCAAACATAAAATGTTCATGAAAATATTCTCCAATTGCTAAACAATGTTTTCATAACATTGTTTTAGTGTCTATATTGCAATCATGGATGATTCATGGTTTTAAGTAAATTGACAAAAAAAATTCCTGAAAATATTCTCCAATCTCTTGAACAATTTTCATTTACGTTGTTTTAGTAGACACAAATAATAAATTCTTAATGCAACCTATTAGGTGTAATTTGTTCAATGAAGGGAAATGACAGACTAAGAATTCACCAATCTGAACATTTTGCAGGTAGTTCCAGATGAGGAAAGGAGAACTAGAGGAAAGGAGAGAGCCTCCCCTAATTTCAACCTTTCTCTGCTTTGTGGCTTCACAATCAAATTATTTCAAGTTGCATCTTGACATTTAAGGAAAAAGGACTAGATATGAGTTGGGTCTTTGTAAATAGCTTGTTTTTTAAACATTTGTATCTAGTACAAATCATAGGCTTATAAAAGCAGAATATCTAAATCAATGGGAATGCATTTGATAGCGAAGAAAGTGGTCCAACTGGTATGAAAAATAGGTTATGTGGCTTAGCCAAATATTTAAATGGATATGTATTACTGTGTAGCAATGTGACAAAATTTAATTTATAATAGAATTGCAGTTATCATGTCTAACATGATGGCCAACAAATGTTTTGATCTGAACTTTGATAAAGCCAAACTTGAGTGAACTGTTTTTCCTGCTTAAGGGGTGCTGGTAATAACACAACCCACAGATTAAGCATAAGGTAAATGGAGAAAGGAGAAGGATAAATATGAAACTACAAGATGTAATCCCCTTGAAAGTTTGATCTTCAAAATTGTCCAAGTAATCTGTAGTCTACTGAGGTAGATTTTATTCCACTGTGTAGGTCAGACTTTGGAAACAGATGGAAGAACATGTTAAGTTTTCCAGCATGGAGTCATATTAGATTGACAGATCCTTTTACAGAGGCAAGAGAAATTATCAAATGCTTCTTCTCATTAAAGCTGAAAATGCAAGGTAAATCATATGTCAAAACTCCTTTCAGAGTAAAAGGAAGGTTTTATCAGTCTAAGAATGACATCCATTTTCTGCAATGTAAAGACTCCTTTGAAGGAAAAAAAAAAAACTATTTTTTATTGCACGGAAGCAAAGGAGGTCTTGGGTACCAAGATGACTTTCTAAAGTGTAAAGACATTTATACTAGGCAATGATTGAACAGTTTTGAGATGAATTGAGATTGTGCTTTTAGGCACAAGTTTTGTGACAAGATTCATAAATATTCCTCATCCACAACAAAGTGTTCAAATCTAAATATTCTGCAGGTTATTGAACTGTTTGTTCCGTAACCGAAATACAAACCACGCTATTTACAAAGGGTTTACTTTTAACGCAGCTGAAATGACGAGCCAATAGTTTTTAACGAGGGTTAATTACCCCCGCGCTAGTTAGCGGGGGGGTGGGGAAGGGTAGCTTGCTACCCCTCCCCCCTCCACACACCGGTGACTTGCTTCACTTCACTTTTGGCTCGGCGGTGATCAGACGTGTCTGCTCATCGCCTTCGTGACAGCCTTTAATTTTCTGCTTTTTCTTTTCAGCGTGTGTGTTGGTTGGAAGTTGACCTTCAGTTATTTTCTTTACTATGCGTACATGCCCTGGAGTTGCCGGCCGTCCTTGTGGGACTTTCATGTCGGACGTTAATACGGATCCACACACCCTCTGCCCTCAATGTCGGGGCCGACGGTGTGACCAGGATAACATGTGCCGTGAGTGCAGGGAGTGGTCTGCCTCCCAGTGGGAGAGGTTTGGCCGTCGGCGTAAGAAGAAGTCCAAGAGAGACCGTTCTCCTCCGGGGTTAGCCTTGAAGGAGGAAGGTTCTCGGGACTCTTCTTCCGCCGCCCAAACCTCCTCCGAAGCTCCCCCTCGGCCGCCTCCTAAGGAGAGTCGTCCGAGTGGGAGCGCAGGCCCTTGTTCTGTTTCCCTACCTTCGGTGGGGGGAGAGGGCGTCGCCTCCCATAGCGAGGCGGTTCCCCCTCCTCCTCCGGGGGAGGTTATTGATAATGCCTTATCCAGTGATGATCTTTTACAGATTTGGTCGTCCCTGGGGCTTAAGGGCTTGCCCTCCAGGGTCGCTCTTATTGACCTTGTCTCGTTGGGGGCCGCTGTTAAGCAGTCGCCGGTGGTAGCAGAGGTAGACCCTCTGTCTATTGTCGACGTCGTGGTGACAGAGGCCTCCGACGCGGCTGGCCTTCCGCCGCAGGTGCTGTTGCTGGTGATGGTGCTCAAGGCTCTCCTCCTCCTTCCGTACATCCTTCGAAGGGGGAAGTGAGTCCTTCGGTCTCGACTGCTGCTCAGCTTCCTTCTGAGGGAAGTGTTTTGACAGAGACTCCCCTTCGGAGGACTGATGGTCCCGACGATCTCCCCCGAGGCCGCCTCCGCCGTAAGGCTCACCGTCCACTACGCCACAAGGGCCTCCCTTCCCCATACAAGGGGACTAAGAGACGCCTTTTTGGGTCTTCGTCCTCCGGGGGGGACTCTCCTCGTCAGCCTCAACCATCGATCGCCTGTGGATCTACATCGCCAGCGATCTTCCTCACCTACGCGGCAGCCCGATCCCTCGCTGTCGCGCCAACGCTTGCGTTCGTCGCCTCGGACACGTGTTCATTTACCTGCCCACCCTCGCGCCCACTCGCCTGCGCGATCGCTCGCCTGCGCGCCCACGCGCCCCCGCGCGAGCAATCGCCTGCGCGACCACTCGCCTGCGCGACCGCTCGCCTGTGCGCCCGCGTGATCATCCACCTGCACGCCCGCGCGATCGCTCGCCCGCGCTCCCGCGCGACCATTCGCCCTCGCGCGACCATTCGCCCTCGCGCGACCATTCGCCCTCGCGCGACCAATCGCCCTCGCGCGACCATTCGCCCTCGCGCGACCAATCGCCCTCGCGCGACCAATCGCCCTCGCGCGACCATCCGCCCTCGCGCGACCATCCGCCCTCGCGCGACCATCCGCCCTCGCGCGACCATCCGCCCTCGCGCGACCAATCGCCCTCGCGCGACCATTCGCCCTCGCGCGACCAATCGCCCTCGCGCGACCAATCGCCCTCGCGCGACCATCCGCCCTCGCGCGACCATCCGCCCTCGCGCGACCATCCGCCCTCGCGCGACCATCCGCCCTCGCGCGACCATCCGCCCTCGCGCGACCATCCGCCCTCGCGCGACCATCCGCCCTCGCGCGACCATCCGCCCTCGCGCGACCATCCGCCCTCGCGCGACCATCCGCCCTCGCGCGACCATCCGCCCTCGCGCGACCATCCGCCCTCGCGCGACCATCCGCCCTCGCGCGACCATCCGCCCTCGCGCGACCATCCGCCCTCGCGCGACCATCCGCCCTCGCGCGACCATCCGCCCTCGCGCGACCATCCGCCCTCGCGCGACCATCCGCCCTCGCGCGACCATCCGCCCTCGCGCGACCATCCGCCCTCGCGCGACCATCCGCCCTCGCGCGACCATCCGCCCTCGCGCGACCATCCGCCCTCGCGCGACCATCCGCCCTCGCGCGACCATCCGCCCTCGCGCGACCATCCGCCCTCGCGCGACCATCCGCCCTCGCGCGACCATCCGCCCTCGCGCGACCATCCGCCCTCGCGCGACCATCCGCCCTCGCGCGACCATCCGCCCTCGCGCGACCATCCGCCCTCGCGCGACCATCCGCCCTCGCGCGACCATCCGCCCTCGCGCGACCATCCGCCCTCGCGCGACCATCCGCCCTCGCGCGACCATCCGCCCTCGCGCGACCATCCGCCCTCGCGCGACCATCCGCCCTCGCGCGACCATCCGCCCTCGCGCGACCATCCGCCCTCGCGCGACCATCCGCCCTCGCGCGACCATCCGCCCTCGCGCGACCATCCGCCCTCGCGCGACCATCCGCCCTCGCGCGACCATCCGCCCTCGCGCGACCATCCGCCCTCGCGCGACCATCCGCCCTCGCGCGACCATCCGCCCTCGCGCGACCATCCGCCCTCGCGCGACCATCCGCCCTCGCGCGACCATCCGCCCTCGCGCGACCATCCGCCCTCGCGCGACCATCCGCCCTCGCGCGACCATCCGCCCTCGCGCGACCATCCGCCCTCGCGCGACCATCCGCCCTCGCGCGACCATCCGCCCTCGCGCGACCATCCGCCCTCGCGCGACCATCCGCCCTCGCGCGACCATCCGCCCTCGCGCGACCATCCGCCCTCGCGCGACCATCCGCCCTCGCGCGACCATCCGCCCTCGCGCGACCATCCGCCCTCGCGCGACCATCCGCCCTCGCGCGACCATCCGCCCTCGCGCGACCATCCGCCCTCGCGCGACCATCCGCCCTCGCGCGACCATCCGCCCTCGCGCGACCATCCGCCCTCGCGCGACCATCCGCCCTCGCGCGACCATCCGCCCTCGCGCGACCATCCGCCCTCGCGCGACCATCCGCCCTCGCGCGACCATCCGCCCTCGCGCGACCATCCGCCCTCGCGCGACCATCCGCCCTCGCGCGACCATCCGCCCTCGCGCGACCATCCGCCCTCGCGCGACCATCCGCCCTCGCGCGACCATCCGCCCTCGCGCGACCATCGTTCGCGGCGAATTCCACAGCCGGTGGTAGCAGCAGGGACGCGTGCGCCTAGACGGCACTCGGGACCACCTCCATCCAAGCACAGGTTGGTAGTGCAGGACGAAGACAGGTCAGTACAGCATTCTTCCCCACCTTCTTTTCAGGCAGGTACCGTCGTGTCCACTCCAAAGGATCGCCCTATCCCTTTCTCTTTAGCGAGGATTTCGGACTCTGTGTCCTTGGAGCAGCAGACTTGGTTTGGTCCGCTGGCACGGGCGTTAGTGAGGGTTATGAAACCAGCACTCGCCGGCCAGGGTAACAAACCAGCGGCTGTCTCTCCTACGCTGAAGAGAAAGAGAGGAGTGGACTTCGTGGTGACTTCCCCTAGGGCGAAGTTGGTTCCCAAGAGGTCGGTCTCGAAGGTCCATTCTCCTGCATGAGTACTCTCTCCTTCTCCCGTGGACGAGGCCTTTCCGTCCTCAGGTGAGTCCAGTGGGGCGGTAGTCTTCCCCTCGGCACCAGGGGGGGAGACTTCGCTTCAGGTAGGAGAATCGTCTCGTGAGGAAGGGGCCCCTCGAACCTCGTTGTTGGGATCCTGTATCCCTCCCAGGAGGGAACCCAAGGATTCCAAGACCGTCCCTAAATCCTCTACAAGGATTCGTCAGGAACCCACGACTACCCAGGGGAATGTCCACGTATCACCCCAGGAAGAGATTCCTGGGGCAGGAGACTTAGCTGCCAGCCCGAAGGGAGGAGAACAGCAAGAGTCCGAACATGCCTTCTGGCAGGTCCTAAGCCTGATAAGGACACTTAACAGACTTACGGATCCAGTCTTCGCCCCCCGTGAAGGCAAAGACACGATTCTGGATGAAGTGTTTGACATTCAGAAGGCCCCTAAGACCAGTGCAGCTCTGCCCTGGTCTCGGGGGCTGAAGAGTGCCAGAGCTAGGGCCAACGCTCAGCTCGCACTTCTTGCCTCCTCCAGTCGTTCCACTGCCGGGAACAAGCTTATCCCTCCTCCTCGCCTTCAGCAGAGGAGGTATTTCGAGATCCTGGGTGAGCACAACCTCGCTCTTCCTCTCCATCACTCTGTGGAGGAGCTGGCGAAGGGAGTTCCCCTGGAGAAACTCTCTGCCCGGCAGGTGTCGTTCTCGGCGGCAGAGATCCTTAACCACGAGAAGGTCGCTAAGTGTGCCATGCAGGCCACTTCGTGGCTGGACTTCTGGCTAGGATCTCTGGGCATCCTATTGCGATCGGAGGACTTGTCCAAGGAGACCAATAGGAAGGCCCTAGAGACCTTCTTGCTCTCGGGCACCCGCTCCATCGAGTTTTTGGCGCACCAGGTTACCACCCTGTGGGCCAACTCGGTGTTGAAGCGTCGCGATGCTGTGTCCGAGAGATTCCATCTGAAGGTCCCCGCCGTAGATGTGTGTAGGCTCCGACATGCTTCCCTTCTGGGGGAGAGCCTGTTTGAGCCTCAAGACTTGGAGCGAACGGCTGAGAGGTGGAGGAAATCCAGCACGGACTCCCTCCTCCACAGGGCCCTTACAACTCGGCCCTATAAGCCTCCAGCCCCGCCACAACAGCAGCAACAGCCTCGTAAGGCTCCCAAACAGGCACCGGCAGCTAAGAAAGTGGTGTCTAAGCCCCAGCCCTTTCCAGCCAAGGTCAAGAGGGGCGGTAAGTCCTCCAGGGTAGGCAAGACTCCTAGGGGTGGCGGCCGCGGCCGCAAGCCCTAGGGGTGGCAGTCCCCCTGCGTGTCCACCTGTGGGGGGATGCCTTCAGCGTTGCGTCCGCAGGTGGCAGCAACACGGGGCCGATGCTTGGACGATCTCAGTGATCGGCCAAGGTTATCGCGTCCCGTTCACGTCATCTCAACCTCCCCTGACAGCGAATCCAGTGTCGTTGAGCTCCTATGCCATGGGATCGGCAAAGGGGCTGGCCCTTCAGGCCGAAGTCGAGACAATGTTCGAGAAGGGTGCTCTCCAGGAGGTCGTGGACGGCTCCCCAGGCTTCTTCCGTCGACTCTTTCTTGTAAAGAAGGCTACTGGAGGCGGGAGACCCGTCATCGATATCTCAGCTCTGAACAGGTTTGTCAAACAAACCCGGTTCAGCATGGAGACAGCAGACACGGTCAGACTTGCGGTGAGACCACAAGACTTCATGTGTACACTGGATCTAAAGGACGCGTACTTCCAGATCCCAATCCATCCGTCTTCCAGGAAGTACCTGAGATTCTGCCTAGACAACAAGATCTACCAGTTCAAGGTGCTGTGTTTCGGTCTCTCCACAGCTCCTCAGGTGTTCACCAGAGTGTTCACCCTGGTTTCATCTTGGGCGCACAGGAACAGCATTCGTCTCCTTCGTTACCTAGACGATTGGCTGATCCTAGCAGACTCGGAGTCGACCCTTCTTCGGCACCGAGACAGGCTTCTGGATCTTTGCCAGGATCTGGGGATCGTGGTAAACCTCGAGAAGTCCTCTCTGCAGCCGTCCCAACGACTGGTTTATCTAGGCATGCTAATAGACACCAATCTCTCCAAAGCCTTTCCATCAGACGACCGGATAGGAAGGCTGAGGAGGGTGGCGGAACCTTTCCTCAGGCGAAAAGAACTCCCCGCCCAATCGTGGTTGCGTCTCTTAGGCCACCTATCCTCCCTGGCCCGTCTGGTTCCAAACAGCCGCCTCAGGATGAGATCCCTTCAATGGCGGCTCAAGTCCCGGTGGAATCAAGGATCCGATTCCCCGGACATTCTGATCCCAATGGGGTCTCTGGAACAGACGGACTTGCGGTGGTGGCTGGCCGACGAGAACCTGCGGAAGGGAGTGAGTCTTCTCGTCCTCCCCCCGGAATTGACTCTGTTTTCGGACGCGTCAAAAGAAGGGTGGGGGGCGCACGTTCTGAACCAGAGGGCCTCAGGCCTTTGGTCAGAATCAGAAAAGTGCCTACACATCAACCTGCTAGAATTGAAGGCCGTCTTTCTGGCTCTTCAGCAGTTCCAACGGTCCCTGGCGGGTCACTCCGTGGTGGTGATGAGCGACAACACCACGGTAGTGGCTTACAGGGTATATCAACAAGCAGGGAGGCACTTTTTCGCAACAGCTATCCCATCTTGCAGTAGAGACTCTGAGGTGGACCGAAACCCACTCGATAACACTATCAGCTCGCTTCATTCCTGGCAAGAGGAATGTGCTCGCCGACTGTCTGAGCAGGGCTTCGCAGATAGTGAGTACCGAGTGGTCTTTGGATCCTCAGATAGCCAACAAAGTCCTGACTTTGTGGGGTTCCCCGATGGTGGACTTGTTCGCGACAGCCTTGAACTTCAAGCTGCCCCTGTACTGCTCACCAGTCCCGGACCCCAAGGCACTCTGGCAAGATGCTTTCCAGCAACGGTGGGACAACATCGACGTGTACGCCTTCCCACCATTCTCTCTGATGAGAAGGGTGCTCAACAGGACCAGACTATCGGTCAACTGTTCCATGACTCTAGTAGCTCCGCTATGGCATCACGCGGAATGGTTTCCGGACCTTCTGCAACTCCTGACGGAACTCCCAAGGGAGCTTCCTCCACGACACGAGCTTCTCAGACAACCCCACTCCGGTGTCCCTCACAGGGCCGTAGCCTCGCTTCGGCTTCACGCCTGGAGACTATCCAGCGTCTCCTCGCGGAGAGAGGCTTTTCGCAACTCCTCTTGTTGCCTTTGGATTGGCCTCCTACTCCTGTTGCTGCTTTGGGATTGGCCTCCTACTCTAATGCTGCTTTGGGATTGGCCTCCTACTCTAATGCTGCTTTGGGATTGGCCTCCTACTCTAATGCTGCTTTGGGATTGGCCTCTTACTCTTGTTGTTCGGGATTTGACCTCCTACTCCTCTTGTTGCCCTTGGATTGGCCTACTCCTCTTGTTGCTTTGGGATTGGCCTCCTACTCTAATGCTGCTTTGGGATTGGCCTCCTACTCTAATGCTGCTTTGGGATTGGCCTCCTACTCTAATGCTGCTTTGAGATTGGCCTCTTACTCTTGTTGTTCGGGATTTGACCTCCTCCTACTCTTGTTGCCTTTGGATTGGCCTCCTACTCCTGTTGCTGCTTTGGGATTGGCCTCCTACTCTAATGCTGCTTTGGGATTGGCCTCCTACTCTAATGCTGCTTTGGGATTGGCCTCCTACTCTAATGCTGCTTTGGGATTGGCCTCCTACTCTTGTTGTTCGGGATTTGACCTCCTACTCCTCTTGTTGCCTTTGGATTGGCCTCCTACTCCTGTTGCTGCTTTGGGATTGGCCTCCTACTCTAATGCTGCTTTGGGATTGGCCTCCTACTCTAATGCTGCTTTGGGATTGGCCTCCTACTCTAATGCTGCTTTGGGATTGGCCTCCTACTCTATTGCTGCTTTGAGATTGGCCTCATACTCCTGTTGTTGCTTAGGGATTAACCTCCTACTCCTGTTGTTGCTTTGGGATTGGCCTCCTACTCTATTGCTGCTTTGGGATTGGCCTCCTACTCTAATGCTGCTTTGGGATTGGCCTCTTACTCTTGTTGTTCGGGATTTGACCTCCTACTCCTCTTGTTGCCTTTGGATTGGCCTCCTACTCCTGTTGCTGCTTTGGGATTGGCCTCCTACTCTAATGCTGCTTTGGGATTGGCCTCCTACTCTAATGCTGCTTTGGGATTGGCCTCTTACTCTTGTTGTTCGGGATTTGACCTCCTACTCCTCTTGTTGCCTTTGGATTGGCCTACTCCTCTTGTTGCTTTGGGATTGGCCTCCTACTCTAATGCTGCTTTGGGATTGGCCTCCTACTCTAATGCTGCTTTGAGATTGGCCTCTTACTCTTGTTGTTCGGGATTTGACCTCCTACTCCTCTTGTTGCCTTTGGATTGGCCTCCTACTCCTGTTGTTGCTTTGGGATTGGCCTCATACTCCTGTTGTTGCTTTGGGATTGGCCTCCTACTCTATTGCTGCTTTGGGATTGGCCTCCTACTCTATTGCTGCTTTGAGATTGGCCTCATACTCCTGTTGTTGCTTAGGGATTAACCTCCTACTCCTGTTGTTGCTTTGGGATTGGCCTCCTACTCTATTGCTGCTTTGGGATTGGCCTCCTACTCTTAATGCTGCTTTGGGATTGGCCTCTTACTCTTGTTGTTCGGGATTTGACCTCTTACTCCTCTTGTTGCCTTTGGATTGGCCTCCTACTCCTGTTGCTGCTTTGGGATTGGCCTCCTACTCTAATGCTGCTTTGGGATTGGCCTCCTACTCTAATGCTGCTTTGGGATTGGCCTCTTACTTTTGTTGTTCGGGATTTGACCTCCTACACCTCTTGTTGCCTTTGGATTGGCCTCCTACTCCTGTTGCTGCTTTGGGATTGGCCTCCTACTCTAATGCTGCTTTGGGATTGGCCTCATACTCTAATGCTGCTTTGGGATTGGCCTCCTACTCTAATGCTGCTTTGGGATTGGCCTCTTACTCTTGTTGTTCGGGATTTGACCTCCTACTCCTCTTGTTGCCTTTGGATTGGCCTACTCCTCTTGTTGCTTTGGGATTGGCCTCCTACTCTAATGCTGCTTTGGGATTGGCCTCCTACTCTAATGCTGCTTTGGGATTGGCCTCCTACTCTAATGCTGCTTTGAGATTGGCCTCTTACTCTTGTTGTTCGGGATTTGACCTCCTACTCCTCTTGTTGCCTTTGGATTGGCCTCCTACTCCTGTTGTTGCTTTGGGATTGGCCTCATACTCCTGTTGTTGCTTTGGGATTGGCCTCCTACTCTATTGCTGCTTTGGGATTGACCTCCTACTCTATTGCTGCTTTGAGATTGGCCTCATACTCCTGTTGTTGCTTAGGGATTAACCTCCTACTCCTGTTGTTGCTTTGGGATTGGCCTCCTACTCTATTGCTGCTTTGGGATTGGCCTCCTACTCTAATGCTGCTTTGAGATTGGCCTCTTACTCTTGTTGTTCGGGATTTGACCTCCTACTCCTCTTGTTGCCTTTGGATTGGCCTCCTACTCCTGTTGCTGCTTTGGGATTGGCCTCCTACTCTAATGCTGCTTTGGGATTGGCCTCCTACTCTAATGCTGCTTTGGGATTGGCCTCCTACTCTAATGCTGCTTTGGGATTGGCCTCCTACTCTAATGCTGCTTTGGGATTGGCCTCTTACTCTTGTTGTTCGGGATTTGACCTCCTACTCCTCTTGTTGCCTTTGGATTGGCCTACTCCTCTTGTTGCTTTGGGATTGGCCTCCTACTCTAATGCTGCTTTGGGATTGGCCTCCTACTATAATGCTGCTTTGGGATTGGCCTCCTACTCTAATGCTGCTTTGGGATTGGCCTCCTACTCTAATGCTGCTTTGAGATTGGCCTCTTACTCTTGTTGTTCGGGATTTGACCTCCTACTCCTGTTGTTGCTTTGGGATTGGCCTCATACTCCTGTTGTTGCTTTGGGATTGGCCTCCTACTCTATTGCTGCTTTGGGATTGGCCTCCTACTCTATTGCTGCTTTGAGATTGGCCTCATACTCCTGTTGTTGCTTAGGGATTAACCTCCTACTCCTGTTGTTGCTTTGGGATTGGCCTCCTACTCTATTGCTGCTTAGGGATTAACCTCCTACTCCTGTTGTTGCTTTGGGATTGGCCTCCTACTCTAATGCTGCTTAGGGATTGGCCTCCTACTCTAATGCTGCTTTGGGATTGGCCTCCTACTCTAATGCTGCTTTGGGATTGGCCTCCTACTCTATTGCTGCTTTGGGATTGGCCTCTTACTCTTGTTCGGGATTTGACCTCCTACTCCTCTTGTTGCCTTTGGATTGGCCTCCTACTCCTGTTGCTGCTTTGGGATTGGCCTCCTACTCTAATGCTGCTTTGGGATTGGCCTCCTACTCTAATGCTGCTTTGGGATTGGCCTCCTACTCTATTGCTGCTTTGGGATTGGCCTCCTACTCTATTGCTGCTTTGAGATTGGCCTCATACTCCTGTTGTTGCTTAGGGATTAACCTCCTACTCCTGTTGTTGCTTTGGGATTGGCCTCCTACTCCTGTTGCTGCTTTGGGATTGGCCTCCTACTCTAATGCTGCTTTGGGATTGGCCTCTTACTCTTGTTGTTCGGGATTTGACCTCCTACTCCTCTTGTTGCCTTTGGATTGGCCTACTCCTCTTGTTGCTTTGGGATTGGCCTCCTACTCTAATGCTGCTTTGGGATTGGCCTCCTACTCTAATGCTGCTTTGGGATTGGCCTCCTACTCTAATGCTGCTTTGAGATTGGCCTCTTACTCTTGTTGTTCGGGATTTGACCTCCTACTCCTCTTGTTGCCTTTGCATTGGCCTCCTACTCCTGTTGTTGCTTTGGGATTGGCCTCCTACTCTAATGCTGCTTTGGGATTGGCCTCCTACTCTAATGCTGCTTTGAGATTGGCCTCTTACTCTTGTTGTTCGGGATTTGACCTCCTACTCCTCTTGTTGCCTTTGGATTGGCCTCCTACTCCTGTTGCTGCTTTGGGATTGGCCTCCTACTCTAATGCTGCTTTGGGATTGGCCTCCTACTCTAATGCTGCTTTGGGATTGGCCTCATACTCCTGTTGTTGCTTTGGGATTGGCCTCCTACTCTAATGCTGCTTTGAGATTGGCCTCTTACTCTTGTTGTTCGGGATTTGACCTCCTACTCCTCTTGTTGCCTTTGGATTGGCCTCCTACTCCTCTTGTTGCTTTGGGATTGACCTCCTACTATTGATGTTGCTTTGAGATTGGCCTCCTACTTCTATTGTTCTGGATTTGGCCTCCTACTCTTGTTGCTTTGGGATTGGTCTACTCCTCATATTGTTCCTTGGGGATCTGGCCTCCTTCTCCTATTTTCATTTATGGATTGGCCTCCTACTGCTATTGTTACTTAGGGATTGGCCTCTTACTCTTATTGCTGCATTTTAGGGTTGGCCTCCTACTCCTGTTGTTGCTTTGGGATTGGCCTCATACTCCTGTTGTTGCTTTGGGATTGGCCTCCTACTCTATTGCTGCTTTGGGTTGTCCTCCAACTCCTCTTGTTGCTTTGGGATTGGCCTCCTACTCCTGTTGTTGCTTTGGGATTTGCCTCATACTCCTGTTGTTGCTTTGAGATTGGCCTCCTACTCTATTGCTGCTTTGGGATTAGCCTCCTACTCTATTGCTGCTTTGAGATTGGCCTCATACTCCTGTTGTTACTTAGGGATTAACCTCCTACTCCTGTTGTTGCTTTGGGATTGGCCTCCTACTCTATTGCTGCTTTGGGATTGGCCTCCTACTCTAATGCTGCTTTGGGATTGGCATCCTACTCCTGTTGTTGCTTTGGAATTGGCCTCATACTCCTGCTGGTGCTTAAAGAGTAACCTCCTACTCCTGTTGTTGCTTTGGGATTGGACTCATACTCCTGTTGTTGCTTTGGAATTGGCCTCATACTCCTGTTGTTGCTTAGGGATTAACCTCCTACTCCTGTTGGTGCTTTGGGATTGGCCTCCTACTCTATTGCTGCTTTGGGATTGGCGTCCTACTCTATTGCTACTTTGGGATTGGCCTCCTACTCTAATGCTGCTTTGGGATTGGCCTCCTACTCCTGTTGTTGCTTTGGAATTGGCCTCATACTCCTGCTGTTGCTTAAAGATTAACCTCCTACTCCTGTTGTTGCTTTGGGATTGGCCTCATACTCCTGTTGTTGCTTTGGAATTGGCCTCATACTCCTGTTGTTGCTTAGGAATTGGCCTCATACTCCTGTTGTTGCTTAGGGATTAACCTCCTACTCCTGTTGTTGCTTTGGGATTGGCCTCCTACTCTATTGCTGCTTTGGGATTGGCCTCCTACTCTAATGCTACTTTGGGATTGGCCTCCTATTCCTGTTGTTGCTTTGGAATTGGCCTCATACTCCTGCTGTTGCTTAAAGATTAACCTCCTACTCCTGTTGTTGCTTTGGGATTGGACTCCTACTCTATTGCTGCATTGGGGTTGGACTCCTACTCCTGTTGTTGCTTTGCAATTGTCCTCATACTCCTGTTGTTGCTTTGGAATTGGCCTCCTACTCCTGTTGTTGCTTAGGGATTAACCTCCTACTCCTGTTGTTGCTTATGAATTAACCTCCTACACCTGTCATTACTTAGGGATTAACCTCATACTCCTGTCGTTGCTTAGGGATCAACCTCCTACTCCTGTTGTTGCTTAGGGATTAACCTCCTACTCCTGTTGTTGCTTAGGGATTAACCTCCCACACCTGTTGTTGCTTAGGGTTTAACCTCCCATTCCTGTTGCTGCATAGGGATTAACCTCCCACCCCTGTTGTTGGTTAGGGATCAACCTCCCACCCCTGTTGTTACTTAGGGATAAACTTCCGACTCCTGTGACTGCTTAGGGATTAACTTCCAACTCCTGTGGTTGCTTAGTGATTAACCTCCGACTCTTGTGGTTGCTTAGTGATTAACCTCGGACTCTTGTGGTTGTTAGGGATTATCCTCCGACTCCTTTTGTTGCTTAGGGATTAACCTTCGACTCCTGTGGTTGCTTAGGGATTAACCTCCAACTCCTGTGGTTGTTTAGGGATTAACCTGCGACTCCTGTGGTTACTTAGGGATTAACCTCCCACTCCTGTGGTTGCTTAGGGATTAACCTCCCACTCCTGTTATTGCATAGAGATTACCCTCCCACTCCTGTTGTTGCTTAGGGATTAATCTCCCACTCCTGTTGTTGCTTAGGGATTAATCTCTCACTTATGTGGTTGCTTAGGGATTAATCTCCCACTCCCGTGGTTGCTTATGGATTACCCTCTGACTCCCGTTGTTGCCTATGGATTACCCTCCGACTCCTGTGGTTGCTTATGGATTACCCTTCGACTCCTGTGGTTGCTTAGGAATTAACCACCCACTCCTGTGGTTGCTTAGGGATTAACCTCCGACTCCTGTGGTTGCTTAGGGATTAACCTCCTACACCTGTTGTTGCTTAGGGATTAACCTCCCACCCCTGTTGTTGCTTAGGGATTAACCTCCCACTCCTGTTGTTGCTTAGGGATTAACCTCCCACAACTGTTGTTGCTTAGGGATCAACCTCCCAGCCCTGTGGCTGCTTAGGGATTAACCTCCGACTCCTGTGGTTGCTCAGGGATTAACCTCCGACTCCTGTGGTTGCTCAGGGATTAACCTCCGACTCTTGTGGTTGCTCAGGGATTAACCTCCTACTCCTGTGGTTGCTCAGGGATTAACCTCCTACTCCTGTGGTTGCTTAGGGATTAACCTCCGACTCCTGTGGTTGCTTAGGGATTAACCTCCTACTCCTTTTGTTGCTTAGGGATTAACCTCCGACTCCTGTGCTTGCTTAGGGATTAACCTCCGACTCCTGTGGTTGCTTAGGGATTAACCTCCGACTCCTGTTGTTGCTTAGGGATTAACCTCCGACTCCTGTGATTGCTTAGGGATTAATCTCAGACTCCTCTGGTTGCTTAGGGATTAATCTCAGACTCCTCTGGTTGCTTAGTGATTAACCTCCCTCTCTTGTTGTTGCTTAGAGATTAATCTCCCTCTCCTGTTGTTGCTCTGGGATTAACCTCCCACCCCTGTTGTTGCTCTGGGATTAACCTCCCACCCCTGTTGTTGCTCAGGGATTAACCTCCGACTCCTGTTGTTGCTTAGGGATTAATCTCCCACTCTTGTGGTTGCTTAGGGATTACTCTCCCACTCCTGTGGTTGCTTAGAGATTACCCTCCCACTCCTATTGTTGCATATGGATTACCCTTCGACTCCTGTAGTTGCTTAGGGATTAACTTCCCACTCCTGTTATTACTTAGGAATTAACCTCCTGCACTTGTTGTTGCTTAGGGATTATCCTCCTACTCCTGTCGTTGCTTAGGGATCAACCTCCTACTCCTGTTGTTGCTTAAGGATTAACCTCCTACTCCTGTTGTTGCTTAGGGATTAACCTCTCACACCTGTTGTTGCTCAGGGTTTAACCTCCCATTCCTGTTGCTGCATAGGGATTAACCTCCCACCCCTGTTGTTGGTTAGGGATCAACCTCCCACCCCTGTTGTTACTTAGGGATACACTTCCGACTCCTGTGGCTGCTTAGGGATTAACTTCCAACTCCTGTGGTTGCTTAGTGATTAACCTCCGACTCTTGTGGTTGCTTAGTGATTAACCTCGGACTCTTGTGGTTGTTAGGGATTATCCTCCGACTCCTTTTGTTGCTTAGGGATTAACCTTCGACTCCTGTGGTTGCTTAGGGATTAACCTCCAACTCCTGTGGTTGTTTAGGGATTAACCTGCGACTCCTGTGGTTACTTAGGGATTAACCTCCCACTCCTGTGGTTGCCTAGGGATTAACCTCCCACTCCTGTTGTTGCATAGAGATTACCCTCCCACTCCTGTTGTTGCTTAGGGATTAATCTCCCACTCCTGTTGTTGCTTAGGGATTAATCTCACTCCTGTGGTTGCTTAGGGATTACTCTCCCACTCCCGTGGTTGCTTATGGATTACCCTCTGACTCCCGTTGTTGCTTATGGATTACCCTCCGACTCCTGTGGTTGCTTATGGATTACCCTTCGACTCCTGTGGTTGCTTAGGAATTAACCACCCACTCCTGTGGTTGCTTAGGGATTAACCTCCGACTCCTGTGGTTGCTTAGGGATTAACCTCCGACTCCTGTGGTTGCTAAGGGATTAACCTCCTACACCTGTTGTTGCTTAGGAATTAACCTCCCACCCCTGTTGTTGCTTAGGGATTAACCTCCCACTCCTGTGGTTGCTTAGGGATTACTCTCCCACCCCTGTGGTTGCTTAGAGATTACCCTCCCACTCCTATTGTTGCATATGGATTACCCTCCGACTCCTGTAGTTGCTTAGGGATTAACTTCCCACTCCTGTTATTACTTAGGAATTAACCTCCTGCACTTGTTGTTGCTTAGGGATTATCCTCCTACTCCTGTCGTTGCTTAGGGATCAACCTCCTACTCCTGTTGTTGCTTAGGGATTAACCTCCTACTCCTGTTGTTGCTTAGGGATTAACCTCCCACACCTGTTGTTGCTCTGGGTTTAACCTCCCATTCCTGTTGCTGCATAGGGATTAACCTCCCACCCCTGTTGTTGGTTAGGGATCGACCTCCCACCCCTGTTGTTACTTAGGGATAAACTTCCGACTCCTGTGGCTGCTTAGGGATTAACTTCCAACTCCTGTGGTTGCTTAGTGATTAACCTCCGACTCTTGTGGTTGCTTAGGGATTAACCTCCCACTCCTGTTGTTGCTTAGGGATTAACCTCCCAGCCCTGTGGTTGCTTAGGGATTAACCTCCGACTCCTGTGGTTGCTCAGGGATTAACCTCCGACTCCTGTGGTTGCTCAGGGATTAACCTCCGACTCTTGTGGTTGCTCAGGGATTAACCTACTCCTGTGGTTGCTTAGGGATTAACCTCCGACTCCTGTGGTTGCTTAGGGATTAACCTCCCACTCCTTTTGTTGCTTAGGGATTAACCTCCGACTCCTGTTGTTGCTTAGGGATTAACCTCCGACTCCTGTGGTTGCTTAGGGATTAACCTCCGACTCCTGTTGTTGCTTAGGGATTAACCTCCGACCCCTGTGGTTGCTTAGGGATTAATCTGACTCCTCTGGTTGCTTAGTGATTAACCTCCCTCTCCTGTTGTTGCTTAGAGATTATCTCCCTCTCCTGTTGTTGCTCTGGGATTAACCACCCACCCCTGTTGTTGCTCAGGGATTAACCTCCGACTCCTGTTGTTGCTTAGGGATTAATCTCCCACTCCTGTGGTTGCTTAGGGATTACTCTCCCACTCCTGTGGTTGCTTAGAGATTACCCTCCGACTCCTATTGTTGCATATGGATTACCCTCCGACTCCTGTAGTTGCTTAGGGATTAACCTCCCACTCCTGTTATTACTTAGGAATTAACCTCCTGCACTTGTTGTTGCTTAGGGATTATCCTCCTACTCCTGTCGTTGCTTAGGGATCAACCTCCTCCTCCTGT